>NC_133327.1:110292269-110627269 GCF_042186555.1 Aquarana catesbeiana
ATATATTGCTAAATACCTTTTCTCAACGGCAGTGTAATACTCTTTTTTTTCTATCTCTGCAAGGACAGAGAAAGATACAATATATCCATTCACAGAGATAGAAAATACGGGGGCACCTTTCATGGTGACTGATCAGGTGACCCGGAATCGGATGTTTTAAGTCCTGATTGATAGAACGGGGCCCAGGGCTCTTGGTGATACCCCGGTCTCTGTGCTGGGAGCATGCTCTCAGCACAAAGAGAGATACGCAAATATGTGGCCCCACGGAAAAAAGCCCAGTCTAGTGAGGCTGCATATTTGTGTTACATCAGCACCAAGGGCTTAAAGAAAGCAGCCTGAGTGTTAAAAAAAACAATGTACTAGCCTGTTGTCTACTGGATCTTTTGAAAGCCCATAATTTGTGAGTTGTGCACGTGTGAGTGTTTTTAGGGTTCCAAATTGGAGAACTCACGCTCTCACTTTATTGGATAATGTTTTGCTTTTTTCTCCCCTCCTCCCTATATCTGTGAAACCTGTAGAGGCCATTATCTGAATGATCTTGAAATTTTGTGGTAACAGAAGGGAACACTACCAAAGACTACCAAAATGCCTTCAGCAGGATGATTCCACCAAGAATGCATCATAGACTGCACATTGTGTCATGTAGCACGTTTAGCGTATAGATTGGATATTGACATATACTGTAGTAAAATTAGAAATAGAGTTATTTTTCTTGTAAAGAATTCACATTGTGTTTATTCAGCCTTCAGAAGAAAGTACTTTGTAAGACTGGCAGCAGTTGATATAGATACACAAATGTTTTAAAGCAAATTCCTGTTTAAGTGTCATGCTTGAGTGTTGCTGCAGTTAGATCTTTGGATGGAGCGCTTTGATGACTCAATCTACTATGACAAGAAAACAGTGTTTTCTATTTAATGGATTGTTTTAAATCAGTATCATCTGACAATTGAGAGAACGTTATATAATTTTCTTTTAATTTTTGTTTCCTTGTGTTGTTATTATTTTATAACTAAGACTGTGTTTTTTCCCTTCAGTTGCATAGGTAAATGCTGCCTTCTGTTAACGAGTCTAGCTACTTTAAAATCCTGTAAAGTACTGATGGAAATGAGAAGTAATAAAATGATAAATGGTTTAGGTCAGCAGAAGCAGCTTTGTGTGGAAATATCCTTATCAATGGTATGGAAGCTCTAACCTGTCCATACATATGTACAATCTGATGTACAATGTCTGTACAATCATCTTTGGATTTACCAGAAGGTAATATGAAGACAAACCTAAACAGTCCATTCAAATAGCGTTAAATAGCGTTAAATCAGGCCCCTGCACTATATAGTTGAGGATAGACATAAGGAGATCATGATCAGACTGCATAGTGTATAGTCAGCCTTAACTTATGCTGCGTACACACGATCGGAATTTCGGCCCACAAAAGACCAATGAGAGTTTTTCGTTGGAAAATGCAACCGTGTGTATGCTCCATCAGTCTTTCGCTGGCAGAATTCTAGCCAGCAAAAGATTGAGAGCATGCTCTCAATTTTCGGTCGGGAAAAGTTCCTATCCGAAAATGCTATAGTCTGTGTCAATTCCAACGCGCAAAATCCCTACGCATGCTTGGAAGCATTGAACTTAATTTTCTCAGCTCGTCCTAGTGTTGTACGTCACTGCGCTCTTGACGGTCGTAATTTCAGCAAACTTTTGCGTGACCGTGTGTATGCAAGGCAAACTTGAGCGGAATCCCGTTGGAAAAGCCATCATATCTTTTTCCGACGAGAAACCTGCTTGTGTGTATGCGGCATAAGAGTTTGGATAAGGTTTGCACTGTATCAGTCAATATACCGCCATCCTTAGTTATGTATAATAACCAACAGAACCAAAGACCAACATTTTTTTTTTAGAATTTTAGTTATATGATCCTTGTTATACTTTCTGTGGTTAATCGTATACCAACCTGTTTGCCTTGGGGGTTTGACTACTGCGTCTTTGGGTTTCGCCAGCTTTTCAGAACAATTGTGATTGGTTTCCAGCTATTTTGCTTTGATTGGACAAGACACCCATCACCAAACATTTTGGAATAACATATATTGGTTGTAGATTTTGCTGATGTTTTTTGTACATTATATGTTTTCAGAAATTTGTATATATATGCTTACTGTATTGTTTGCTATTGTACATTTACAATTTAGGTGTGGTACTTTGTATCTCCTGAAGAAGCCTTAATAGACAAAACATGTTGAGTATTTCAATCAGAAGTCTCTTCATGGAAAATACTTTTATTATTTTATGGATATATTGAGTGTTTTTATATTTGATATGGATCAATACAAATTATGAATTTGTATCTCATACTGTAGTACATTATTGGTACCTTAAAAATCCTAGCTTCTTTGGAGCATTTTGTGTCTTGTTTATACTCTTCTATTCACTGCTGTGCTTGCTGGAGAGAAAGCTGCACCTGAGGACCAATGATCTCCCTGTTCCTGCTTCATTCATTCTGAAGATCTGTGCCTTCTCCACCTTTCCTACTGCTTCTTGGCTATTCCTCCATCAGTGATCAGACTACCAGCTCTGACATGAGGAAGTCATGGACTACTTATATCAAGATAGCCGCCTGGAACAAGGCATGCTAAGGCAGTAATGGAGAAAAGATCATCTGCAGGGAACGCATAAGCAATACTGGTGACTAAAACAGTGCTACGCTACTAAATAGATAAATGTGTAAACCAATAATGATTTAATAAGCCGTAAATACAAACAGTATACATAAATACTGATAAGTCCAAATAAATATATAAGTGAATCAAAGTTCATCAAAATTATCAAGTGACTGATTGAAGTGGATCTGAGAATATCAATTCACCAATAGTGCAAAGATTCAAATGAGTGCTTGTGCTCACCTCCACCAGTATCACAGGCTGCTCACCTCACTTATGAGTCAAAATCTGCAGTATTCTCCTTTGTGGATAATGAAGATTCCTGGCATGGTATTGACACTTTCACTCCTTCATCTCAGGCACCTGCTTCTTTGGCTTCCAAAGAACCCCGATTGTCTCACCAAATGGGATAAGTATGCGGAAAAAAGAAGGCAAAATCTAGTGCTCTCCGTAGATATTTATTCTCATAAAAGGATAGTAGGTGCACTTACAAGTGTGGCACTACAAGCCATGCTAGCTGGAACAGCATTCAGACAACAAAGTCTCGAATTACCTGCAATGTGACATCAGTACACAGGCTCCTATACACGTGACATCAAGGTGTTGACTTCTTTAGTAGGGGTCTTTATACATACTACATACTAATAGTTGGATTTATCTATTTAGTAGCTCCACAATGTTTTTGTTATTTTATACCAGTTTAAGTGGAGTGAAAGCACTTTTATTATTAATATTATTAACAATATTTTTTCACATAATTGTTTGATTGCGCTGATTGATATTTGTACATTAATACTGGTGACTAGTTCTTAGCCCTCTGCTTACTTTTTTTGCACACAGATTCTAAAGTTCAATCATTCTTAAAATTGTTGATAGTACTTTTACTCATTAAGGTGCATTCATGTAATTAAAAAAAAAACAATTTTTTCTGGTTCTGATTCTAAAAAACTGGTGCAAAACTGGACAAAATAACATTACATTTTAGGGATTAAATTACATTGGACCATTGATTTTACTAAGTATATACAGAGCCAGGGCCTAAATTATTAAGGCTATGAAAACTGCCATCAATGCAGGTAAATTATTTTAATTAGTAGATGATGTTTTTTAAAGGCCTGGATTATTTTGGACCTCTAATTTCAGAGTGCACTTCAGATAAACCACATGTAGAAAAAGTATTTTCAAGCCTGGTCTGAGTGCTTTTAGGCATAGAATCCATGCCAAAGTGGGAAAATTAGCATTTCACTGTTCCAACCAGTAATTGTTGTATTTCGGAATTTAAATGATTTTCAGCTACTGATTTTAAATCATAAATACACAGATAAATATTATATAGAAAAATAGTATTTGCACTCTGGCCCGTATGTTCCTGAGCATGAAATCGGGCATGCAAAAGGGGAAATTATCAAAATGGGAATAAATAACTTCTGTTTTAAAGTGTTGGAGCTTGTGCCGCACAGTATTTTCATATACAGATATGCACTACATACAGAATAGTTGCTTCTAGTAAATGCTGTGTTTGAAGCACTGATTGTCAAACTGTGCTTGCTTAAATTGGGATTCACATGAGGGGTAGGAACAATTAACAGAGCGGATTTTTACTTTAAAAAGTGTATGTACTGTATACAATGCAACTGGGGGTCTCAAAACCCTGGTACCCAGGGCACATGCCCCACTACTTCTATTCAGTGACCAGGGTTTTCTTTTGCAGTGTTGCCATAATCCCAAATATGATACTGTCATATACTGAAACCTTTTAAGAGTTTTTATTGTTTTGTTTTGTTTTTTTTATTTTGTTTTTTTTATTGCAAATCTATTCTCACACACGCGCTAGCAACTTAATTTTGCCTGATAGTTTATGTAGAACCAAGGCATTTTTTTATTCCAATGAAAGGCATTTCCAGGTATTGGTTTATTTCAATTAGTTAAAGCGTTATTAAACCCAAAACCAAAAATGTGATATATTGCAGATTACCAATCATTAGATATGGTGGCTGTATTAGTTTTCCTTTTTTTATTTTTTCTGTTCCCTCTGCTTTAACCTAGTGATCTGGACAGTAACACACCTCATGTATTATGCCTCGTTTCCACTGAGCGGATCGGTTCGGGTCGCTACCGTTTGAATGGCCAAGAATGGTCGGGTCTATTCTGGTGAGCGTTTCCACTGTAAGTGGGACCACAAGGGGCCATACAGAGTTTAGAAAAAATGCCTCAGCATAGCACAGCAGAGGGTTTTCTGTCAGCCAATCAGTGGAATGTATCGTAGCTCCGCCCTAACCGAACCGTTCCATTTTCTATGGCCCCACATCTGAAGCAGGACCCTGAATGGAGCGGTACAGTTCGGTTGTATGGGCCGCTTTCATAATGGAAACACACAAAATAGCGTACCGTACCAAACCGAACTGATCCGCTTAGTGGAAACGAGGCATTAGAGTGCCCCTACTCTGGATGAAGGAGCGCTGGGGGCACCCTTTGGACAGCAACATTGTAAATCTGGGGAGAGGGTAGTGTTAGAAGGACTAGCAGATTTAAATACACTGACAAATTGAAGCCAAACTCCAGCTAATACTTTATAAGCAGTTACAGAAAAATGTTTTTTCCCTTTGCTGTAATAGTTTTACATTCCATTGTAAACTTTCCTGCCAGCGGTAAATGGTTTATCTCATCCCTGTAACTGCTACATTTGCAGGAGGGCTTGTTATTTTGAAAAACAACAGACTTACTGGCAGGCTCACCAGGTGAAAATAAAAGGAAGAAAGCCTAAAAAAGAAAACGAGTGCAGCCATCACATCTAAGAATTGGTAAGCTGCAATAAAATAAATGTTTGATTTTGGGTTTAAAACTGCTTTATGTTTATACAGTATAAGATGTGAAAAAATGTCAAGATGCTTTTTGGCTTTGGTTTTCTGGCCTAGAACCATGACCAGCAAAAGGCAAAGGTCACTAGTGGATACGTTTTTCTGGCTTTAGGAAAAGGTAAAGAGAAAAAGAGAAAGGAGAAGGGATGATAAGGAGGCACTAAACAGCCTCAGCTACTTTTCACTTTGGTATACTACACGCCCTATAATGTTTTCACCTAGATGGCCAGGGGTGCTCTAGATCTTTTTGGACCCGAGAACAACCATGCTTTGGTGTCCGTTTATGAAGCAGTGATCAGCGGTGATCCCGAGGATCGCCGCTGATCACAGTCCATAAACAGTTTATGAAACAGTGATAATCGGGGGAGAACGTGTTTGAACTTGTTCTCCCACCGATTATCTCTACACACGGAGAATCCTCATGAATGACACAGAAACGGCCAGTTTATGAAGCGGTGATCTCACTGCTTCACTGGCGATCTGAGTCAGAATTCACACTCCCAGGTTCACCAGCTCAGAGGTCGTGAATCGGGGAGTGAAGAGGAAATCTGGGGGGATCTGAGGGGGAAGGAGGAAGATTTTTAACTTCCTTATGCCTCGTTCAGACCCCCCAACACTGTAAGCATGTCCCCCTGTCATATTTATGTGTATACATATATATACATATATACATATAATGTGTATATGTATATATATATATAATGTATGTGTATATACATGTATATATAATGTGTGTGTGTGTATACATATGTATATAATGTAGGGGGACTCATTATTTTATTAACAGTAATTCACGCCGTCTGTCCGTGTATTGAGCGGTGATAATTTATCACTGCTTAATAAACTGACATCTCTGTATTTCTGGTGCTGTAATCTCGTAAAGTCTCACGAGATTCCAGTATCAGGGGCCGTTCTCCACTGTTTGAAGCATTTGTAGATCTCTTCACTCCTCCAAAGGTGAAGCGATCTACAAAGCTTCATAAACTGGCACACAGAGGAGAAAAATCTTCACTGTGAGTGCCGGAGAACGAAGCAGTGAATAGATTTCACTGCTTCATAAATGGACACCTGTGTAAAGAGAATGCTCAGCTAAGTGAGAATAAAGCTTCACCACCAACTTTACTAAGCTGAATGAACATTTAGGCTAAGGGATTAGTCTATATTCCTTTGGGAAAACCCCCCCCCTTGTGTGGCTGAGAATAGTTTGGGCTACTTTTTTTAGTAAATATAGTTTGAGGACCCAATACCAAACAAAGACTAGGTTCACGGGACCTGTTCTGTGAAAAGCGATCAACAGGTGATCATCACATGCCTGAAGAAAGATTGCCCTTGAAACATTGCACTTTATTTGCTGTGATGTGATCATCTGAATGATCAGCTGGGCATTATTTAAAGATCCATGGTGTGCTGGTTACATACACTTTGGCTTATGTTACCAGTTCCCAGCTTACAATTGCTACAGCACCTGCTCACCTCCTGTCATTCCCGAAATCGTGTGGGATGTGGATATTGTACTGGACATCATCTTTAGTAGCTAAAGCTTAAACACCCAGTACCGCATAAAGGCTTGCCCATCTAAGCAGCCACTGTCAGGCATTTTTTTTGTTTGTTTTTTTTGTTTGTTTTTTTTGACAGTTTACAATTCTATGAAAGTAATGCACCACAACAGTGAGCCAAGCACTTGGTTTAACAACCAGGTTGGACAGACAGAGCTGCTTGTCAACGCTACATACTGCAATAAATTTGCCAAAAAATAATTGCACAATCACGAATTGTAACCAAATATATATATTATATATAAAAAGGCAGTGTTCCTTATGCCATGTACACACGCGCAGACTTTTCGGCATCAAAGGTCCGACGGTCTTTACAAAGGACTTTTGACAGACTGCCGACGGACTTTCGAACGAATGGACATGCCTACACACGATCACACCAAAGTCCGACGGATTCGTACATGATGACGTATGACCGGACCAAAATAAGAACGTTCATAGCCAGTAGCCAATAGCTGCCCTAGCATCGGTTTTCGTCTTTCGGACTAGCATACAGACGAACAAATTTTTTGACTGGACTCGAATCTATTGGAAAGATTTGAAACATGTTTTAAATCTAAAGTCGGTCTGATTTTTGACCGAAAAAGTCAGCTGCAGGTCCGATGAAGCCCACACGCGGTTGGATTGCCCGAAGGATTCGTTCTGTCGGACCAGTCCGGTCGAAAAGTTCGCCCGTGTGTACACGGCATAAGGAGCATTCATATAGTGTCTTGTCAGATAGATGTTAACCTTCACTGCACCATGTGAGACCGCTCCCTTCAAAAAACACACTCGCCAGAACGGTAAAATAAAACCACCTTTTTATAATGATGGATCTTTAACATGTAACAAGACCACATCCTTAATCAGCAATTCTAAGGGGTTACCACATCTCATACGATAGGTCTGGTTACTCAAAGCAGGATATCCATTTGTTGACTCGTTAGCTCATACCATAAGGAAAAAAGGGGGAATCCTCATAGCGTAAACCAGTTTTAAATTTTATTCCCATCAAAAGTCCCCCCTTTTAAGATGTATGCTTACACAAAGTTCAATAAAAAATAGCATCTCATGATAGTAATCATTTAGTAATGTACAGCCTGTAATAATATTACCGCGGACGAGCGCTCCTTCGGATGGTGAGCGAGTATCATTACAGGCTGCACATTTTCCTTATGGTTTGAGTTAACGAGTCATCAAATGGATATCCTGCTTTGAGATGTGGTAACCCCATTGCTGATTAAGGATGTGGTCTTGCTACATGTTAAAGATCCATCATTATAACAAGGTGGTTTTATTATACCGTTTCGGTGAGTGTGTTTTTTGAGGGGAGCGGTCTCATGTGGTGCGGTGAAGGTTATCATCTATCTGACAAGAAACTATATGAATACCTCTTAGGAACACCATAAGGGCTGTGGATTCACTCTTCAGAGGGCATATGTTATCACTACTGGATGCTGACGGTTTTCATCCTAAGCGCTGCTATAGCTTATAAATTTCATTTATGAACTTCTAGAGCTTTGTGTTTTGATTATCTATCTATTATAGCAGGAGCTAAATTCAACTACAGATTTTTTTCTTCATAAACGCCGGGTGAGCTAATCCTATATGCTTTATGTTTTTAGATATAAACATAGGTGTGAGACAGGGATGCCCACTTTCTCTAATTATCTTTGTACTAACCCTTGAACCTTTCCTGAGATGCTTATGGTCTAATGAAAATATCAAAGGCAGCTTACAACCCATTGCTGATCACACCTATAAACTAGCAGCCTTTGATATTCTGTTATTCCTAAAAAGAACCCTACATATCAATCCCAAATCTCTTGAAAGAATTCAAACTTTTTTATTATATTTCCAATTCCAATTTTAAGATCAACTTCACCAAATCCCATGCCCTTAATATCACCCTCCCACAGGAAACGGTAACACAATGTAAGAATAACTTCTCCTTCCAATGGAAACATGACAAAATTAAATATCTTGGGATCTATCAGACATATTCTTTAAAAAACTATCAACCCAGTCTCAAAGCCATTGCAAACGACCTCAGCAAGTGGAACAAACCCCATTTTTCTTGGTTTGGCATGGCATCAATTTTAAAAATAAATATCCTTCCCCGCATTTTATATATCTTACAAACATCCCTATTAAGCTCCCCCTGACCTTTTTCCAATCATATAAATGTCTTAGCACTAAATTCCCATGGGGACAAAAAAGACCTAGAATATCATACGACCAATTGTCCAAACCCAAATCGAAGTTATCAACTCCTGAACTGGTATCATTCACACTAGGGAGCTGCACTTCTGTTCCATGTGGTTCTACGCATTTAATCCTTTGCCGACCAGCGCACGACAATATATGTCAGCAAAATGGCACGGCTGGGCAAATGGGCGTAAAGATACGTCCCCTTTAAATTATGGCATTGTGGGTGCGTGCACGCCGCCGGTGGTGTGTGCACGCTGTCGGCGGGGCATGTATGCGCCCGCCGCATATTTCGTGACCATTCCCTCGGGTTCCGCAGACTCGAAGTCCACTGGGGGCCCGCGATCATGTCATAGAGCAGCAGAATGGGGAGATGCCTATGTAAACAAGGCATTTCCCTGTTTTGCCTAGCAACATGACAGAGATCTACTGTTCCCTGTCATCGGAGCAGTGATCTCTGTCATGTTCTAGTGAGACAATCCCCCCACAGTTAGAATCACTCCCTAGGACACACTTAACCCCTTGATCGCCCCCTAGTGTTTAACCCCTTCCCTGCCAGTGTCATTTACATAGTAATCAGTGCATTTTTATAGCACTGATCACTGTATAAATGACAATGGTCCCAAAATAGTGTCAAAAGTGTATGATGTGTCCGCCATATTGCCGCAGTCACAATAAAAATTGCAGATGGCCGCCAATACTAATAAAAAAAATTATAATAAAAATGCCATAAATCTATCCCCTATTTTGTAGACGCTATAACTTTTGCGCAAACCAATCAATGTACGCCTATTGTGATTTTTTTTACAAAAAATATGTAGAAGAATACATATCAGCCTAAACTGAGAAAGAAATTTGTTTTTTTAAATATTTTTGGGGGATATTTATTATAGCAAAAAGTAAAAAATATAGCTTTTTTATAAAATGTTTGCTCTTTTTTTGTTTATAGCGCAAAAAATAAAAACTGCAGAGGTGATCAAATGCCAAAAGAAAGCTCTATTTGTGGAGAAAAAAGGATGTCAATTTTGTTTAGGTGCAACGTTGCACGACTGCGCAGTTGTCAGTTAAAGAGATGCAGTGCCGTATCGCAAAAAGTGCTCTGTTCAGGAAGGGGATAAATCCTTCCAGGGCTGAAGTGGTTAAAGTAGGCAAATTTGTTTTTCTTTTTTTTTTTCCGTAAGTAAGCAAAGATAAGTGTTTACAGTTGATGAAATTCTGCTTGCTTCTTAACCCTTACAGTGCAAACAATGCTCAGAGTGTATCACAAAAAGAGTTTGAAACACAACTATTCAACCTAAATAAAATAATTTATTTGACAAGAAAGATTAAAAAAAAATTAAAGAAAACCTGTAATGAAATTAAGCACATGTGTGAGTAGGATCTGATGGATATAGCTATTCCCAAATTCAGGTACAGGTTATTTGTTCCAACTTTGGCAAATTTATTATATATAAAATTAATTCTGCACTTACCCAAAAAATAATATGATTAGTGTGTGAGTACTGCTACTTGAGAATCTACATACAAATTCAAACAATGTATACAAAAAATAAGTGTGCAATTACAGAAACTGTTCATCTGATGTAAAGCCCAACTCCAGGCACAGCTATTTTTATGTTATTTTTCATCTTTAATTTACATATCTGGCCCCCACCTAACAACTGTACATTTATCTTCTCAATCAGCACATCACCCACAGCTATTACCTCTTGTATCTCTTAACCTTCCCTCTTAGATTGTAAGCTCTAAGTGAGCAGGGCCCTCTGATTCCTACTGTATCAAATTGTATTGTATTTGTACTGTCTACCCTCAAGTTGTAAAGCGCTACGTAAACTGTTGGCGCTATATAAATATTGTATAATAATAATAATAATAATAATAATATCAACACTGTCTTTTTATTTTCTTGCTTTGAGAGCTCTTTAAGCTCTACTGAGCAACTCTGATGTGTACAATGGGGAGCTACACTTCCAGCTTACTGTTGCATTGGAATGGTGTCTATGGATGAGTTATTGTGTAGTTGTTGTGCCTCCATCCTCCTCTGCTGTGCCATTCACAAAGCACAGCCACAACATCATCATTGAATTGCTGTGCTTGTGAATGGCACAGCAAAGTGAGGGGGTGGATGCACAACTCCTGAACTGGTATCATTCACACCAGGGAGCCACACTTCTGCTCCATGTGGTTCTACGCATTTAAAGTAGGCAAATTTGTTTGCAAAGACAAGTGTTTAGAGTTGATGGAATCCTGTTTGCTTCTTAACCCTTACAGTGCAAACAATGCCCAGAGTGTATCACGAAAAGAGTTTGAGATACAATAATTTATTTGACAAGAAAAATGTAAAAAATTTAAAAAATGTAAAGAAAAGCTGTAACGAAATAAAGCACATGTGTAAAGAAAACCTGTAATGAAATAAAGCACATGTGTGAGTAGGATATGATGAATATAGCTATTCCGAAATTCAGGTACAGGTTATTTGTTCCATGGCAATACAACTAAAGCTATTTGTTGATTCTCTGTCAAAGTATTACCTTTTAGTGGCTAACTAAAATAATAAAAATACAAGCTTTGAGAGCTTTTTTTGAGGTATCATGACAGATAAAATGCCCCATATAAAACAGAGATGTGTTCCACCCTAAGCCTATGGGCCCTCAGTCATATTACCTGAAGCAGGAGCTTTAGAGCTCTGAAAGTTTGTACTTTTATTAGTTGTAGTTTATATAACAACTAAAATGCATCACTTTGACAATACTTTATTTCTACCTCTGTATTTATTCCTGGCTAACATGGTGCATCAGCTTATTTTCTTTCTATAGCCTTCAAGACAAAATCCACTCTTAATAAATCTTAGGTGTCTTCACGGGTAAGCACACAATACATGATCCATTTGCTGGGTGCTCTGTGTTGTCAGAATAAGCCTTCAGAGGACACCAAGCTTCCAACAATTGTTTCATTACCTTATCATATCCTGTTCAAATAATAGGCAGGTGCATATGATCCAAAGGCAACTTATACTGTAAAGTATGCTGTATATGTGACTAACAAATATGCATCTATTAAATATTATTCATAAACATGAGAAATTAAATGAGGAAAGTAAAAAAAATATGAGGCACAGTTGCAGATGTGTTTTCAAATATATTTTACTAAAAATCCTGTGCACACAGTAAGGTGTCTGATAATGTGGATTAGTTGGCTTTCTTTTTCCTTCTATGTCTCCAGAAGCACAGAGGGAGGAAAAGAACGCAATGTGTTTAATCATTGTCATTCTGTATGTACTATTTTTGGTTTTGTGATTTTTTAACGTTAAGTCCTTACAGCAAAATATTAGGGAATGCTGGAAGAAGCTGTCCGTGCTAGAACAGAGTGAAACCCTGGCAGGTGTTCTGCTTGGCCTACCTGTGATACCTTGCTTATACTTACACTGGAAAAAAATATATATCCTATTTATAAAGAAACAAGGATAGTATGTAAAACTCCAGACAAACCTTTCTTCCTGCTTTTTACGGATATACACTGTGTATAATGTTCCAAAATGATTAGTTTACTGTGCTTTCATTAATGGGAATCTCTAGTAAAACATTTTTCTGTAGCTTTTGACAGAGTGGGGAAATGTTAGAACCTGTGACAGACAGTTATTACTTCTTGTCAACCAATGTGCTAAAGAGTGACATTCATTACAGTTCTTTTATTTTGTCTATTTTAACATGTTTACTTTTTTTCTGTTGAATCTGATTCATAAAACTTTTAGTATTCTGATGACGTCATAAGCAAATATTTTAGTATGAACACAATGCTTAATAAATAGCACAGGCCTGTTGAAAAAACAACATGCTTATTTTGTGGCTGATTCTTCAGATAATTACAGGTATTAAAGTGGGCTTTCAAGTGTAAAACAGACAGGTTTTTTTCTGAAAGATGGAGATGAGGTGTGTTTTTGCAAACTTTTTAACTTTGCAGGTTAGTGAATCATGGAATGTGTACCCATGGATATTTCCCTCCCTATCTTGTGTGCCCACTGGGACAAGAAGTAAGGACTAGTCTGACTAGCAGTAATAGTGAAAAAATAAAAGCTTGTTAGTAGTGTGGTGAACATATACTAACACATAACTTCTGTCAGATTTTGCTGTCTATGAGATGCCCCCCCACTTCCTTTCCTGGTGACAACAGCTGGCATTCCCTGGTGAAGGGAATCTTCCCAACAGGCAGTAATACAAACATGGCACAGGTTGTCCATTTTGGTATCTATTATTTTTCTTTATGCACATTCTGTCAATTTATATACAGTGTAACAGCTGTACTCACTTTTTCTATTTTGCTTATTATGTTTGCAACAATCAAAAGCCACTTTGACATTTTTTTCAAGATCGCTAGCTTGTACATGGCAGCTTTACAAATACAGTTTCTAGGTGTGGGGTAAGGAGTGCCTATTAAAAAAAAAAAAACAACAGTAATTTAGCTTGGTGATGTGTATGAAATTTGTTATCATTAAGAGCATCTAAAATAAAACTTCAGTCCCTTCAGGACTAACATGTAGAAAACAGTAAATATAATTCTTAAAAAAAAAATCATATTAGTATAGCATGGTAAAAATCATGTATCGGGTAATTAAAGCAGAACTTAAAGTGATTGTAAAGCTAAATAAAAAATAAAAATAAAATAACAAACATGTCTATACTTACCTGCTCTTTGCAATGGAATTACACAAAGTGGTCACATACCTCCTCTTTTTGGGTCCCCCGCCCGTGCTCCTGGCCCCTCCCCTCTGTCCAGTGCCCCCATGGGAAGCTACTTCCCATGGGGGCACTCATGCTCACTCATGCTCACACCTGAGCCCCGCTGCTGCGTCCATTGACCCAAGCCCTGCCCCTGCTCCCTCTTTACTTGCTTGTATTGACAGTGCTGGGAGCCACTGGCTCCCAGGGCCCCAGCAAAGCCAGCAAGACCCAGAAGTGAGGGGAGAAAAGAGGAACACGATGGATACCCAGCAATTACAAAGAGGTGTGAGTACAGAAGCAAGTTGAATACATTGTTGAAGGATCAAAAACTGTGAATGTAATGCAGATAATGTTTGAGCGTGCAAGGTCAATGGAAATTACTTCTCACCGACATCATTGATTGCCTTTATGAGGGGGAAGAGAGAAGGATCCATTTATCTATACTCTGACCAAAAAGGAAGGGAGGTTAGGTGGAACTAGAAAGGTAAGGGTAGAAAAGAGAGACAGGAAGGAAAAGAAAAAGTTTCTAGCTGCAGCCATCTTGAGTAAGGGCAGAGGATTCATGTAACATTTACTTCCTGAAGTCCATCTGCCCTTAGTTTAGGCATGCAGGCAGGAGGGTGTGCTTAGCTGAGAAAGCCCTCCTCCCTTGCTCCAGATGAAAGAAAAAAAATGCATATGAAGACCCCTGGGATGTTGGACATCTTATTGGCCTGGGCCAGAAATCAGGAAGCAACTGTAAAAATGTAAAAAAAGAGTGCTTTAATAGTCATTAATTATCATTCTTATATTATATAGCACATAAGTTATTGTAATAAGGTTTTAAAATCTATAAAGTATATAACGTATGTTATATAAGTTCAGCAATGGCAATTTGCATATTACCTGAATGACAGGTAGCATTTAAAGAACTTCAACTATTTTTTTACAGTTGGAAGAAAATGTACATACTCTGTCAGGTTTTTATTGTTTCGATAACCATAGCAGTGATATTTCCTCATTTCCTGTGTGGTTATCGAGACAGAAAAATATTAGTAGAAAGAGGACAGTTGAGAACTTCTATGAGATTTCACTGCCACCTGTGTCCCCACTGAGAAGATCCACACACTTTGCGCAAGTTCACTAGAACAGGAAGTAAGGAAACAGGGACACAAACAGCAATAATAACAAGACAATGGTTCTAACCATTCCCCACTCTAACCAAAGCAAAACAATATATTTTTGCCAGATTTATGCTTTATTGTGGCTCACGGTGTTTGATAAATTCGAACATGGATCACAAAATTTTACGATATATGTCCACTGTAGGAATGAGAAGAGTGACTTTGGCAAAATAGATTTTGCTACAAAATTACCAGTTTCACTATTTGTGAAATTTTTTGCATGGGGTAGATTTGTTTCTTTAATTTGGTATTCTATGTATGTTTGTGTTTTTTTATTTTTATATTTGATTATTATCTGCACACTGTTTTACATTTTTATTTCCTTTTCCTATTCTCTGCTTTTTTACTTCCTGTGAAAAAATATAAAATAATGAGGCTAATGAAGATCTCAGGTACAGGATAGTTGAAAGGAGCTTCTGTGACCCTGAACAGCAATTTAATGTCTATTTCATCTTTAATAACCACCAAAACACTATCCTTTCACCTTCCCCTTTAAGCACAATACATTTAGCCAAAATATTGAACTTTAGCTAGCCTTAACCCAGTCCTGGGGTACTATTCCTCCCAATGACACCAAAAGTGTTCTATCTGGTTGAGGTCAGGACTCCCAAAGTATTGGGACACCTGCCTTTGCTCACACATGAACTTTAATGGCATCCTAGTCTTAGTCCGTAGGGTTCAATATTGAGTTGGAGCTAAAACAGCTTCAAATCTTCTGGGAAGGCTGTTCACAAGGTTTAGCAGTGTGTCTATGGGAACGTTTGACCATTCTTCAAGAGGCGCATTTGTGAGGTCAGGCACTGATGTTGCACGAGAAGGCATGGCTCGCAGTCTCTGCTCTAATTCATCCAAAAGGTGTTCTATCGGGTTTGAGGTCAGGACTCCATGTAGGCCAGTCAAGTTCATTCACCCTAAACTCGCTCATCCATGTCTTTTGGACCTTGCATTGTGCACTGGTCCAAATAATTTGGTGGAGGGTTATGGTGTGGGGTTGTTTTTCATGGGTTGGCTTGACCCCCAAGTTCCAGTGAAGGGAACTCTTAAGGCATCAGCATAACAAGACATTTTGGACAATTTCATGCTCTTAACTTTGTGGGAACAGTTTGGGGAAAGCCCCTTCCTGTTCAAACATGACTGTGCCCCAGTGTACAAACCAGGTCCATAAAGACATGGATGCGTGAGCTTGGGTGGAGGAACTTGACTGGCCTGCACAGAGTCCTGACCTCAACCTGATAGAACACCTTTATTATGAATTAGAGTGGAGTCTGCGAGCCAGGCCTTCTCGTCCACATCAGTGCTTGACCTTACAAATGCACTTCTGGAAGAATGGTCAGACATTCCCATAGACACACTCCTAAACCTTGTGGACAACCTTCCCAGAAGAGTTGAAGCTCATAGCTTATAGCTGCAAAGAGTGGGCCAACCCAATAATGAACCCTACGGACTAAGACTGCGATGTTATTAAAGTTTATGTGCGTGTAAAGACAGGTGTACCAATACTTTTGGTAATATAGTTACATGATGCACACATATTCTTATGTTAAGAGTTTTTTTTTTCTTTTTAATGAATGGCCTAGCAACAAAGTAGCTATATAAGAAAATGGTTAAATAGAGTCTGAGCCTATTCCCTGTTCACACTGTTCACTAACAGAGTGTTGAAGTCTGAGTACCGACAAAAAAAATTATTAATCACTCAATCAAATGTGACAGCCTCACAGGCACACCAAAACCTCAGGACTTAGGGGTCTTTCACACTGGTGGTAATGCTTACCTCCCTCTGAAATGGGATCCACAGTGGACCGCTTTCCAGAGAGCTGTATAGTGGCATCTAGCAGGCATTCAAGTGGCACCACTGCTATCTCTTGATGTTTTTTGTTCTTTATTAACTTGCCAAACAATGTTTGGCTTGTGGTTTTCAGTGTGGCCCTATTGATCTCAAGGCGCGAATTTGACAGAGGGTGTCACGTGTCAAACTCTGCAACCTGAGTTAAAAATGCAGCAGCTACAATGCTTTGCTTGTGTACAGCTCTGTCAGGCTGTAATGTCAGAATGCCAGTGGGTGACTAGTAAAACCATGGCTCAGCTGCCTGTTTTTAACATCCCCCACTGCCAGTATGAAAGATCTGAAGATGTGAAGTATCATTAAAAAATGTAACTCTTCCACTACTTTCTACACACAGAATATTGAGAGATAGCTCACACAAGAAACTGGGCACTACAATCTACAACCAGCAACTGTTATGCCCTGTACACATGATCGGACATTGATCGGACATTCCGACAATAAAATCCATTGTTTTTTTTCGACGGATGTTGGCTCAAACTTGTCTTGCATACACACGGTTGAACAAAGTTGTCGGAAAATCCGATCGTTCTGAACGCGGTAACGTAAAACACGTACATCGTGACTATAAACGGGGCAATAGCCAATAGCTTTTGTCTCTTAATTTATTCTGAGCATGCACACTTTGTCCGTCGGATTTGTCTACAAATGATCGGAATTTAAAGGATCGGATTTTGTTGTCAGAAAATTTTATAGCCTGATGGAGCCCACACACGGTCGGAATTTCCGACAACAAGCTCCGATCGCACATATTCCTTCGGAAAGTCCGACTGTGTGAACAGGGCATTAGGCCTCATGCACACTGGACATTGTTTGAGGTTTTTACAGCAGCTGTTTTTGGCTGTAGACGTTTTTTTCTACAGTCAATAAACTCTCCATCATGTTATCCTATGTGTCCATGCACACATAGGCTGTTATCAGCAGTTTTGGGCAGTGGCGTTTTTGAGCAGTAAACAAACCCCAAAACTGGTGGGTTCTGAGAGACGTTTTCAGCTGTAAAATCGCTCTAATGCTGATAAATGCTGATAAACGTCAATAAACGCTCAAAAACGTTGCTCAACAGCGTTTAACCTTTTTGATCCATTGGAAAAAAAATGTTTTTTTCTTAAAAAAAACCCCAAAACACTAAAGACCGCTAACGCGGAAAATGCTAATTAATGTTAAAAAAATGCTATTGCAAAAACATTGAAAAAAGTTGAAAAACTCACTGCAAAGCTACTGACGTTTTTATAACGTTATTTTAACATCCAGTGTGCATGAGGCTTTAATATAATAAGCAGCTTGGTAAGAAGTATGTATATGGTGCAGCAGTCAGAACTATGTAATGAACAACATAGCATATAAATTGCAGGGCTCAGAATAGGGAATATACAGCATAGTGTACAGACTGACGTGAACTTCTATGATTAATGTACTTTACTACATCAAAATGAAGTCTTTTGACAAAGCTTTTTTAAGCCATGCTACAAGGATCAAAGGAGTGTGCATACTTGTGCTCTACTGTCATCCAGAATCACTCCTCCCCAGCCTGGTTCTCCACTTACAGTCATCACCAAGAACTGAATGATCAGCGGTCATGTGATTGCTCAGTTCTCGAGCCTAGACCCAAGAGGGGACAGCTGCAGCATCACACAGATGCTGCAGCATAGAGGTGAGTATGTATGTTCGATTTTTATAACCCCAAAATTCTCTTTTAAAGACATACTTTCACTGTATACAATGTATTCATGTAAATGGTATTCTTGTATCATTTTTTTAGCCAGGGTACTGATTTACAACCTGCTACTAGACAATGAACCTCCAATCTTTGTATATCCGCAAAAATATGAAAATTAGGTCAAAAAGTATTTTTAGGTAAAGATTACAGTAATAGCTCAAAATAAGTTCTAACTGACAGTTCTTGGTAGATGTCCTTTAAATGATTCATGGACAGAAATAAAAGCTGTAGAACAAGTAACCGAGGTGGACATAGAGGAAGGAATGAGGGCACACATTCCTGCAACTCTAAAATACATCAATCACCTAAAGTAACCAGACTAAACAATGCTGTGACTAAATAAAACGTGGCTCTGCAATAATCTGTCTGGTGAACCAAATCTCACCAGTGCCATGCTGTGATCTCAAATATATATATATATATATGTTTCAGTAGAATATAATTAATATATCCTAGTTGTCTCAAAGGGGACTTGCCCTTTTAAAGGCCATTTCACTGAACTGTACATACACAGAGAAGTCTGGGGGACTTGAAAAGCATGAATCATGAAGGTTATTCAGATTAAAAGGGAGAACATGCTTTATATATAGCTGTTACTATGAAACCAATAAGAAAACTCTCCACTGCTGAGGCACTCTGTACTCGGTGATCAGCCATGATCAAACATGATATGAAAGGATTAGTTTTTAGACACATCTCGTTACTATTTTCCTTTTTAGTGGCTCATTCATTCAAGGATTTGTAAATTAATTTCCTGAATTCAATCTGATAAAATGTGCTTATTGAATTTGCAATACTTTCTCAGTCATGTTTTATGCTTTGCAGTGAGAGATAATAAGATTAAAAGTAAAAAAAAAAAAATTAAATAAAAGTGCTAAAAACTTGGTAGAAAAAATGGAAAATTCCTATCAAAATACTTACCGTAATTTTCCTTTCCTGATGGACTCCATGG
Organism: Aquarana catesbeiana; assembly: GCF_042186555.1. Taxonomy (NCBI): domain Eukaryota; kingdom Metazoa; phylum Chordata; class Amphibia; order Anura; family Ranidae; genus Aquarana; species Aquarana catesbeiana. The sequence goes on from NC_133327.1 coordinate 110,311,915, forward strand.
CAGCCAACGTGTGGGTTTAGTCCCGCCTCTACTACCCTATAGGACACTACTCCCATAAATCTTTGCTCCTCACCAGCAGCCGTGTTCGATAACTAGCCTACTCCAGTCATTTGGGAGGGAACTCCTGCTGCCATGGAGTCCATCAGGAAAGGAAAATTACGGTAAGTATTTTGATAGGAATTTTCCATTTTCCTGCCAGACTCCATGGCAGCCAACGTGTGGGAAATAACTCGCCGTACACACCCGGGTGGGCAAAATGCTGAAGAAAACAAAGATTTATTTAATACCGTCCACCGACAGTACTTTAACACCAAAATCAACTGAGGATAGAGCAGCTGGCTCAACACAATAGTGGGACATGAAGGTATGTATCGATGACCAAGAAGCCGCCCTGCAAATCACTTCAGGCGAGACGTGGCGAGAAGCAGCCCACGAGGTCGAAAGACTTCTAGTCGAGTGCGCTGTCACCGCTTCTGGAGGAGCCAAGCCCTTCTCTCTATATGCCCATTGAATTGCCTGTACAACCCATGCAGAAATGGATCTGACTGAGGCTCGGAGCCCCTTGTTCTTCCCATAGAACGACACAAAGAGATAATCCGATTGACGGAAGGGAGCCGTTACTTCAAGATATTGCTTCAAGGAGACACCAACATCGAGTGGATGTATTTCTAGATTTCCAGCAGATCTAAAGGTAGGAAGTGAGATCTCTTGATTCTCGTGAAAGATTGAGGTGACCTTAGGGTTTGACCCCAGCATTGGAATTAGAGTCACTCTGTCTGGAAAGAAGGTTAAGAAGGGTTCTTTTGACCCTAAGGCCTGGATCTCGGATACCCTCTTGGCTGAGGTGATGGCAATCAAAAAGGCAGTCTTGATAGTAAGATCTCTAACAGACAGTGGTTTAACGAGTTGAGAGAAGAACTCAAGAACTAGAGGTAGATCCCATTTAGGGAACCTGGGTTTCCTTTGAGGCCTCATTCTAATTGCTCCTTTGAAGAATTGTTGAATAAGGGCATGTCTGGCCCAGGACACCCCAGTAAAGGCTGATATTGCTGAAACCTGTACGCGCAGTGAGCTGACAGATAAGGGTAAATCCAGGCCTGATTGGAGGAAGCTCAAGATGTCCTGGACTGCAGGTGCGTCACATGACTTGGCCCTGGACGACATATGGATCGAGAACCTTGTCCAAATACGCTCATACACCTTGTTAGTGCTTTGTCTTCTTGCATTCAGAAGTGTAGGAATAACCTCCTTAGGGCAACCTAGTGCTTCCAACCTACCCCTCTCAAGAACCAAGCTCTCAATTGTAGGTGAGCTGGGCACGGATGGAGAATCGTGCCTTGGGAGAGTAGATCCGTTCTGGTTGGGAGAGGAACTGGTTCTCGGAAGCTGAGGAGTGATAGAAGAGGAAACCAAGGCCTGTTGGGCCAGTAAGGAATGATGGCTATTATCTCCACCTCCTCCCACCTGAGCCTCCGCAGGAACTGGAAGATGATAGGCGTCGGAGGGAAGGCATAGGCTCTGTGGAACCACCAACGTTCCGTCAGTGCGTCTATCCCGTAGGCTTGTGGATCTCGAAACCTTGCATAGTACCTCGTTAGCTTTTTGTTGTACGGGGAGGCGAAGAGGTCGACCTCTGGCGAGATCCCCAGTGTTAGAATCCATCTGAACACATCCTCGTGGAGAGACCACTCGTTGTTGTCCAAGTGGACTCGTGAGAGAAAATCCGCTTGGACATTGAGAATCCCTGGAACATAGGTTGCCGTTAGATTGACCAGATTCTTCTGGGCCCAGACCATTATTGGTTCCACTTCTTGTAGCAGAGACAGGCTCTTGGTACCCCCTTGTTTCCTTACATAGGCTACTGCCGTCGTATTGTCCAGTCTGAGTAACACGGATGTCCCCGCTATCAGATGACGAAATGCCAGCAGTGCCTGGAAGGCTGCACGCAACTCTAGGATATTTGACACCAATCTCCGTGCTGGAAAATCCCAGGAGCCTTGAGCCACTTCCGCTAGGCAATGAGCACCCCAGCCTCTCTCGCTGGCGTCTGATGTCACCGTGATCCAAGTGATGGGAAGGATGGAGTGACACCTGCGTAGATTCTCTTTCTGAAGCCACCAGAGGAGGGAACCCCTCATGGTCTGAGAGATGTAAACGCGCTGATTCTTGTCGCCCGACCATTGAAGAAGAAATCCCTTCTGGAAAGGACGCATTCTCCACTGAGCCCATTTCACCATTGGAAATGTGGACACCATGGTGCCTATGATTCTCAGACACTGGAGGGCCCGGAGATGAGAAGACGAGAGAGCCAGGCGAATCCTGTCCCGAACTATTGTGATCTTCTCCTCGGGTAAGGAAATTGTGCCTTTCACTGTATCGAAGAGGGCCCCGAGAAACACGAGAGACTGGGAAGGCTCTAGTTGGCTCTTCTCCCGGTTCAGGAGCCATCCGAATTCTTGGAGAGTTGAGATGACCATATCTCTGTGTTTCAGGAGGCAATCTCTGTCTTGCGCCAGTAGGAGGAGATCGTCCAGATAGTGGTGAAGACGGATCCCTCTGGTTCTCAGTAGAGCCACAACGGCCAGCAAGACCTTCGAGAAGACTCGTGGAGAGGTGGACAGACCGAAGGGAAGGCATGTGAATTGTAAGTGTAGTTGGCCTATGGAAAAACGGAGAAAGCGTTGAAAGTCTGTTGCCACTGGAACGTGGAAATAGGCGTCCTTGAGGTCTATTGAAATGAGCCAGTCTCCTGGTTGAACCGACTGTCGAATTGTGGACAGGGTTTCCATTTTGAACCTTTCCTTTTTGATGAAGTGGTTCAGGTGCGTCAAATCTATGACAGGTCGCCATGCTCCACTCTTTTTCTGGACCATGAAAAGAGGAGAATACATCCCCATGCCACGTTGGTCGTCTGGGACAGGAATAGCCGCGCCTTGATCTAACAAAGATCTCACGTAAGCTAAAAGGATTTTTCTTTTTTCTTCTGTGGCTGGAAGAGATGTGGGGACACACCTGAGCCTGGGAGCACTGCTGAAAACCCAGGTGTGACCTGAGGAAATCGTCCTTACGGTCCAAAAGTCCTGGATCGAGGCCGCCCAAACATGCCGAAAGCGAAGGAGGCGAGCCCCCACCTGGCCTGCCTGGGCGGGCCCCATCTCAAAAAGACTTGGTCGGTTCCTTCTCACCCGACATACTACTCTTAGCATTTTTCTTGAAAGAGGATTGACTGGCCTTCCAGGATCTGGAGAACTCACGGCCCGGCCTGTATCCACGTGCATCCCTGGCACGATCCTGATTCTGTTTCCTTGGAAACGATCTTCTCTGGCCTTGTAATCGCCTGTCCTGAGGGAGGAATCCCGACTTACCCCCGGTGGCACGGGTTATGGCGCTGTCTAATTTATTACCAAAAAGAGAGGACCCATCGAAGGGGATACGGCACCAAACCTGCTTTGATGCTGGGTCTGCCAGCCAGGGGCGAAGCCAAAGGGCACGCTTGGCAGTAACAGCAGACAACATAACTCTAGCCACCAAGCGGATAATGTCGATTGAAGCCTCCCCCAGAAAGGATGAGGCTAACCTTAATTCCTGGATGGGCGAACTCCTGGCCACTTCCTCCGAGACTCCTCTAAGTGTCTCATCCACGCTATCTGACCACGTCTCCATGGCCCTGGACATGGCGGCCAGAGCCAAGGCTGGTTTACATGCCATGCCTGCTGTGAGATAGACCCGCTTCAAATCCGAGTCTATCCTTCTGTCCAAGGCGTCTCTGAACGAGACCGTGTCTTCCAGAGGGAGGGTCACATGCTTGACCAATCTCATCACAGCTGCATCCACTAGCGGAGCAGACTCCAGTTGTTTAACTTCTTCTTCCTTGAAGGGATAAAGCCTTTGAATCTTAGAGAGAAGAGAGTTCTTTTTCTCTACCTTTCCCCACTCATCCGTGATAACTTCACCTAATTCAGTGAAAAAGGGGAAGCTGACACGTTCCTTCTTCAGCTGCTTGAAGAACTTCCGCTGTTTTGCAGGGGCCGTCACTGGCTCTTCCCAGTTTATAGTTTCCTTGATGGCTTTAATCAGAGGAGGAAGTAAGTCAAAACTGAATCCGGTATAAGGGTCTTCTCCTTCTGAATCACTATCTGAGGAGACAGCAGACAGGTGACTGGGCAAAGAGGACTCACAAGTGTCCTGGGCCTGAGTATCCCTAATTGGTGGGTCTGGAGGCTCTGTAGGAGAAACATGGGATTGACTAGACCCCAATTCCTTTAGATTCTCTTTCACGATCTTCTCCACCAGAGACTTGAGTTGCTGATCCGATCCACCTCTTTCACCTGTTGCTTTTATATAGCAGGTATCACAGAGGGATTTGCCTATAGGAACCTTTGCCCTACACCCCCAGCAGGCTCCTTCGGCTGCATGACTGGAGTGAGATTTGGAAGGGCGAGATGGTTCCCGGCTACGGTGTCTCGATTTCGAGGAGGAACCGTGATGTCCAGACCTGGACGAGGAATGCCGGTGCTGTGATCTAGAGGAACCACTTCTGTGCGAGCTACGTTGTTGAGTAGACCTAGAAGGGCTGGAAAGAAAAAACACAAGTCCTTCTGTGTTAATGGAGACAACAGACAACTGATGCTCCATACCCCCCCCCCCCCCCCCCGCAACACCCAGGCAGGAACCCCCCTACCAAGTACCTGTTGCGAGAGGGCTGGCCAGAGGCAGGCGGTGAAGCGCTAATGCTCCCGGAGGGATCCATCGGGCTGAAACAACAAAGCACCAGATAGTAGTTTAGAAAGCAGTAAGGGCAGGCCAAAACACCAGTCCTCAGAAGCCCCCTCACCTGATGAAGCAGAATCAGAGCAAGGGGATACACTGCCGACAGTCTGCAAGCATTCCCAAGCCTGCAGACCATTTTTCCAAATTTAAATCTGGCGCCCTTGTGACGTCACCGCCGTGCCGCTAGTGCGCACGCGCCGTTACCGCTATGCGCGTGCGCGAACCAAGCCTCGTTCTCGCGCCGGACCCGCGCATGCGCAGAACGGCCGCGAAAACGAAACCAGGAAGTACACGGCGGCTGGAACGCAGAGGGAACCAGCCGCCATGTCTGCCAGCTACACTGTACCCGACAGTGCGGGGAAGGACACAGGACACAGGCACAGACAAACACAGGGAAGGATTACACAAACTGCTGCCATAACAGTGTAAACGGAACGGACTCACCACTCCTGCTGCGATCGAGACCTGGACCAGGTAAAACAGCACAGACCGGACTTATTCCTGGGCAACAAGGGTCACCTGCTAGTAGCTAGGCTGTATGACCAGTTGGGGTTCGCCTGCCAGTGGCTAGGACTTACACCGTCTTCAGCGCCTCTTCCATATGCCCCTTCCATACCCTGCTAGTAGCTAGGGCTTATTGGAATACTGCGATCCCATCCTAGGAATCGCTCACCAGATCTGATCGCAGGGAGAAAATAATCTTCGGGTAGAAAGACCATTTTAACTAGGTCCTTGGAGGAGGACAAAAAAAGAACACGGCTGCTGGTGAGGAGCAAAGATTTATGGGAGTAGTGTCCTATAGGGTAGTAGAGGCGGGACTAAACCCACACGTTGGCTGCCATGGAGTCTGGCAGGAAACATCTTTTTACATTTATAATCATTTAGGTGGTAAATTATTCAAAGCTGTATTGTGAGTCACGTTCAGCTTATCACTCAGATCAATATTTTGAATTTGTACACTCTGCTATTTTTTGGCATATGTCATTGTGATGGGCATTAATACACAATACACACAATGATTAAAACTGATTTTTTTAAAAATGTATAACATTCAGTGATCTGATTACCAGAAGTATTTAAGGGAAATCTGTGCTAAGAGAAATACAAAGGATGCAATTGTTGTTATCCTTCTAAATCCTTCTCTGGCTGCCATGTTGACAATCTGGCTTTAGGTGAGATGGATCTGTATCAGGGCCAATTATCCTTTTTTTTCCGGGGGGGGTGGGCAGTCTTGGATATCCAGTAGTGAAGAAGTGTGGTTGTGGAAAAATTGCACTAATATCGGGAGAGGCTTTATAGTGTAAGCTTACTCACAGTGTAACTTATGGCATGGTCCTTGTACCCACAAAAAATGTTTTAATTACTGTGCCACAAGTTTTAGTCTCAACATCAAGCACGGTTTAATACAACTAACGGTGGCCAAATATCTCTCCCCACACTGATGTTTTTTAGATGTCCTGACAGCGATTAGTCTCATGAATACTGTCCCAATTCTCTCTACTGCCTGACTCAAAGTTGCTGGTCTGGGAAAAAGGGTCAGTAAGGTGGCCCACAGAACCCAGACGGGGACAGCAAGATAGTGCCTCTTTAATGGGTCTGCCTTTCTTCTCTCTCCTTCTCTCCCACCTGCCCCCACCCCATCTTAACTCTTCACACAAGTTGCCTGTGGCTGTGCTCTATGTGGCCCAGGGTTTGCCAACCACTGACTACTCATTTTACTGACCAAACTTATAAGATTTTTCTTATGAACCACATTTTTACTGACAGACTCCCCAAAATCACAGAAACTCATATTAGAAACTAAAATAATCAATATGTAAATAGCCCTTTAATAATTTTGTAAAGCGTTGCGTAAACTGATGGCGCTATATAAATCCTGTATTATAATAATAATAATAATAATAAAGCAAATAGCATATAGCATAAAGTAAACTACCCACTTTTTTTAGATAAGAGTCAAGCAATGACTGTTACTCTAAATAAGCTTGGCAATATAGGCAATAAGCTTTCTAGTGAGGCTAAAGCATAACAGACATGGCGAAATAGTGCAATACCAGCAAATGTTTGCCCCTTTTTACTATGGCCATTATATCAACCACTTCTATGATATAAGAGATTTGTAGATGTAACCCAACGGTTGAAAGAAACTTTTAGAGGCCACTAATGTGTTACAGGTGACCGCTAGAGGACGCAAACTGGCTGTAAAAGACTTGGCCACCAATGTGCTGAAATGGATGACTGGATGACTAGAGACCCTGAAAGTGACTAAACGAATGGTCAAAAAGACCAACAAATTAAAGATAATTGTGGAGTTTGTCTGATGCTGCTGTGTAACAAGCAGAATAAAAATATACTGCAGAAAAGTAAGCACGTTAGTGGGGAATTAGAATGAGATGACAGAAGTGGAACATTTGGTTAGGTATGCCAACCATTAACTTTGCAGCAATGTATTATAATGCTGCTTGTTGCAAGATGGCATCAGACAAGCGCCACAAACAATCTGCAAGCTGTGAAGACAACATCCATTGAATCTGCTGTGGAATAAATAAAACTGTATTGTGTCTTTACAGCTAAACAATTAGCAACAGAAAATTATATCACTGCACAGTCTTACTGTATATAATGCAGCAAGGGCATGCTATGCTGAAAGGGATTTTATAATATACCATCCAATCTTCTGAGATGGGAAAGAGAGACACCCTTTAATGCAAAATATTTAGGCAAAGGACACACCCCTTGTAAAGTGGACCATAAAGAATGAATATGCCAAAAACAATTTCTTAATCCTGCAATTTTTTTTTCAGCGCTATATTTCTCATTTTAATTAGCTTCTAAAATAAGAAATTCAATCATGTAGAAGTTGGATGGAAGGTTTATGGCCCATTGACACTTTTCTGTTCTTATGCATTGTGTCACACCTCAATGTGTGTTGCACTAAGGCAGCCGAATAATTTTAAATGGGCTTCCACTGGAATGGACCAAAAACAGACATGCAGCATTTCTTCTAATGCAGGATACCACAACATGCAGTGGGGCTTATCTACACCCCCTGAATATGAATGTGATAAGAGGTGTAGTCTACAATTGTGCTCTCAAAAATTGTGTCCTCCAGCATGCAGATATATTCCACCCTCCCGTTCTCAACTGCATAATTGCTAACATCTGCAATTATTACATCTGGCTGGACTGTCCTTGTCTTACCAATGCTTACATGTGCACAGTAGAACCACACAGATTCTAAGGAGCAAAAAGATGGATATGATTTCTGAAAATGTCCTTATACTTCCTAACCTGTGGCCATACTATGGACAGTCAAGGATTTAGATATTCAACATATTTAGTAAATTAACTTTAAAACAAGCCCACACTGACCACTGTAGTTGCAGGTACTGTAGAGAAATTCATCCTCGGCAAAGCATTTTCTCAGCAGCTCAGCTTGTACTGCTCATAGTCAAAGGAAAAAGAATAATTTTAAATGGGCTTCCACTGGAATGGACCAAAAACAGACATGCAGCATTTCTTCTAATGCAGGATACCACAACATGCAGTGGGGCGTTATCTACACCCGCTGAATATGAATGTGATAAGAGGTGTAGTCTACAATTGTGCTCTCAAAAATTGTGTCCTCCAGCATGCAGATATATTCCACCCTCCCGTTCTCAACTGCATAATTGCTAACATCTGCAATTATTACATCTGGCTGGACTGTCCTTGTCTTACCAATGCTTACATGTGCACAGTAGAACCCCACAGATTCTAAGGAGCAAAAAGATGGATATGATTTCTGAAAATGTCCTTATACTTCCTAACCTGTGGCAATACTATGGACAGTCAAGGATTTAGATATTCAACATATTTAGTAAATGAACTTTAAAACAAGCCCACACTGACCACTGTAGTTGCAGGTACTGTAGAGAAATTCATCCTCGGCAAAGCATTTTCTCAGCAGCTCAGCTTGTACTGCTCATAGTCAAAGGAAAAAGAAGGACGGATGCTACAAGTGCTGGCCTCTTCTTCTGCGTTGGCGTGCTGACATGCCCATTCTAGTTTTTAAATTATTTTGACAGAAATATCTATCAGCCATGACATACATTTTTTTTTTATATTCAGAAGAGGTTGACAAATGCAGCCCCCAAACATCTGTTATGACAGGTTTTCTTTAAAGTGAACCTGTTCCAAAGTAATTTGCACTAGAGCATTTACAGACAGGTCCAGAAACTCTACTAACCTCTGTAGTACCAGGGTGTGGGGAAAAGAGAGGACAGAAGATTTCAGCTAGGACAGACAGCATCAACACAAGGGACACGTTCATTAACCTCCCTGGCGGTATGATTATTTCGGATTTTAGGTGCTGAAAGCGGTACAATTATTTTGCATGGAAATTTGGCGTTTTATATTGTAGGTCTGTAAGTCTTAACAAAAACACACTTATATCTGTCCACAAAGAGTCTAGTAGATATCCCGGGTATGATGAAGTTTGAAACACAAAAACATAAATTATAATATAATAAATACATATAAATAATTGAAAAAAATAATAATAAAATAAATTTCCCCACAATTCACTATCGCTCAATTCTGAAAGTGTTCTAATTTACTATCGCTGTTTTCTAGCTGGTCTAAAGCCACTTTTGACGTAAAGGGACACTTTTTGGTTGCTATGGACAATCTCCAGTTTCCAGGCAGAAAGAACAGTTTATATAATATAAAACTGCATGCAGGGCATGGGCCAAAGCACTGGGGACAAAAGGGATGTGAAATGATTTCATACAGTACTGTAATCTGTAAGATTACAGTACTGTATGTGTTATGATTTTTACTTTTTTTGAATTTGCCGCCAGGCTCCGCCCCCGTGCGTCACAACGCTCGCAGGGAATGGAGCCTGGCACAGAGAGGGCTTCGGAGGAGACAGAGCCTGCAGATAGCGCGGGGGGACATCGCAGGATCCTGGGGACAAGGTAAGTACAGCACACCAGGATCCTGCAATGTAATCCTGAGTGTGGCTCAGGGTTACTGCTAATGGTGCAGAAATTTAACCCCGAGCCATACTCTGGAAAACCGTCAGGGAGGTTAAAGGGTAACTCCACTTTTGTGAGGAAAAAAAATAGCAAGTAAGTATTCTTAATTCAAAAAAGCGCCTTCTATTGCTCACAGCCCCCTCAAAATCTTCAAATGCTTTTTTCTTGTTTTGCTGTGATCTTACTAGAAGGTAGCTATGCTCATTCTCCATGTTCTCACCATATCTAGGAAGCCACCCTCTCTTGCTAATTCTCTATATGGAGTATGCCAGGGGAGGGCTGGCAGCCTTAGGCCTGGGGGGCAAGTCCAGTCAAGTGGCCCATAGAACCGGTGGTGGCAAAGTGATGGATCGGAAAAACAGTCTAAGGTTTTTCATGATCACAAAGGTGTGTGTGTGTGTGGTGGTGGGGCGGGGGAGGACAATGTGGCCCTGTGGGGGACTTGTACTACCATGGCCTCCAGGAACCAAACTGCAAGCAAGTCCCTGTATGAATCCCTCAGAGCTGAGGACCTGACCCCCCCTCTGCAACTAGTGACGAACTACAAGTCCCAGCATTAACCCCTGAGATCTAAAGATGTGTCCCCTTAGATCCCATGGGTTCATGCTGTGCCCTGTAGTCCTTCACTAATTAGGGGGGTGACATCCTCAGCTCTGAGGGGTTTAAGTTGGGACAATGGGACCTGTAGTCCTTCACTAGTGGGGGGGCAGGGGTGTGTGACACATCCTGAGCTCTGAGGGTTTATGCTGGGACCTTTAGTCCTTCACTTTTGGGGTGTCACATCCCCAAAAGTAAAGGACTACAAGTCCCAGCATGAACCCTGGCTGAGATTTAAGGATGTGAACTCCTCCTCTGCTGCCGGCTCAAGCTCCCATGACACACATATGTTCTAATTCATTCACTGCTCCCAACCTCACCTCAGGCAGCTTGACCAGAGGCTCTAATAGGCTTCAAAAGAGGGTGGACTCGGAGCGCAGAGCATTGCGCTCAGAGCCCACCTGGGTGTGTTAGAAAAGCAAATGAATATTTGCTTTTCTAACACTGAACCGCCTCTCCGCCAATCAGGAAGAGCGGGTCTGATACCCGTCACCTGATTGGCTGAAAGGACAGGCGCTCCTATTGGATGTCTAGCAGGAGGAAAAGCACGGAGTAAGCATAGAGAACACAGGAGCTGCTGCCTGTCCCACAGCTCCCCACCATCACTCGCTTCCTGACCCGCCACCAAGATGGGGTAAGTGCCAGTCAGACAGCGGGCGAGGTGGGGTGCTGGTTAAATGCTGATGGGGGGTAACATTGGATGCATTTGATGGGCACAGTGGCTGCATTTAATGGCAGAGCGAGGCTGCAATTGATAGGGGTTCTTTAGTTTGCACCCCCCAAAAAAAACATTTTGCGCACCAGCCACCACTGACAGAGAGAGACATCGCTCCAAATTGTCCACACACAGAGAGACCACTACTCAGGAAAATTGCTTGATTCCTTTATCAACATAGTAAAGCCTTGTACACACCACTATTTTTTTTTTTTTTGCTCAATCCAGCGAGTTGAACAAAAAAAAAAAAAAAACTGACAGCTCTGGTTGGAGCCGCTGAGCATGAGCAAAAGTGACCTGAGCATTGATCACTTTTCAGCGGAGTGGCAGTGCCTGCTGCAAGTGTGTACAAGCCTTTGGACACACACTGGTGTGCTGCGGTTTGGCCGCAGTGCTTATGTACAGTTTTCCTTAGCCACAGTCCCATAGGCTTCTTTTAGGTTGTGCGTTTTATGCTGCAGTTTTTTTTTATTGCGCACCAAAGATGCAGCCGTTTTTGTGCACTTTCAGAAAATGCAGCAAAAATGTGCAAACTAATAGAAGTCTATGGGACATGCAGGAAAACAGTGAGATCATCATCCCTGCAGCAGACCAGTGTGAGCCCACCACATAGTACATAGGAGCCGGTACTGTACAGGCTGCTGAAAGAATCGTCCTTATCTGCAGAGGGAGGAGGGGGAGAGGAATTTAGGAGAGAGAAGGGGGAGAGGCCGGTCACAGATCACTCACTTGAAAGGACCCAGCAGGCAGAAGGCTCAGGCTCAGTTATCAGATTCCAAAGCGTCCCATACAGAACTCCGACGGATCACAGTTTGAACGTTCCCGCCCACACGTTCTATTCACAGAAGCAGCACACAGGCTGCCCGGAGTGTGGGCGGGCACAGTGAGAGAGGGGGCTGGAGGAGGCAGAGCGGATCCACCCTCTTCCATTTGGCTGTGCTCTGAAGGGACACAGAACTGTCAGCTCAGAAGCAGGGAACAGCACTATGACAGGACAGCTGTCCACTCACAGCACAAACGTTCCTGCAGCTTCTGGGCTGTTATCCAGACCTGCCAGCCTCCCTCTGGAGTCACCCGAGCAGTAACACTCGGCCAACTGCACATGCTCAGTTCCCAGCTGGCAGCACATCTGCCTTTTTACTGGGAATCAGAGAGGCCTGGGGGGAAATTGCATCCCTGCCCCCCGGCCCAGCCCGCCCCTGGAGTATGCACTATAGACTATGGGATTTGTAGTGTGCATAGAGCAGTGCACATGACCACAACTAACGTGCACTGCTCAATCCAAAGAAACAGAATTAAGGGAGGAAAAGAAGAAGTTAGGGAGCAAACAGAGAGGTTGATTTACTAAAACTGGAGAGTGCAAAATCTAGTGCAGCTCTCCATAGAAGCCAATCAGCTTCCAGGTTTTATTGTCAAATTTGAATTGAACAAGCTGAACTTAGAAACTGATTGACTACCATGCACAGCTGCACCAGATTTTGCACTCTGCAGTTTAGGTAAATAAACCCCAGAGGACGTTACAAGAGGAAGAAAAACACAGTAAAATAGATTACAGGACCATTACATAATGAATGTCTATGACAGCCTTTTTTAACCCCTGGGGTGCCTACAGGTTTCTTCAGGTGTGCCTTGGCAAAATGCCTAAAAGTTGCCCAAAAATTGCATACAAGCCAGCAGGTGGATTGAGATTACCTTTTAGTTAGACAATGCCACAGGTTTTCATTGTGCACCATTACAACCTTGTAGCCACTGGTGTAGTAACAACCAATAATGTCTTTGCATGTTAAGGAGGACATCAGGTACCTGCACAGCATGCTCGTTTGCCCCTCCCCTGCCCCTCCCTCTCAGCACTGGGGTCACATTAGCTGAATGAGGAGGAGAAATAAAAAAAAGATGGAATACTAATCAGTAGCAGTGTACAAAGGTGTATTTGCTTTGGAAGATTAAATCGCCTCTAACATTGGGCTTCCCATGTCTGTGGATGCTGCCGCAATATGTAAAACTATTACCTTACTTTTTTACAGAATGGGGTGCCTCTAGATTGTTCAGCGTTTTAAAGGGTGCCTTGACTGAAAAAAGATTGAAAAAAAAGGGTTATTTTTGGAAGATAAGGATGTTGTTTACTGTCACTTTAACGGCTTGCCGACCAGTGCACAACAATATACGTTGGCACAATGGCACGACTGCGCAAATGGGCGTACAGGTACATCCCCTTTAAGACACGGCATTGTGGGCATGTGCACACCCTCCGCGTACTCAGTGTCCATGCCCGCGGGTCCTGTGGACTCAATGTTCGCCGGTGTCCCGCAATCGTGTCACAGAGCGGCAGAATAGGGAGATGTCTATGTAAACTAGGCATTTCCCTGTTCTGCCTAGAGAAATGATAGAGATCTACTGCTCCCTGTTATCGGGAGCAGTGATCGCTGTCATGTCAGTAGTAGCCAATCCCCCCACAGTCACTCCCTAGGACACACTTAACCCCTTGATCACCCCCTAGTGTTTAACCCCTTCCCTGCCAGTGTCATTTATACAGTAATCAATGCCTTTTTATAACACTGTTTGCTGTATAAATGACTTCGGTCCCAAAATAGTGTCAAAAGTGTCTGATGTGTTCACAATAATGTCACAGTCACAATAATAAATCGCAGATCGCCACCATTACTAATAAAAAAATAATAATAATAAAAATGCCATAAATCTATCCCCTATTTTGTAGACACTATAACTTTTGCGTAAACCAATCAATATACGCTTATTGCAATTTTTTTTACCAAAAATATGTAGAAGAATACATATCGGCCTAAACTGAGAAAGAAATTTGTTTTTTTATATATTTTTTGGAGATATTTATTATAGTAAATAGTAAAAAATATTGCTTTTTTTTTTTCAAAATTGTCGCTCTTTTTTTGTTTATAGCGCAAAAAATAAAAAACACAGAGGTGATCAAATACCACCAAAAGAAAGCTCTATTTGTTGGAAAAAAAGTATGTCAATTTTATTTGGGTGCAAAGTCACACTGAAATTGTCAGTTAAAGCAACGCAGTGCCATATCGCAAAAAGTGCTCTGGTCAGGAAGGGCGTAAATTATTCCGGGGCTGAAGTGGTTTGTTTTTTGTTTTGTTTTTTTTTTCCATTTTTTTGTTTCCTTTACCATCTGGCTATTCTCCCATTTGAAAGATATTTTTAAGCAAAACACTTAAAGGGTTTGTAAAGTCACTGTGTCACTTTACATGTACCTCCTTTGGTTTAGGCTGCCAGCAACAATAGTGTAAGTGTTTTTTTTTTTTTTTAATTAAAAGGCTAAATACTTTTTCTAACACTGCAGCTGTGTGGTCACATGATCCCCCTGTGCTGGTCTTCCCCGTTCTATGGAAAGAAGCGGGACGGGCTGAGATTCCCCTGTGACGTCAGCCGGCCAGCACAGGGGGATCATGTGACTGTACACCAGTGGTGTGAGAAAAGTTATTTAGCCTTTTCATTTTAAATAATCACATACACTATGGCAGATGGCAGCTTAAAATGGAGGGGGTACATGTATGGCAGCTTAAACCGGAGGGGGTACATGTATTTATGCTGCATATTGCAGCTGAATAACGACGAACAGGGAGCCACTCCGAAGCTGACAGGGAGGGAGGAGGAGAGGGGGAGAGGGGAGAGACTGTCAGAGCCTGTCAGAGGAAAGCAGCGGTATGACGGTGGGCTTTAATCTGACCATGGTAAGCAGGGCTCAGCAACCATGATTACCATAGTCAGCACAGACAGGGGGACACATAAATTGGCAGGATCAACCAGGGTTTTTTACAAGATAGAAAGGGAAAAATTACAGAGCACTGTGCTATAGCTCAGGAACAGGAACAGGATCTTCTTTTTTTTTTAGGGTTACAACCACTTTAACATACATGGTAATTAGGTCTATTGGACAAGTCATGGTTTCCACCAGTAAAATCTTGTGTTTGCCCTTCTTTATATTTCCTGAACAAAAAACTAAGTTCTGACAGTTGGATCTATGCTTTTTTTACTCAAAGTTCATCTGTCTAAAAGTTCCCCTTTGTCATTTATTTTCTGTTTATTATTCCATGGCTTTAATTGCTGTTGTGTTTACAGGTTGGCGGTTGGCATAACAAGTTTCTCGGGGTTGCAGATAAAAAGACACTGCTATTCTTTTCATGTCAGCTGGATTTGTAGCTGATGGTTCAGCAAGATCATCTCTTTTTGTAAAATGTGAGAAACATAGAAAGTTTGTTAGTTCAATTCACAGGAATTTACCCTAAGGAATTACTCCAGAAACCATTATTTCCATATTTACCTGCACTGAAGAAGACCTGATATAATCATAAACACTGGGGTTGGTTTACTAAAGGGGTGGGAGATGTTCACTTAGAAAAGAGAATTTTTTCTTTAAAAAGTGTTTGTTCATTTTGCAAAGAAAATACACTAAGTATAATAACAAGGTGAATCTGTGTTCATTTTTGAATAACAAATGGTGTGCAAGGAAAAAAAAATATTTGTTAGAAGATTATTGGTTGATGAAAGTAAGCACAACTGATTCTTATTTTCTTCTTCTTATTATTATTATTATTATTATTCAGGATTTATATAGCGCCAACAGTTTACGCAGCGCTTTACAATATAAAAGGGAGACAATACAGTTATAATACAATAAAATACAAGAGGATTAAGAGGGCCCTGCTCAGAAGAGCTTACAATCTAATAGGGTGGGGCAGGTGGTACAAAAGGTTGTAACTGTGGGGAATGAGCTGGTGGAAGTGGTAGGAGATTAGGTGGAGACGTGATAGGCTTTCCTGAAGAGATGAGTTTTCAGGGATCGCCTGAAGGTAGCAATAGTAGGGGATAGCTGGATAGATGGAGGTAGCGAGTTCCAGAGGATGGGAGAGGCTCTGGAGAAATCCTGGAGACGAGTATGGGAGGAGGAGATGAGAGAGCTTGAAAGCAGGAGGTCTTGAGAAGAGCGGAGAGGTCAATTTGGGTGATATTTGGAGACAAGCTTAGTGATGTAGCTCGGGGCAGAGTTGTGAATGGCTTTGTATGTTGTGGTTAGAATTTTGAATTTAAATCGCTGGGTGATTGGGAGCCAGTGTAGGGATTGGAGTAGAGGGTTGGCAGACACTGAGCGGTTGGTAAGGTGGATAAGTCTGGCAGCAGCATTCATGATAGACTGAAGAGGGGATAGCCTATGGAGAGGTAAGCCAATGAGAAGGGAGTTGCAATAGTCAAGGCGAGAGATAACAAGGGAGTGAATGAGGAGCTTGGTGGTTTCATTTGTTAAAAAGGGGTGAATTTTAGAGATGTTACGGAGGTGAATTCTACAAACTTTTGACAACGATTGGATTTGAGGCTGAAATGACAAGTCAGAGTCTAGGATTACACCTAGTACCCAGGCATGAGGGGAGGGACTGATGGTTGCATTGTTGATTTTGATGCAAAAGTCACGGAGAAGGGCACGGGCAGGGGGGAATATTGATAGTTCAGTTTTAGAGAGATTTAGTTTAAGGAAGTGGTGCAACATCCATGCTGATGTGTCAGTTAGTAAGTTAGTAATGCGAGAGGAGACTGAAGGAGTGAGGTGAGGAGTAGACAGATAGATTTGGGTGTCATCAGCGTATAAGTGGTATTGGAAGCCGTGGGCAGTTATTAAGTGACCAAGGGAGGAGGTGTAGATAGAGAAGAGAAAGGGTCCAAGAACCGAGCCTTGGGGGACCCCCACAGAAAGTGGCAATGGAGAGGAGGAGACAGAGTTGTAGGTGACACTGAAGGAGCGCTGTGATAAATAGGCAGAGAACCAGGATAGAGCAGAATCTCTGAGGCCAAGGGAATGTAGTTTATTGAGAATGAGCGGGTGGTCAACAGTATAAAAGGCCGCAGAGAGGTAAAGTAGTAGGAGTATGGAGTACTGGCTGTTGGTTTTAGCAGTTAGTAAATCGTTAGTGAGTTTTAGTAAGGCAGTTTCCGTGGAGTGCTGCGAGCGAAAGCCAGACTGTAAGGGGTCAAGAAGGTCATTTTCATTGAGGTAGGAGCTAAGACGGTTGTAAACTAAGCATTCTAGAAGTTTAGAGGTGAATGGGAGCAATGAGATGGGTCCTAAGTTGTTCAGGTCGGTAGGGTCCAGTGAGGGCTTTTTAAGAATGGGAGTGATCTGCACATGTTTTAGAGGGGAGGGGAAGATGCCACTAGAGAGGGAGAGATTGAAGATGTGGATAAGCCCAATGAACATTTACTTTGCTACAGTCTCTATTCTATAGAGTGTATGCATAGTCAAATTGGTTTGCCTTTTTTAAATTGGGGCTAGAGTGGGATTTTTCCTGTCTGCATTTTATTTGGGTGATTTCCTTTCATTTCCTGTCTTGGAGACACAATAGGAAGGAAGAGGATATCTCCCCAAAGTGAGGATTAATTTCCTCTTAGAAAGCTGTCAACAGAACTTGTAAGCCTTGCAAGCTTTTCTTTAGCTCCTGTTCTCATGGCAAATATAAGATGTAAAATATATGAATACTTTGGGAGGCATTTACTAAAACTGGAGAGCACAAAATCTGGTGCAGCTCTGCACAGAACGCAGAAATCAGCTTCCAGATCGTATTGTCAAAGCTTAATTGAACAAGCTGAAGTTAGAAGGTGATTGGCTACCATGCAACATTGTATCAGATTCTGAGTGCTCCAGTTTTAGTAAATTTCCCCAATTCTGTCTTTCTGACCAGCAATAAAAAAGCAACAAAAATGTTAACTACTAAATTCTATTAAAAAAACAAAAACAAAACATTTTCCTACATATGTATATTGCAATTATATTGCATGACTGTTACTTTTTTACGTACATCACATTTTATCCCAAAAGAAAAAAAATAGGCTTTACATAAGCTTAGAAGTTGGACTTTGAGATTAGCAAATATTGTCTAACTTCAAGGCATGTGCATTCTTTTTGGTGTGAGTTGAGTATGTTTTCTGGATCTGTGTAATAGTACAGCTTTAAAGTGTACTGTGTGTTAGCCCAACATTTCATATTTCTGATATGTGTCTGTGATACCATGTCCTTGTATGAAAAAGACTGCTGTTCTCTTTGCATTGCTTCCTTTGTGTGAATTACCCTGTTCGGTTTGCATCCAGAACATGCGAACAGGCAAAAAATTTGTTTAAACACGTGAACACTGTTAAAGTCTATGGGACACGAACATGAAAAATCAAAAGTGCTAATTTTAAAGGTTAATATGCAAGTTATTGTCATAAAAAGTGTTTGGAGACCTGAGTCCTGCCCCAGGGGACATGTATCAATGCAAAAAAAAGTTTTAAAAACAGCCGTTTTTTCGGGAGCAGTGATTTTAATAATGCTTAAACAATAAAAGTGAAATATTCCTTTAAGTTTCATACCTGGGGGGTGTCTATAGTATGCCTGTAAAGTAGCGCATGTTTCCCGTGTTTATAACAGTCCAAGAGCAAAATGACATTTCTAAAGGAAAAAAAAGTAATTTAAAAGTGCTAGCGCTAGTGTCGGCTATTAATGAATTGTTGGTCACGACAATACACATAAAAGTCATTGAAAGTCATTGAAAAATAAAAAAGAAATGCGTGGGGTCCCCACAAAATTCCATTACCAGGCCCTTCAGGTCTGGTATGGATATTAAGGGGAACTCTGCGCCAAAATTTAAAAAAAAATGGAGTGGGGTTCCCCCCAAAAATCCACACCAGACCCTTATCCGAGCACGCAACCTGGCAGACCGCAGGAAAAGAGGGGGGATGAGAGAGTGCCCCCCCGAACCGTACCAGGCCACGCAGGATTCCTGTTGCATCAGAGAGGGGCAGGGTCACCCGTACACATCACTGGGAAACCCAGCGTTTCCCCTTGTCAGAGGAGGACGGGTCACGTGGTGGGTGGCCCCTCCCTCAGCTACATAAGAGCTGTCAAGCTAGCGCCGCCGCGTCATTGGCTGGGTGCCTCCAGTGCAGGACCCTGTGCGTGTCCCTCGCTGGAGATCATCCATCACTGGAGATCAAGAATTGGATTACATTGCTGGAGTAGGAGCATGGATTTATTGGATTACATCGCTGGAATCTATTTTTTATTTTTTATTTTTTAACTCATGTTCGACTCGAACAGATAGCCCATCCCTACTGATGGTCCTGCTAGGACATGGAAACACATCCATCCCAGCATGGTCAGTTTTCTTTTTTGCATTCACACCCCCCTGCACAGCTCTTAACTGGAAAATTAGTGTACTGCTGTTGCTCTGCATCCTGCTGACACACACCCCTACAGTCTCCACCCTCATCTCTCTAAGCCCCTTTGGCAAAACCCAGATATCAAGGATAACTTGCCATAAATTTGTGGCAGTGTTGAATTGTAAGTTTGTCAACTTGTTGCACATTTTCGCTGACAAGTTGTACACTTGCAGAGCGCTTGATGCACAAGTTCTAGTTGATACTTTTCCAATTTGTAGCAAATTTGCGTGGAAAATCTTTAGCAAGAGCAAAGTTGCATTGGTGAGTCTACAGCAAGAGCTCTGCAAGTCTACAGCATGAAAATGCAGCCACAGTGACCCCTCTGGTGGGATGACTATTGCGCGACATAACTGAACCAGAACTTGCAGCAGACTTGCAGAATTTTGCAGAGAAAGTTGATCTGGAAACATGCAATGAGGACTTGCAGCAATTGTGCAACAAACTTGTGAAGACTGGCAACTCTAGCATTAGCTTAGCAAGTCATTTTTACAAGGAAAGGCTATGCATACTTTAAACTTGTGCGGGAGCTTCCTAAAATAAAGACTGGTTTCTTTCCTTGTTTAGGGGGACTGAACTTGTATCCATCCCAGTTGTAGTTTTCTGCAGGAAGCCTTTAGTGGATGGACCTGTTGGGTGCCTCCCACAACTCTGTTTTATGCACAGGCTATGTGCAGCTCAGTGATGATGGTGGAACTGTTACATTTGTAAGATAACATCTGGGTCTGCAAATACATTTAGTGCACACAAAGTAGATTTATACAATTTGTGGTTATGAAGGAATATATGTAAAATATAACTATAACCTAACCTCCTGCACCCTGGATCCTGTTCCTTCTCAAATACTACGGTCACCATCTGGCTATATCCTACACTCTTTAACTCATATCTTCAACCTCTCCCTCTCTACTGGCATCTTCCCCAACCCTCTAAAACATGCGCTAGTCACTCCTATACCAAAAAAGGACCCCACCAATCTTAACAACCTAAGACCCATTTCTTTACTCCCTTTTGCTTCCAAACTCCTTGAACGTTTAGTCTACAACCGACTGAGCGACCACCTAATTGAGAATAACCTTCTTGATCCCCTTCAGTCAGGATTTCCCCCACAGCACTCCACAGAATCTGCCCTCCTAAAACTCACAAACGATTTACTAACAGCCAAAGCCAATGGTCATTATTCATATATATATATATATTTATATATATATAGATATCTATATATAGATATCTCTCTCTCTCTCTCTCTCTCTCTCTCTATATATATATATATATATATATATACATATAACATATATACTCTTACTCTTGGACCTTTCAGCTGCCTTTGATACAGTTGACCACCCCCTCCTCCTCAAAAAACTCAATTTGCTTGGTCTCCATGGCTGCACTCTCCATTGGTTTGAATCTTACCTATCTCACCGTACCTTCAGTGTCACTTACAACTCCACTTCCTCCTCTCCAACTCCTCTTACCATTGGGGTCCCCCAAGGTTTTGTCCTTGGACCACTACTATTCTCAATTTACATGTCCTCCCTGGGTCAGCTGATAGCCTCCCATGGCTTCCAGTACCATTTATATGCTGATACCACCCAAATCTATCTCTCTGCCCCTCAGCTCACCCTATCAATCTTCTCACGTATCACTGATTTACTAACAGACATATCAGCCTGCATGTCAAACCACTTCCTCAAACTGAATCTATATAAAACCGAGCTCTTAATATTTCCTCCCCCACGTGCCCCTTCCCCCGACTTCTCTGTCAAGATCAATGGCACATCTATCAGTCCATCCTCACATGCCAGGGTGCTTTGGGTAACCTTAGACTCTGAACTGTCCTTTCAGGCCCACGTCCAATCCCTGTCCAAATCATGCCACCTTATGCCGCGTACACACAGTCAGACTTTTCGACCGGACTTATCCGACGGACGCCGATGGACCAAATCCGGTGGACAATCTGATCGTGTGTGGGCTTCACCGGACCTTCAGCGGACTTTTCCAGTCGCAAATCTGACGGACTTTAGATTTGGAACATGCTTCAAATCTTTACGTCGTAACTCCGCCGGACCCAGAAATCCGCTCGTCTGTATGCTAGTCCGATGGACAAAAACCCACGCTAGGGCAGCTATTGGCTACTGGCTATCAACTTCCTTATTTTAGTCCGGTGTACGTCATCATGTACGAATCCGTTGGCCATCCGTCTGTCGAAAGTCTGTCGGATGGGCTGTCAGACTTTTGTAGCTGAAAAGTCCGACCGTGTGTACGCGGCATTAGCCTCCGCAACACTGCAACTCCCTCCTCATTGGCTTACCGTTACATAGACTATCCCCTCTTCAGTCCATAATGAATGTCACTGCAAGACTCATTCACCTTACCAACCAATCAGTGTCCTCCACCCCTCTCTGCCAATCCCTCCACTGGCTTCCACTCACCCAACTAATACAATTCAAAGTACTAACAATAATTTACAAAGCCATCCATAACTGATGATCAGTGCAGCCCCAGCAGTGCCCAGCAGTAATGCCAGTCTGTGCCCAGCATTGATGCCAATCTGTGCCCATCAGTGATGCCAATATGTGCCCATCAGTGATGCAAGTCAGTGCTGCCTTTCAGTGCCCATCAGTGCTTGCTCATCAGCACCCATCAGTGCCACCCATCACTGCCCATCAGTGTCACCTATCCATGCCACCTATCATTGCCCATAAGTGCCACCTATCAGTGCCCATCAGTGCCACCTATCAGTGCCCATCAGTGCTGCATATTAGTGCATCCTCCTCAGTGCCACCACATCAGTTCCCTTCAGTGCCATCTCATCAGTGCCACCTCATCAATGCAGACTATCAGTGCCCATCAGTGCAGCCTCATTAGCGCACATCAGTGAAGAAGAAAAATGACTTACAGAAACTAACAGAAGCTAAGATTATGATTTATTTACAACAGAAACTAAGAATAACTAATTTTTTTATTTTCTGTCTTTTTTCATTTAAAAAAAATAAATAAATAAAAAACCCAGTGGTGATTAAATACCACCAAAAGAAAGCTCTATTTGTGTGAAAAAATGATAAAAATTTAATTTGGGTACAGCATTGCATGACCACACAATTGTCATTCAAAGTGTGACAGCGCTGAAAGCTGAAAATTGGCCTGTGCAGGAAGGGGGAAAAAAGTGCCCAGTATTGAAGTTGTTAATCACCTCAGATTTTTTTTTTGCCATATCAAAGAAAAAAAACAAAAGTTTTAAATACCCCGTTGCTTAGTTCTTGTTCTAAAATGTTCATAGATTTGGGCCAAAATATTTTATGCTACATTAACCCAAATCAGTGTATTTTATTTAATCTGTGTGAAAGTTCTAGAGTCCACAAACTATGGTATATAGTATATATTTGAAAATTGATGTACTGACTGTCTCATTTCTTAATGCCCTAAAATGCAGGACAGTTCAAATAACCCCAATATTACCCCTTTTTGGAAAGTTTACAGTCCACAATATTTAGTGAGAGGCATGATGAGTTTTTTGAAGTTGTATTTGTTGTCACAATTTTTTGGAAAATTAAGAAATTAAATATGTATTTTTCTTATCACAAAGTTGTGATTTTAACAAGTTGTTTCTCACAAACAGCATAGGCATACTTACAGTTAGACCCCACATTATGTTACAATATGGGTATATCACATGTGTGAGACCTTTTCTCAACCTAGATGCATAAAGGGGACTAAAATACCTGAAGTGTAGGACAGTTGAGAGACCCACAAATTGATCTAATTTTAGAAAGCAAACACCCTAAGGTATTTTCTAAAAAGGGATCGTCAGTCTTTTGAAAATGTAAGTTTTTTTTGCCACAAGTATTTAAAAAATGCAGGAAAAAATGAAAATATATTTTTTACACAAAGTAGTCAATTATTATATTTCTAACACATATAATAGTCATACTTAGAATTACACCTCAAAATGCACTCTGCTGCTTCTCCTGTGTATGGCGATACCATGTGGGTGAAACTTTTTCACAGCCTAGTCACATAGAGAGGTCCAAAATCCAAGGAGCACCTTAAGGCATTTCATTAAATATCTTGACTTCCTATCACAATTTTGGAGGCCCTGGATCACCAGAAAAGCAAACATTCCAAGGTATTTTCTAAGAGACACAATCACTCTTTTGAAGACTTCATTTTTTGGCACAAATTTTTGGAAAATGCAGAATGAAAATGAAGTTGTATTTTTTTACACAAAGTAGTCAATTAATAAGATGTTTCTAACACACAACATAAGCATACTTAGAATTACACTCCAAAACACATTCTACTACTCCTTCCAAGTGTGGCCATATCATATGTGTGAGATTTTTTCACAGTCTAACCACATAGAGGGGCCCAAAATTCAAAGAGCACCTGCAGGGTTTCCAGGAGCATAAATTACACATGTAATTTCCTGACTATCTACAAAATATTTGGAAGTCCTGGAGCTCCAGAACAATAGAAACAACCACAAAAACACCACATAAACATGCCAAGGTCTTTTTAATAAACATGGTGAGTCTTCTGAATACTTAATTTTTTTTGCACATGCTTTTGGGAAATGCAGAAAAGAAAATAAAATATTTTTTTACTGAAAGCCAATTTATTAAAGCAAATTTTTTTACCGAAAGCCAATTTATTAAAGCCAATTTATTAATTAAAACACTGTAGCTGCTGACTTTAAATAAGTAGACTTACTTGTCCTGGGTGCCCGCGATGTCGGCCGCCCGAGGCTGACCCGTCCCTCGGCTCTCGGGTCCTGGCACCGACATCCTAACTAAGGGAAACAGGCAGTGGAGCCTTGTGGCTTCACTGCCAATTTCCTACTGCGCACGCGCGTGTGGTGCAGCGCTCTGTGAATGGCCCGGTGGTTTTTTGGGAACACACACAGTTCCCAGAAGGCAACGGGGCCGCTCCCCGAGGAGCAGGACATGCCGTGGAATAGGAAGAGGCAGATTAGGAAGACTGCCTAGCAACAAGGGTTTGAGGTAAGTACATTTTTTTTTCACATTTTTTTTAATTATTTGAAGATTTTTGATGCAATTTTTTTTTTTTAGGGTGGCCCTCAACTTTAAGATATTTTTCACACATTGCATGGGCATACTTAGAATTAAACCTCAAAACACATTCTGATACTTCTCCCAAATATGAAATACCATATGTGTGAGACTTTTTCACTGTTTAGATTGATTATGTACCAAACACTATATCTTGTGTATCACACAAATCAACCAATTGTATCCAAACCAATGTACTGTAATTCCTGGTTCACACCAATGCAATTTGTCATGTGTTTTGACAGTTCAAAATTGCATGACAAGTCACACCCTATTTGTGGCAATAGAACCGTTTTTGACTCCCAGCAACTTTGAAAAAGAATCCTGCACTACTTTTCTGCGATTTAATTGTGACTTGCATTGACTTCTGTTAAATTAAGTCACAAGCCACAATTAAATCGCACATCAAAATCGCACTGATCGGCGGAATTGAAATCACGCAGAAGTAGTGCAATTTCAAAGCCTCAGTGGTGTGAACATGGGGCTAATGGCTGCCTCTGTACTCGTGGTCAGGGAATATAGCTTAGTGTAGCATCACCCATAGCAGTCCCCATTCCTATAAGCCAAACAAGCTTAACCTACTGGTATGTGGCTGCCTCCAAAAATGCCATGTTCACTGGCCAGGAAGTACAGGAGGCTGAAGAAAGACCAAAAATTTTTCCTGTGGTTCCAGGAGTACAGTTGCCCACAGGGGGGTGGCTGGGACTGGGGTCTTACAGGAACATAGCCAATTGGTCATGCAGATCAGTCAGTTTAGACAAGAGGCAGAGTTGTGGTCAGAATACAGGCAAAGATTGGTCCAGAAAGCAGACAGAATAGTGGTCAGGAAACAGACCAGGACCAGTACGGATGGCAGGCAGAGACAACACTGAATTGGTGTGGTGGTAATCAGGAACACTTTTGCTAACTGAACTAGCATGGTGACACTGGGGCTTGTGTAATGGTAATCAGGAACATTGTTGCTGGCTTACACTGGTCTGGTTATACTGTGACAAATTATTTTATTAATTTGGCTTTTTTTAATATATGAACAAGCACGCTTCACATGTATTGTATATTGTATTTTTAACTGTATCCTTAGGTTCCCAGTAAAGTCAGGTTAGAAGTCGGGAAGTAGGTGTATGAATGAGTTCTGGAATTCATTAATGTATTACTCTAACTGGAGGTCAATGGGTCAGAGATATTCTTGGATTAAAATATCTAAATGCAATTAAGAATTAAAAATTAAATAGAAAAATATATTTTTATAAAATCAAATCACTGATAATCAATAATATAATATAGCTAATTAGTTAAGATTAGTGTGTGATAATATATTCTCAGTTATAATTAATCATATCTATGTATTTATTTGAATTTAAATTTGAAAAAAAAAAAAAAATATATATATATATATATATATAACAGATACGGAGCTACATACAAGCTTCATGACCTATGGCCTGGAAAGGTCACATTGCAGACTATTTAAGCACACTATTGTATGTTTCTGTACATCAGACTGCATGCATGGTAAGGATGCCAATCATGTCAATCAAATACATTTATTTATGGAGAAATTCCATCTACAAACACCAAAAAGGCTATAACACATTTAGTTCAGACTATACAGGGTATTAGCAAACATAACTTTACAATAGAATGTCTTAAACCTATGAAAGCATATAAAAGATGGGGGGGGGGCACATTCTCAGGGAAAGACAAATGCAGACTAGCAAGGACACACACGCTGACACACATGTGCATTATTTTTACTTAGGCCCATATGCGCTGATCTATTCTAACAGCTGCTGTTTTTCTCTCTCTTAGCCTAAGATTCGTTACTAACTTAAAAGACGTCTGCTGCAGACCTTAGGCAAGCTTTTTTTCCAGCTAGCACATAGCATAATCTATTCTTCCAAATTTTCTTTTTATGTATTGTATTTTATTTAACTTACACTGAACTGTAATATTTATTTTACCTTTTGTATTTATTTAGCATTTTTGATGCCACTGTGCGATACAATAAAATCGCCCTATTTTTTAAATCAGCTGGTCATCATATTAGTGCAATCCCCTTCAATGGCAGTCTGGACTAGTGTAGCAGCAGTCAGTAACTCTGTTGCTGGCTTACAATGGTCTGATGACAAAGCGACTGGTGTGGCGGTGATAAGGAACACTGTTGCTGGCATTCACTTGTAACGCTGCCCCCGAAGAAGCTACAGAGAATTTAATGGGTTCTCCCTATATAGTACAGTGGCTGCCAGTCATACAAGCAACATTCCATTCACTCCGGCTACATTAAACAGTGTAGGGGATATCTTCTAAAGAAATTTAACAGGAGAAGGGGGTATGGGATACTCCAAAACACTTATAGCGGTAGTAGCGGAAGTCATAATTTAAAAATAAAAAAGCTGGTCCTCCATCAGGTTTAAGTCATAATGTACTAATATGCAACACGTAATAACACATTATGAAAGACAGCTGTAAACTAAGCCCTCAGACGCAGAGCTGTCATGGCTTTCCTGGTGCTTCCATCTTTGCCCAGTGTTCCTTCTGGGTTTCATATGTTTGTTGCTGGAATGGCTGGGCTGCAGTGACATCACTCCCTCGCATGCATATGGTAGTCACATCGCCAAGGCACAAAGAGCGGGCCATAAATGTGATCTGAGCAGTGCATGTGTGTCATTAAATAAAATGACTTTACTACCTCTTAAAGAACAATTGGCCTTGGACACTCTTTCTTTGGTAAAAGTAGCACAGTTTTGCTCTCATACCTGGGAACCATGAGGTAGTTTACAGAACAGTGTCTTTTCTCATATCTGGGAACCACAAGGTAACTCCAAATTAGTTAAAGTCTCTTAGCTGGGGACTATGAGTGCAAAGCACAGTTGTGGTGGACTGCAACACCTGTACATTAAAGTTGCATTGCTTTATTGTATTGGGATACCATTTAAAGGAAATTAATAATACTGCAATGTGCTAATGGTCCACACTGAAAAGGTGTGTTTTGGAATTCCACCTTCATTTCTAAAATGTTCTTTTTAAAGCTAAACTCTGGGATACTGGTGAAGTCTGGCCATTGCATTCTGTTAATTACAACCCCCGATTTTAAAAAAAGTTGTGACGCTGTGTAAATTCTACATAAAAACAGAATGCAATCATTTGCAAATCTCAAATACCTATATTTTATTCACAATAGAAAATATTTTAAATAATTAAACTGAGAAAATGTACCATTTAAAAAAAAAATAAGGTAATTTCAGAAAATGGATTTATATTTGTTCTAATTGCTTTCTATTGTGAATAAAATATGAGTTTATGATATTTGCAAATGTCTCTGCCAATGTATTTGTTTATTTGTTTTAAATAGGAATATTTGCTTTAAAAATAAATTAGTAAAAAGGTCAGTTGGACCACTATTAATTCACCATAATTTTTGCTTTTCTTAAAGCAGAGCGCAGTTTCCGGCTCGGAACTATCTAAATATTATTAGATCATCTGCTGATTTTAAACAGTATTTTTATAAAACTGTCACCCCTGTGACACAATGTGGTACCCCTAGTGCACTTCATACATGCTGTGCTACATGATTGAACAAGTCTACTCCATGGGATTGGTTGTCTTGATCAGTTTTGTTTTTACAGTGTTTAAAAAGCTGCCAATTATACATTTAACCTAATTTTAACCTAATTTAACCTAACTTACTGCACGATGACAATATCTGCAACTAGATTAAAGTGGTTGTACGTGATCACCTTGCAAAACAACTCATTTAGTTAAAAAAAAAAGGCAAAACATTTGTGTATAGCTATAAAAAAAACATAAATGCATGTTTCCTTTTTTTAATAAGTGATTGCATTCCCTGTGTTCTCAACTGCATAAGAGTTGGGGGAGGAGAAGCAGCAACGCCCCCCCAGAAATGGAATTTCCTGCTTGTGTGATTGGCTTACTGATTTTCCCAGAAGTCTGCACTAAGATACAGGTCATATTTTGGGCATCCACATGTAATTTTTGGTGAGATTCTCCCAAAGGGAAATCACGTCTAAAGGGATGCAGACTCTACCATTTTCCTCATTAAAATTCTGTAACTGCAGCAGCTGATTTATAATGATAAAGTCACTCCTATTTACATTCATTTTGCACATGGACACAGACAAATAAACAGCTATTTCTTCAAATACCAATACCAAAAGGTAGCAACTTGCAACAAGGTTAGTTAACATTACTGCAATATACATTGATCACCCAGAGGGGAATGTTTTTTTTTTTTTTTTGCTCTTTAACCCCCCTGGCGGTATTCCCGAGTCTGGCTCGGGGTGGATTTTACATACCAAAAGCGGTATCCCCGAGCCAGACTCGGGCTTGCATCGTAGGATCCAGGAAGAGTTTACTTACCTTGTCCCCTGGTTCCTGCGATGTCTCCCCGCTGTGATCGGCGAGCCGCTGTGTCTCGCTCGATTCACAGTGCCGAGCTCCGTTCCCTGCGAGCGTTGCGACGCACGGGGACGGAGTTCGGCGGTAAATTCAAAAGTGAAACACACAGTACAGATACAGCATACTGTAATCTTACAGATTACAGTACTGTATCAAATAACTACACATCCCCTTTGTCCCTAGTGGTCTGCCCAGTGTCCTGCATGCAGTTTTATATATATAAAACTGTTCTTTCTGCCAGGAAACTGGAGATTGTCCATAGCAACCAAAACTGTCTCTTTACATCAAAAGTGGCTTTAGACCAGCTAGAAAAAAGCGATAATAAATTATAATCACTTGCAGAATTGAGCGATAGTGATTTGTGGGGAGATCCGTCATCAAACACTAAAAGTAATAAAAGCTAAAATTCTGCAACTGAGCAAATTTCAGTGTTTTTGATTTGATTACATTATTATATAATTTTTATTATTATTATATTATTATGTGTTTTAATTATTTATAGTTATTTATTATATTATAATTTTTTATTTCGTTTTTCAAACTTTATCATACCCGGGATGTCTACTAGACTCTTGTTTGGACAGATTTAAGTGAACTATTCCTAAGAATTACAGGCCTACAATATAAAACGCCAAATTTCTGTGCAAAATAATGGTACCGCTTTCAGCACCTAAAATCTGAAATAATCATACCGCCAGGGAGGTTAAGCATAACACTGTAGAGTAAATGATCCCAACAGCAACTAACACAAGGGCTTATGTTCAAGTGTTTTGCTAGAACTTTAAACAGGTGAAAAATATTTACATTGCTTCTAGCATGAACAACCCTAAAACTGCCATGAATAATATCTCTACAGTTTTAATTTATTTACAATAGAAAAGACTTACATGTTAGCATTTGCAATACAAATCCAGTAAAAAAGAAAGGTTATTCCTCTTTTTTAGAGTAGTGGGCAGGATAATGGAAATCTTACTATTCTAGACAGATACATAGTTGGCAGTTCTAGATGCATACAGTAGCTGGCATACTGTTCTTCACATTGCATTTGTTTCCTTTTATTTGATGATCATTAAATCAGCAAAGTCACAGAATTTCCTTATTGTTATACCACAATATTTCCATGTGGATCAATGTGATTTGCAAATAGTCACATTATTTAGGAAGCCAGACAATCATTAATTTTTCAATACAGACAGGACAAAAATTCAAATTAAAAAATATGAAACCATTTTTATGGCTTTTAAAATGGCTGAATTGTGTAGTCATTACAAATCTTTAGAGCATCTCTGGTTTGCCTTCAAATGAAAATGAAATTGATACATACCCAGGAGTCATAAGTCATAAAGCTATAAAAGTTCTGAAAGAAGAAATGTTATGAGTATTTTACCCAAAATATGTTTAATTCAGAAAACATCTGTGCAGTTACTGCTACATCCATAATAAGTAGATATTCAAAGTTAGCATAAAACTCCTACAAGGGGCATTGTTAAAGTATGTTCATTGCTAAATAAAGATGTACTTCAGGTCAGGAAGATTTTTGCAGTAATTTAAGTCTTTGTAGTCTATTGTACGAGATAAAATAAATGATACACTATATAGTACAAAAAAGCCATATTAGATTGAGGTTCGCGCAGAAGTATTTATGTTGGCTGTAAATCCTACTATAACTCTCCCCTTTAGTAATTGGCAGTATATCTAAAACCAAGAACGGAAATGAAAATATTGCAGCCTCATCGGTCATTAGATGTGGTGGCTCCTGCATTAGTTTTCTTTTTTCAGGCTAGGAACATTTTCTCCAGGTACAGAAAATACCTGTTGAGCTTCCCAGAAACGCGGGCTGACATCAGCTGGCATTTGGCCCATGTGTAAGGCACTCAGTCCGACAGAAGCCGGCCATTCGGCCAGCTTTTGTCAGATGAGCATGCTGGAAAACCAGTAACTGACCGGCTTCTGATCAGCATTCTCTACCAATGGCAGAGAGCGCTGGTTGGAGTGTTCTGGTGAGAAGGCTGTCCCCCTCTCATAACACAAAAGCTCAGCAGGGGATCACTGTACTAACATTGGATAGTTAGTACAGTGGCTTTGTCCGGAGCTCACAGGTTTTTTTTTGTTCAACCCGCTAGGTTGAATGGAAAAAAAACCAAATAGTGTGTACCTAGCTTTTTTTCCCATCCAAGCCATCATCTGTACACAAAAGAAAAAAATCCCAGAATGTTAAATATGTGCCTCTGTGTGTCTGTGTAAATCCAGGAAGTGAACACAGACACACAGAGGCACACCTCCAGCTCTGCAGCTTACATTCGCCCTCTTATGACTCATCCCCCCTCCCTTCCTGGCAAACTCTCACAAGATTGAGAGAAAGAGCTGTGCATGATGTCATAAGCCTAGGCTAATGACTACACAATAAACGGGAAGTGGGCTGTATAAGGTATTAAGGTATTTACTGGCAGAAAAAAAATGTTTTACTATCCAAAATTAAAACAACAAGGGCAAAAGATTTAATAGATAGAAAGTTGAAAAAATGACTGAAGGTCCGCTTTAATAAATCCATTTTATGTAGTATTTGCATTGATATAATATAATATAATATGAAGGGTGCAGTGAAAATACCATGGTGGGCTTATGTGATCATTCTAAAGTCTAATACACACTGCTAGTTTTTTTTTTTATTCAACCCAATGGGCTGAATAAAAAAAAAATGACAGATCACCATACCAACACAAGCAATGTTGGTGTAGCGATCACCTCCGCTGTGCCTTTGTTTTCTGATGGGAATCTCCCCTCCCTCTTCTGTAAGAATAATAAGCCATTTGCTGCAAGCACTGTTTGGATATTAGTTATCCAGCATGTCCCTTTGATGGCTTCTGTCAGCCAGATAGCTGTACCCACTGCCTAAATATCAGCTGGTTCCTGATGAATTTGCCAATTTCAGCCCATGTATACCCAGAGTAAGGCTTTACTTAGCTATGATTCAGTTGATCTGAAGATATGTCTTTACCAAAATATTCTGTGCTAAAAAGTGCTCCTGTTTCCCATTTTACACCTTTGGAAGGTATGTAGGCGCAGTGCAGATCCCAACATCAGGCTTAAGTCAAGGAGATTGCTAAACTGCACTAGTTGCATCAATTCTTCTGCAGGATGAAATAAAAGTGGAAAAGGTGAATGCTCAACATGTGGCACATACTGGCTGGTGCTTTTCCACTTATATAGCCTTGCTTTAAAATAATGCAAGCAATGATGCAAGCATTTTAGCAACAAAACATCTGCCCATGGGTATAACGTGTAGGCACCTAGAGCACATATTTTTCTTTAAATTTCTTTTTCTTTTTTTAATCATATAGTTTTTATTAAGCATTTAACATTAGTCAATACATATACAGTAACCCCTTTACCCTTTACCATACCCCTCCCTCAAATTCCCCTTCCCCATAGAACAATAAAGACAAATGTAACTTTAAACAGTCTCTCCTGTGTTTGCCCAATATCCTACATGGCAAAGTGGTCATGAGGGTAGAACTTGAGTGTAACAGACCATTTCAGAATCCAAGGAGCATCTCTTTAAACAGTACCATAAGGTTTACAACCAAGATAAGAATCATCCTCCCCATACATGGAGGTAAAGCAAGCAAATTTCCTCAAAATGGGACTTTAAAGGGGCAGTGAACAAATTCCTGGACCAGAATTTGGGTGAATTTCTGGCCATAGTTTGCTCTTAGCATTTTTTAATTGGATGCAAGACACTTTGAATGTTTATGCAATGTATATGGTTAGTATATGTACAACTGTGAAATGTAAATGCCTGTTAATATGATGTTGCCATGCATATATACACTTACACACTATCCTTTACTAATTATAGATATATTTATGTCCTGTTGTAACCTTCTACCCCTGAAGAAGAGAACCAACACCGTAGACTTGAAATGCATTGGGTATCTCTGTTGTCCTCATCATTTTTTCAACAGATTAATGGTCAACTGTTGTTATTTAATTGCATATATTTGTACCTGCATCCAGTATGTATTTTATGTATTGTATATCACGCATTGATCAATGAAAAATTATATTTTTGTCTTTCCCTGTGACCTCATAGTTCACTGCCCACCCCATTAACCACTTCAATACAGTGCATTTACACCCCCTTCCTGCCCAGACCAATTTTCAGCTCAATTTCTCACAATTTGAATGACAATTACTCAGTCATGCAACACTGTACCCATATGAATTTTGTGCTATAAATAAAAAAAGACCGTACATTTGGAGAAAAAAATGCCTTTTTCTTTGTTTCTGTCATAAAATTTTGCTAATTAGTAATTTTTCTTCATAAATTTTGGCCAAAATGCAAACTGCTACATATCTTTGGTAAAAAAAATAACCCAAATTAGTGTATAATATTTGGTCTTTGTGAAAGTTATAGAGTCTACAAACTATGGTGCCAATCACTGAAAATTGATCACATCTGATCAGGCCTTCAGTACATCAGATGAATCTCATTTCTTGAGACACTAACAAGTCAGGAAAGTACAAATACCCCCCAAATGACCCCTTTTTAGAAAGTAGACATTGCAAGGTATTAAGTAAATAGCATGGTGAGTTTTTAAGTTGTCATTTTTTTCCACAATTCTTTGCAAAATGAAGATTTTTTTTTTAAATTGTCATATCAGGTTATTTCTCACACACAGCATATGCATACAACAAATTACACCCCAAAATACATTCTGCTACTCTTCCCGAGTATGGCGACACCACATATGTGAAACTTTTACACAGCCTGGCCACATACAAAGGACCAACATTGAAGTAGCACCTTCAGGCGTTCTACGAGCATAAATGACACATCTCATTTCTCAACCATTTATCACACTTTTGAAGGTCCTTGAGCACCAGGACAGTGGAATTACCCACAAAATGACCCCATTTTGGAAAGAAAACACCCCTACGTATATATTCTATGAGGCATGGGTTGCAAATAGGTACTCGGGTACTCTGATAGGCTGCAGATAGGTACTCGGGTACTCTGATGGGCTGGAGACAGGTACCCGGGTAACTTGATGAGCTGCAGACAGGTACTCTGTTGGGCTGGTGACAGGTACTCGGTTACTCTGATGGGCTTATGACAGGTACTTGGGTACTCTGAATGGCCTGGTGACAGGTACTTGGGTACTTGATGGGCTGGTGACAGGTACTAGGGTACTCTGATGGCCTGGTGACAGGTACTCGGGTACTCTGATGGGCTACAGATAGGTACTCGGGTACTCTGATGGGCTGGTGACTGGTATTCGGGTACTCTGAAGGGCGGTGACAGGTACTCAGGTACTCTGTACTCATATGAACTGTGACAGGTACTCAGGTACTTGAGTACTCATATGGACTGTGACAGGTACTCAGGTACTCATATGGACTGTGACAGGTACTCAGCTACTTGGGTACTCAGATGAACTGTGACAGGTACTCGGGTTCTCAGATGGGCTGTGACAGGTACTCAGGTACTCAGATGGACTGTGACAGGTACTCGGGTACTCAGATGGACTGTGACAGGTACTCAGGTACTCTGATGGACTGTGACAGGTACTCGGGTACTCAGATGGACTGTGACAGGTACTCGGGTACTCAGATGGACTGTGAAAGGCACTCATATGGACTGTGACAGGTACTCAGATGAACTGTGACAGGTACTTTGATGGGTGGTGACAGGTCCTTTTTATTGGGGGGGCAATCAGTGTGTGTTGGTGTACACTGTAAGCGGTAACAAGATGTTACCGCAATCTCCTTCTCACACACAATCAGTGTGTGAGGAGGGAAGAGCCGGTAACATCTCGTTACTGCTCTATGTTTACATTTAGCAATTGGCTGTGAAAGGATCACAGCCGGTCATGTGGTAAACAGCTACAGGCCAATGGCTGTTTACCAGTGTCGGTGACGAGCAGTGTTCCTGGGAACACGCTGCCACCGATGTGCACGCACAGCGCACTCGCGATCGCGCGCATGCACCGTGCAAAGTGGGGCGGTACAGTCTGTGATCGGCCGTGACTTCATCATGGCCAATCACGTGGTAAACAGCCATAACCAATGGCTTGCCCCCCCTCGGTGGCATGCGGTGTCTCCGTGACATGCCACCACCGAAGGAACAGGGATGCGCGCACACAATCACGCGCATTCCCTGTTTAAATGGAAGGACGTCATATGACACCCGCCTAGAACAAGAGCCATGCTGCCTAGCCGTCATATGACGGCCGGTGGGCGGCAAGCGGTTAATGTCCCATTTAGAGGAAATTTGCTTGCTTTATCTATTTGTTTTTAGGGATGTGGGTCAGTGCAGCCTTTTGTTTTGTGATCATCTAGCACCATTAAAAGAATTCCATAGATGGAGGTAATACATTTCAACCAGTCAAGGCAATTAGGCACATAGCAAATATAATCAAATTTAAATACAGCATAATTTAATTATAATTTTTAAACAGAAGAAGCAAGGAATGAGGAAATACCTTACCCATGGTAAAAATCCAGCACCCTCTCCAGTGTCCACACAGGAGCACATACAGTACTATTCTGACGGCTATTCTGATTGGGCAAAGCTTCTCTTTTCCCAGGAGTGCTGGAGCATATTCAATCACTTTTTGAACCTATGCATTGCTAATAACCAATCACTATGTTCAGCTGTCTCAATGGTCAATAGAAATATGTGGGAGGGAACGGGTAAGCATTGTTACTACCAGAAAATTCTGGAGCTCAGAGAGTCGGGGCACTGAAAGCTACAGCTGCTTTTTTTTGTTATTGAAGTTATAGAGTCACTTTAAAGTATTCCTTTGACCATAGGGTCACTTGTAAACTAAACACAGCCTGTAAAATAAGAACATCTATACTTACCTCTCTGTCACACTGTATATTCAAACGCTGGCCTTTTACTGCTTACTGGCTGCAGTTGTTATATGAAAGACCTCTTTAAATACACTGTTTCTTTAACGAGCATTCACTAAAGAAGTATGCAACAGTCACTTAGCAAAGTAAATGTTCTCTTCATTTAGTAAATCTAGTGAAACTATATTTTGGATGCCCATCCATATGCGAGAGAAATAAAAGTACAAATATGTATAGCAGTCTAATCAATTACTAATCAAGTACTAAATGCAGAAACTATGTGCTGTGTAGGTCTCATAAAGTAAATAAAAAACTTTACCCTTGGGGGGGCATGGCCTGCTGTGGACTGAGATGGAGGCATGAGTCCTGAGCTCCGCTCCACTGCTTGGATCCTCCACAACATACAGCGATCCAGAGACCCGCAATAGAGCTCAATCGCGAGGGGAAGGACAGGGGAACACTCAGGCAGGACAAAGGACCAGTTCAAACTGCCCGCACCACGCCGCCTCACCGACTACTACAGCACCGCGGCCATGCAGTTGGACAAAGATGGTGCCGGCTCCAGAGAGAGAAGTCTGCACGCTGCCGCTCAGGCAGGCTTCACTACAAGCAATCCCCAATCCAATGGGAACACGGCTGCTATTCTTCCCAGAGAAGACATGGACACTGTACCTCCACCAGAGTCACCCTCCTGCTTGCAGATGGCAGACAGAGGTAAGAGACTGGCGTCCTCCCCTGCTCACTCGCCATGTAAAGAGCCCCTAGCTAAAAAACAATTATGGGCTAATGCAGCAGAAGGGGATAACAACACAGGAGTTAATACATCGCTAGCAGCCATGCCAGTTTCAGATAATACTGTCACAGAGGCTATGCTTAAAACCATGTCGTTAACCCTGCAGAGGGATCTACACAGAGAGTTGCAGCTGTTTATTTCTCAAATGCATGACAGGGTAGACTGCCTAGAGGAAAGGGAAGATACATTAGAGGAGACCATGCAGGAATACTCCAAGGCTCATAATGAGCTCCTGGATGCTCATGGAGCAGAAATCCAGCACATCAAAGTGAAACTGGCGGACTTAGAGGACCGCTCTAGATGAAACAATATTAAGTTTAGAGGAGTACCAGAATCGATCAAACTGAACGAGCTCACTCAATACCTGCAGCAACTCTTTTCAAAATTGCTCCCGCGCTTAAACGCAAAAGACCTAATTATTGATCAGGCTCATAGGATTGATAAGCCTGCCCACCTACCCACTGAGGTACCAAGGGATGTTCTGGCAGGGATACACTACTATCACGTAAAAGAACAAACCCTCTCTGCCGCCAAAAATACTAAACCACTACCATAGTCTTACTCCAATATATTAATGTTTACTGATCTCTCCCCTGCAACAATGGAGATGCGTAGAGCCTTCGCCCCAGTTACATCAATACTCCAGGAGCAAAATCATATACAGATGGGGTTTTCCGACTAAATTATTGGTTACCTACAAACAACAACTGATTCCTATCCTAAACCCTAAGGATGGGTACAAAAAACTAACCAAATGGGGCTTACTTCCTCTCCATGCCAATAATCCAGGAAATGGGGGATCCCGACCAATGCGATTGTTGCCACGTGTTCCAGCGTAAATAGGATCTAACATGGGCAATGTTACTACCTTGTTCCACACCCTCAGTTTACAGTGTGCTAAACACGCTATTTTGTTCAAATTTGTTGTTCAAACTTGTTGATAATACTGATCAGAAGTACCTTATATTACCTAAATAGATAAGTAATATCTCTTTTTACTCATTATATAAGTGTCAAATTGCATACTGATCATCATTCCATAATTTTATAGTCTGATCTACCATCTTTATTTTACTTGACTGTTAATCATTTTAAGTGTACTCTCGTTCCTCTCGCTTAAGCCTATGGGGTCATTTGAGGCAGCATGACCATATCCCTCACGACAATCAAAGCTAAAGGCCTAAACTCCCCATTCAAACAAAATCTGGAAAGAAGCACTGACCCAACATGCAGACATACTCTGTGTTCAAGAAACACATTTTTCTAAAACTAAACCTCCCTCCTGTTCACACAAGCGATTCCCACATTGCTCCTTTGGCAATGCACCCAGAAAAAAAAAAAAAGGCGCTATGATCGCGATAAGTTCATCTGTCTCATTTGCACTTCATCATTGTGAAGTGGATGAGGAGGGTAGGTATCTGATTTTATCAGCAACAATAGAAAATCACCATCTCACTTAATCTATATGCACCAAATACAGGTCAAAAACACTTCTACACAAAGCTTCTTTCCAGAATAGCACCATACAGATCGAAAACCCAGTAATTATATGCGGGGACTTCAATTACATAATTGATGTGGTCCTTGATACATCCAACCCCACGAAACGCAGACCTTCTGCTTTAACCTCTCTGATTAAGAAAGAAGACCTATATGACCCCTGGTGGTGCTTGCACATTGAGGAACAGGACTACACTTATTATTCTCATTCCCAAACTTCTTACTCCTGGATCAACCTGTTCCTTACTGACAAGTACCTACTGCAATCAGTCACAGAGGCACAAATTGGTACGATCACCTGGTCTGATCATGCGCCAGTCACAATCAAACTCTTTACCAACAGGCAATCCCCGAGGCATACTGTTTGGCAACTAAATTCATCCCTGCTTACCAATCCCTTATTTGAAGGGCAGGTTCGGTCCGAGATTGAGAACTATTTTCAGCATAATTTTTAATGCGCATAAGGCTTCTCTACGCGTTCTGTTTATAAAAATAGGCTCTCAGAGAAAAAAAATTGCATTCACACACCACGGAGACCCTACTAAAAAAGATACGCAACCTTGAACAGTCTAACAAGCAATCCCAGAGCCCTACGATCACTACAGAGTTAAAAAACCTAAGACACCAACTTAGTGAGCATTTACATTAGAAAATTGATTATAACATTAAGCGACTCAAACTCTGGTTTTACACTTCTGCTATTAAATCAGGAGCCTTCTTAGCTAAGCAATCAAAACATCAGTCCTCCAAAAAGAAGATCCAGTTTATCATAGACTCCCTGGGCAAACATCTTCAAAACCCTTTAGACATAGCAAACGAAATTAGCTCCTTTTACGCTAACCTATATAACCTAAAAGACTCTGACCCTTCAACCACACCCAGCAGAGAGAATATTAAAGCCTTCCTCGATACAATACACCTACCAAAAATAAATCCTGATCAGTTGGAATCCCTGTCAAGCCCCTTCACCGTAGAGGAAATAACTAAAGTCATAAAACAGCTCCCATTGCATAAAGCTCCAGGCCCAGATGGATTCCCCAATGAATATTATAAGCACTTTTCTGATCTCCTCACCCCACATCTCTGTAACGCTTTTAACCATTTTGCTAACTCAGGCAATATCCCCAAAGAATAATTAGAAGCCCTCGTGGTCACTTTACCCAAACCTGGCAAACTTCCTGACAATCCCACAAAATTATCGACCAATTTCACTCTTAAATTCAGATACCAAGATTTATGGAAAAATATTGGCACAACGTCTATCCTTGTTAATTCCCCAATTAATCCACCAAGACCAAGTGGTCTTTGTACCAGGGCGACAAGCATCAGATGGCACCCGGTGGCTCATCAACCTCATGCAGTGGGTGGAGCATAGTCGAACGCCTTCTCTGCATCTTTCCTTCGATGCGGAGAAGGCGTTCGACAGGGTCCACTGGACATACACGGAGGAGGTGCTTCGTAAATTTGGCTTCGCTGATTCATTTTTAACTGCCCTATTGGGCCTGTACTCCTCCCCCACTGCGTGAGTCTGGACATCAGAATAGTCTCAGACCCATTCATAATCACTAACAGTACCAGACAAGGGTGCCCACTCCCCCCCCTTGATCTTTGCCATAATCATGGAACCGTTGGCACAATCCATCCGCTCAGCCACATCAGTAACGGGAATCAGAATAGGGGATACAGAACACAAAATCGGACTATACGCCGATGATGTCATTATCACTTTGACCGATCCCAAATCCTCCCTCCCGGCCCTCCAAAACGTACTTGATAAATTTAGTTCGATTTACCTATATAAAATCATTAATAGTGAATCCACCGTGCTAAACCTGGGCATCGACCCACAAACCAAGTGAGAAATAACAGAGACAACCCCTTTCACATGGTCCACCAACTCCTCTGTTCCATATCTTGGAATCTGCTTAACCTACCCAAGCCAAAACCTAACCAAATTACGATTACTTTTGCACTTATCCAAGGAACTGATCAGTGTCTCCGTCTCATGGGCCGGTAGAATTTCTTACCCTTTCTTACAGCCCAAATAAGAAAACTACAAGGTATAATCGATACATTTTTATGGCAACACAAAAAACCTAGATTCAAAAGATCTATTTCCTAACCCCTGTTCAACACGGGGGTATGGGAGCTCCCGATATTCAAGCATATTACAGAGCAGTACTCCTGGACCAATTGAGAGAGTGGCGGTTACCTAACTCCCAAAAATCCTGGAAACAGATTGAATCTACAGCCCTCAAGACTGACACGAATAATTTACTTGCAGCCATACTTCTCAACTATTATCCAAATTATCAGTTTCTAGGCTCAGCAATGGCAGCAATACGAGCATGGACAGCCATTACTAAAATCAACGAAGGAATACCTCTCTCAGTCCTGTATAAGTTACCCTTGAAGGCTATAGAGCTTTTGTAGCCGGATCTTAACATCAAACAGTGGATATGTAAAGGAATAACTAATGTGGGACTTTTATACTCCTCCTCAGGCCTAAACCCATTCTCATACCTACAGGATACATATGGAATAGTCAAACAATCCTTTTTCCTATAGCTCAGGTTTCGATCAACCCTATCTAAAATACAATGGACACAAGAAGATTCTCTCCCAAATGCTCTTTTGAAATTCTATGACACTCCTAAACTGACACTCAATGGTATCTCATTTACATACAGGCTGTTCACCACACCTTCAGATGAATTATCTTCCCCCTCAACCAACTATTGGTCCTCTCTCACAGACAACCCACCACCGAGTAAACTGTGGCACCAAGCCATAACCCTTCCCTGTCGCCTATCCCACTGCATCTCCCATTGGGAATCCGCACAAAAGCTATATCACAATTGGTACCTCACCCCAGCCAGGCTTGCGGCCATCTACCCTACAACATCTGCCAATTGCTGGAGAGGCTGCGAGAAAAAAGGAACTTTCCGCCATATCTGGTGGGACTGCCCCAACATCCAAAAGTTCTGGCATGAGGTATCTACCCTCATCTCCTCCACATGTCCTGCATCTCCCCCCATGACATCCCTGGATCTCCTGCTGGGGTTATCGATCCCCACGTGGCATAAACAAACTAAAACATTAGCAACTCGTATTCTGATAGCTGCCCATCTGGCACTATCGAGAAGGTGGAAGTCTGTAAACTCACCCACGTTAGCGGATACTATCCGCATACTTAATGAACACTTTAAACTGGAGTACACATTTGCTAAATCCGAACTGACCACCAAAGCTTTTTTCAAAAATTGGGCTTCATGGATTGCTTACCAGAGAAGTGAGCCCCTTGACTGATTTGAACCTAAAAGACTACCCACTCCTCCATTTTTCCAGTTCTCCACATTTCCAGTCAGGTCTACTTAACAACTACACCAGTAACAGTCATTAATATCCCCAACTGAAATCCTCAAGTTCAGCCAGGCTAATGCATAATGGAAGGATGAATCATTATCCAACTTACTCAGTTCATGGACATTTATGTTGACACTTAATGGTATGCTAAATACTAATGTTAATTATGGTTATATTTATGTTTATAATTTTTTTTCTCCCTTTTCCTTTTTTTTTTCTTTTCTATACACTCCAGCCTGGTGCCCACTTCCCACTCACAGTTAGAGCCCATAGGGGTGGGTGGGGAATGGACACTAAGATATTTTGTCACTACTATGTATTGTTCTAGTCAACAACTTAATAACATGTTATGTAAATCAGACCTAAGTAATGTCGCAACTGTTTGTAGAAAAACTACTTTAAGTTTAAAAAAAAAAAAAACTTTACCCTCCCTGAGTGAGCCAAATTCTTCTTCACTTGTGTCTTACATGCTTCTCCTCCCAGACACTATAGATCATAATGGGAAGGGTTTTGACAACAGAGACAGTGCTACCAATCCAGAATGCAGTGGGCAGGACTAGATGTGGCCAGGTACTGATCAACGAGCTACAGCCTTGTGAATTGGCAGTGACAAAGCTGCTTGCCACGTCTTCTGAAACATTTCTTCTATTCCACTGTAGTGCAAGCAAGCACAGTCTATATGACAGTGGCAACTATGCTCTGAATTCAGCAGCAGGACAGCATTGTTGACACACTCTAACAGAAAGCTGTAAACCTCTAGGGAAAAGATAAAACTGAAAAGCAGCCCATACATTATAATTTTTTTTCGCTCAACCTTGCGGGTTGAACGAAAAAAAAAAAAAGATCACACATTCTAGGTGGAGGCGGGAATCACTTGCATTGAGCTATTGTGTTCTGACAGCGGGCAGACTTCCCCGCCATCAGAACACACTGATCAGTGCTGGCAGCACCAATTAATCAGGAAAACCCGGACAGGGTGGTTGTACAGAAGTCGATGGGTAGATCGACTTCTGTACAACCACTATTCCCATACATGAATCAAAATAAGGCTGGTCCCTGCTGGACCAGCTGAATTTTGATTTATGTATGGCTAGCTTAGGTACAAAACACTTATAATTAAGTGCTGCAGTACATTTTTTTTAATGGGACGCCATGGTTCAGCTTTAAATAAACAGGATTTTGTGTGAATATGATTTAAAGATTGAAATGAATACAGCCTCTCATCATTCATTAAGGCCGGCCATACACTGTTCCTGCAGAACCAGCCAAGATTTGAACCTTTAATGGGCAGGCTGAATGCACTAAGTTGATTGATCCATTAATTTGGGTACAACCAGCCTGCCGGATTCTCTTGGGATTATCACTAGTGACCCCACCCCCCCACCTCCGCCTGGAGCACATAATTGCTGGGCAGGAGGTATTCCCCTGTCAGCACTATCTGTGTTGATGGGGGAATTGTGCAAATTTCTTCCCTGTAACCTGCGGTTGCAGGAAAAAAATTTGCACCTTGGATGGCCTGCCTATGCTAGTCAGCACTCTCTACTTCTTTAGTAAATAATCCCCCATTAAAACTATAATGGGTGGCAGAGATTTCCTCTGAGGAAAATGTAATCACTTAGTAATCCCAGATACATGAAGGTCATGCACATAACAGTGATTGCATTCATTTGGTGTGAATAAATCTGCACATTTACAACAGATGCTGTAACATTTATTAAAATCTATCGCTCAGCAGTTTCATCTTGGTGGTCCTTGAACTAACTTCATAATTTAGATGAGGGAAACTAAGCTGGGACCTGGGTTTTCTCTCTGCAGTCTCTGCAGTGTCACCTTGCCCATCTGCTGTGTCAACTTTGACAGAAATTTGGATAATGACAAAAAGCTGTCAAATCTGATAGCATTTTCTGCTGCATTCATTTCAGATGATCAGTAATTATTATGGCATCTTGGATTAGGAAAACAGCATTTCTCAGAGATCATCATGAAATATTTACTAAACATTATTTGTGCTTTCCTTGAAGCTAGGTTAAATGCTGCTCTAAAATGTGAGAGCTGTACTGGAGAATGAATAATTAGAGGGGTTTAGCTGTCATGAAAACAGGATGTACAACATGTAATTTATAAAAAAATAAAGGAGCCTATCCAGGGGGGCAAAGTCTCACGAATAGGGAGTTGTGTCAGAAAGTAAAAATATATCAATATCTTTTGATGGCTTATTAAATATATTTTGGGGTTAAAACTTTTGAAAGCACTTGTAACTGGTACTTATATACTCATGAATACAGTGGAAAATGAAGAACACAAGTTAAAGTAGAGTATATCTAAAGCAAAAACTTTTTTTATGTTGAATAAAGGAAGAAATGGTTAAAGTGGCAGAAATGGAAGAACTGATTAGTGTCGCGCTTGATAAGCCACCTAAATTTACACACACGTGCTGGATCCATTTCAAAGATTCTCTGAAAACTACAACATCACAAACAACACCTAGACACTCAACCACCGATAACTGAAATTCATAACCTGTCTTGACTGTAAAGAAGACAGAAACAATGCCACATTCTGCCCCCCCTCCCTATATGTAAACATGCTTGGGCTTGTCTATGCTTATCCCCTACACTATAGTCCCTAGGCCTCTCTTTCACACCCTTTATTTCTTCATACTCCATCACCTGCCCCTCAACCCACTCCTCTACCATTTCCATAGCTGTATAGCTTCTAAACCTAGTATAGTCACCTACGATTTAAACACTGCCTTGGGATATGGCAATAACATGGTATTCCCATAACAGGAAAAGTACCAAGTTACTCATGGATATTGCTATTGGATAACCTTTGTATCATCCTCTGTGTCATCTTACCATTGTAAGAGAGTTATTCTGCCCTGTGTTTTTTTTTATGACATTGATAGAAACAAAACTTAAGACATTATAAGTTACCTATTTTATGTAGTGTTCTTACTCAATACTGGAAGCTATGTACTTGATTACCCATATTATGCTGTTATGTTTTATCTCCTCAGTAAAGCCCAAAAAAATGATTGGAAAAGAGAAATGGTTCAAATAGAACTGAAGCTCAGTTGTAACAAATAGTGAGCAGACAGGCTTTTAATGCATACGAGACATGCAATGTCTCC
Source organism: Aquarana catesbeiana (assembly GCF_042186555.1). Lineage (NCBI taxonomy): Eukaryota > Metazoa > Chordata > Amphibia > Anura > Ranidae > Aquarana > Aquarana catesbeiana. The sequence goes on from NC_133327.1 coordinate 110,356,376, forward strand.
AGGAGGAGAGTGTGACATCACCACTTTGCCTTTCCACCTCGTCCAATCAGAGAACACTTTGCACTCACTCAGAGAATTCAAAGCATTCTCTGAATGGCTCCTGTAGTGGGTAGCTGACCTCTTGTGTGCAGTAAGCAGAGGTACAGCCGCACACCACAGGACCTGGAAGCAAATGGAGATCACTGGAGTGGTGGTGTCTACTTCCAAGCTGGACCAATGTAACTAGATATAACATGTCAATGCCTGGAATTATTCTTTAAAATACACTTTAATTACACCTAGAGCAAAGCAGAAAAAAGATAGGCTCAGTGAGGCAACAAGTGATTTATAAATGAGTCCAGACGATAACGTAGAGGAATGAAATAATTTGATAACTTATTGTATTTTGTTCTCTGTACCTGTCAAGTAACCAAACTGTGTTCTACACAAACATGACATCTTAGCTAGGACCATAATGTTCCATGAAGCTGTAGATCCTGTTCAGGCCACTGTGCGGTTTGTTACATTTCTGCATTAATTTATGTACTCATTCTTTCCTGTCCCTGTGCTTCCTAAAGTTCCCCATCAATAATAACCATTAAGAACAGCAGAATGGACCTTTTTTCAGTAGAACACCACAGTATTGAGGATCTGAGGATCACCGTGAAACTAATGTTAAGCTAAAAAAAATGTTAGCTAGAAGAGTTTTTTTGATAAAAGGGACTTTATAAGTCTCTTCTGCCAAAAACGACTTTATCTGTCTGCTGTCAATTTTTGTGTAAACTGCCTGCAGCAAATGCGCAGTGTGCACTACCAGAATCAGACACATCTCATCTGCCAATTGATTTTATAGTACCTTCTTTTTCTCTTTAAAGAGGGCCTTGCATTCTAAGCAAAGTCAGCCTATTTAGGGCCCTCTATCCCTTGGTAAAACAATGAATTAAACAAATAAATACATAAAACCCTGCTGAAGGGAAAAATGTTAACTAATATTCCCCCAAGGTCCATACTGCAGGTGGTGACCTTATCATTCTGCCAACAGATCCTATAGGACACTGATTAGCCATGCACACTACGAGATCATCTGTTTGTGAGATTTGAGCTAGTTAACATTTCATAGTATTATTCTTGCCCTCACCTAGGTACTGCAGGCTGAAGTGGGAGGAAAGGTAATTTTATTATTTAACTACCCCACACCCACAGATTTCTTTGTAATATAATGCAGATTCTTAGCAAGGGGGAATGGCCCACACTAAATAAGCAGATGGATAAAGATAAATAAGAAGGCACCTCTAAGTGCAGAAACATCATGACCTTATTGCCAAAGAATTAAAAAAACTTACTAGAGATCAGAAGTTAAAAGGCTCATCATGTTGTAAAAGAGTCCAGCAGTTATAGTGGTCCTGGAGGGGTCCAATGCCAGCATTGCTTGTACCTTTTAACTTCTGATCTCTGGTAAGTGTTTTTTAATCCTTTGGCAATAAAGTCATGTTATTTCTGCACTTAGAGGTGCCTTCTTTTTTATCTTTTTCCTCAGAGTTGTTGCTTTCCTCTTGAAGTGCTGCCTTAGTGCCCTGTATTCACGTTCACCAGCCAGATTTACACCTGCTCTTTTGGGGACATCTCCTCTGGCCAGATGCTGCTATCCAGAAGCACCCTTTATTCTCTTAAGCCCCATACACACTATCAGATTTTCTGCTGATTTTTGTCTTCAGATTTACCAAAACCATATAATATGAGGTCAAACCTTAGGAGTTTCAATTTTTATGCAATCAGGCAGGCCCTTGCACTACATGGTTTTGGTAAATCTGAAGACAAAAATCAGCAGAAAATCTGATAGTGTGTATGGGGCTTAACACTAAATAAGCAGACCTTGCTATTTCAGTGTAAGATCCGCTTTAAATAGAAAAACAGCAAAAAGGGTGCATCAGCTTTGTGTATTACACCATTTATACCCTCTTCATCAGAGTTCTGATGAAGATGTTATATCCTTTGAAATGCGTTAACATACTTGTCTTGTGTAGTAAAGGATTGCGATAGTGGTCTTATATATTGGCCATTCAGGATTTGGAGGTGCAAATTAACCCCGTCCCTTGATTCATTTTTGCTTGTGATCGTACGGTTTTGTGAATATACTTTTTTATTTATTAATCAATAAATGGCATTTGAAGTAATGCACAAGGACTATACTAGAACTAGCATAGTAGCTAACAAAGCCTGGTATAGGTGTATGCAAAGTTCCTAGAACAATACTTTTTTTTTGCAGTACTGGAAAGTTTCTTAGATTTCTAGATGCTGTTTGGTGTGCTGTGACAGGATTTTAATAAAAAAAGATGTGATTTGCTTCACTGGCTTACATACGGTATGTATGTGATTCACTGGCTATCTGAAGTATCTCCTCTGTAATAAAGAAATACATGTTCATTTTACTCAATTACTGGAATATTTTATACTTTGTTTTATGGAAAATGTTATTGAAAGCTACAATATCTTATACATTGTAGTTGAAATATTGTATATCCTCCCACACCAGGAAAATATTGTCATTGACAGTCTGAAATTAGACCTTGTCTTTAGCATTTACATGCTCTCACACATCACCAAGTCAGTGAAAATGCATTAATGATTTTCAGAGGAGATTTGAACATGATTAAATAAAACAACCCCGTCAGATAAAACGCCCATCTGTGCATTTCTGGAAATATCTCAAAGCAACATATGAGGATTAATCATCGTTTAAAAACATTTACGCTTGTATTGGGTATTATGCTAGCAGCAATATATGCTTGAGCTGCTTATATAGTATATAATGAATATAATTTAAAAATGTACAAACATTTTTTTCTAGTTTTGTTTGGTTTCTGGCAAATCATATTACACATAAGCTTCTTAAATTCCAACTCCAGTTCTAACTTCCAACTTCACAAATGCATGCTAACACTGCTCCAGGTAAACCGGCACTCAGCTGTGTGGTCTGTAAGTTCCGAGGTGTAAGCCCAGTCGTAACTGAAGTATATAATGCAAAAAGTCTGGATGGCAGCATACTCAACTAGAAGATCCAAAATAACTTTTATTGATCACCCGGGATAAAAGCAACACAAATGTACAGAAAGGGGAGAGAAGTGGTTAACATGTTTCACACTGTGATAGTGTTTTGACAAAGCACTATCACAGTGTGAAATGCGTTAACCACTTCCCTCCCCTGTCTGTACATCTGTGTTGCTTTTATGCTTGGTGATCAATACAAGCTATTTTGTATCTTCCAACTTCACTAGTTCCCCCTTCTAGAGCTAGTAAATCTATGTTTTAAAAATTCTAAAATAATGAACCCAAATTGGCTGTCATTTGACCCTCTGTTGCATGTCTTCTGGTGGTCAGGACTGATGATTGCTTGTTGCTAACTGCTTTTTTTTCTGAACAATTTTCTTTATGCCCCCTCATGACACTACAACACCAATCCCTAAAGACAAAGGGGCCATGTGAAGAACCAGGTGAAAGACACTGACAGCAGCTAATAGGTAGTGTCCAGGTCACCAGGAGAACCATGGGCTCTACAAGGAGAATCTACGAGGAGAGAGGAGTCTTATTTTACTGAAATTATGTGATAAGCTAGGGGTGGGTGGAGAGGAGAGATTTTTTTTTATTTTAGCTGCCTGGAGATGAAGTGTTGCAGCATTAGTAGGTCAAGTATTAGTGTCACACTCTCTAGTCGCATTCTGCATATTGTGGTATAAACTGGAACAGTGGACAGATAAAATCTACAAGAGACAGACTTCTTTGTTTTAGCTTTACAGGAGAGGACAGACACACAGACTACTCCACACCTGGAGTTCCGAGGGAAAAAAGCAGTCAGCACCGATATGACCTACAAGTGTCTTCTACTTACCAAACATGTAAATGAAAGATTTGATCAGACTGTGGGTCTACTCTGATTAAAGTGTTACTAAACCCACAGCAGAAAAATCAGTCTGTATATCCAGTAAAGCATGCTTGTTATACTCACTGTGGAACCTAAGAGGTTAATCCTCTGTATTGTGTAAAAAGGCTGTTTGATCCTGTCTAGGGATGAGCTTCGAGTTTGAGTCGAACTCATGTTCGACTCGAACATTGGCTGTTCGCAAGTTCGCCGAACAGTGAACAATTTGGGGTGTTTGCGGCAAATTCGAATGCCGCAGAACATCTTTTAAAAGTCTATGGGAGAAATCAAAGTGCTAATTTTAAAGGCTTATATGCAAGTTATTGTCATAAAAAGTGTTTGAGGACCTGGGTCCTGCCCCAGGGGACGTGGATCAATGCAAAAAAAAAGTTTTAAAAACGGCCGTTTTTTCAGGAGCAGTGATTTTAATAATGCTTAAAGTCAAACAATAAAAGTGTAATATCCCTTTAAATTTTGTAGCTGGGGGGTGTCTATAGTATGCCTGTAAAGGGGTGCATGTTTCCTGTGTTTAGAACAGTCTGACAGCAAAATGACATTTCGAAGGAAAAAACCCATTTAAAACTACTCGCGGCTATTGCATTGCCGACAATACACATAGAAGTTCATTGATAAAAATGGCATGGGAATTCCCCACAGGGGAACCCCGAACCAAAATTTAAAAAAAAATGACGTGAGGGTCCCCCTAAATTCCATACCAGGCCCTTCAGGTCTGGTATGGATATTAAGGGGAACCCCAGCCAAAATTTAAAAAAAAAAATGACGTGGGGTTCCCCCTAAATTCCATACCAGACCTGTCAGGTCTGGTATGGATTTTAAGGGGAACCCCGCACCAAAAAAAAAAAAACGGCGTGTGGTCCCCCCAAAAATCCATACCAGACCCTTATCCGAGCACGCAACCTGGCAGGCCGCAGGAAAAGAGGGGGGGACGAGAGTGCGGCCCCCCACTCCTGAACCGTACCAGGCCACATGCCCTCAACATTGGGAGGGTGCTTTGGGGTAGCCCCCCAAAACACCTTGTCCCCATGTTGATGAGGACAAGGGCCTCATCCCCACAACCCTGGCTGGTGGTTGTGGGGATCTGTGGGCGGGGGGCTTATCGGAATCTGGAAGCCCCCTTTAACAAGGGGACCCCCAGATCCCGGCCCTCCCCCGTGTGAAATGGTAAGGGGGTACTTACCCCTACCATTTCACTAAAAAACTGTCAAAAATGTTAAAAATGACAAGAGACAGTTTTTGACAATTCCTTTATTTAAATGCTTCTTCTTTCTTCTATCTTCCTTCATCTTCTTCTTCTGGTTCTTCTGGCTCTTCTGGTTCTTCCTCCGGTGTTCTCATCCAGCATCTCCTCCGCGGCATCTTCTATCTTCTTCTCCTCGGGCTGCTCCGCACCCATGGCATGGGGGGAGGCTCCCGCTCTTCTCTTCATCTTCTTCTCTTCTTCTTTTCTTCTCTTCTTCTCTTCTTCTCTTCTTCTCTTCTTCATTTTCTTCTCCGGGCCGCTCTGCATCCATGCTGGCATGGAGGGAGGCTCCCGCTGTGTGACGGCATCTCCTCGTCTGACGGTTCTTAAATAACGGGGTGCGGGGCCACCCGGTGACCCCGCCCCCCTCTGACGCACGGTGACTTGACGGGACTTCCCTGTGACGTCACGGGAATGCCACAGGGAAGTCCCCTCATGTCCCGTGTGTCAGAGGGGGGGCGGGGTCCCCGGGTGGCCCCACCCCCCGTTAATTAAGAACCGTCAGATGAGGAGACGCCGTCACACAGCGGGAGCCTCCCTCCATGCCAGCATGGATGTGGAGCGGCCCGGAGAAGAAAATGAAGAAGAGAAGAAGAGAAGAAGAGAAGAAAAGTAGATGAGAAGAAGATGAAGAAGAAGAGAAGAGCGGGAGCCTCCCCCCATGCCATGGGTGCTGAGCGGCCCGAGGAGAAGAAGTTAGAAGACACCGCGGAGGAGATGCTGGACGAGAACACCGGAGGAAGAACCAGAAGAACCAGAAGAAGAAGAAGATGAAGGAAGATAGAAGAAAGAAGAAGCATTTAAATAAAGGAATTGTCAAAAACTGTCTCTTGTCATTTTTAACATTTTTGACAGTTTTTTAGTGAAATGGTAGGGGTAAGTACCCCCTTACCATTTCACACGGGGGGGCCGGGATCTGGGGGTCCCCTTGTTAAAGGGGGCTTCCAGATTCCGATAAGCCCGCAGACCCCCACAACCACCGGCCAGGGTTGTGGGGATGAGGCCCTTGTCCTCATCAACATGGGGACAAGGTGTTTTGGGGGGCTACCCCAAAGCACCCTCCCAATGTTGAGGGCATGTGGCCTGGTACGGTTCAGGGGGGGCCGCACTCTCATCCCCCCCTCTTTTCCTGCGGCCTGCCAGGTTGCGTGCTCGGATAAGGGTCTGGTATGGATTTTTGGGGGGAGCCCACGCCGTTTTTTTTTTTTTTGGCGCGGGGTTCCCCTTAAAAGCCATACCAGACCTGAAGGGTCTGGTATGGAATTTAGGGGAACCCCACGTCATTTTTTTTTTAAAAAGAAAGGCTATTTAGCATTTTATATTTAATAAAACTGTGAAAGAACAGATATATTGATATCAGGTCCTGGGTTTAGTAACACTTTAACTTAGAAATGGTAACTAGTGATGAGTGTTCAGCCTGATTCTGGGTTTGAGGCAAACACAGCCTGTTCAAGGTTTGAAGACAATTCATGCGCCCAAATTCATTGCAATGATAATGCACTGCAAAGGCTTTTGAACTTTGGTCTATTGGCTTATAAAGGCCAGTAACAAGGGATTTGTTATGTGCCAGCAGTCATAGGGGTTGATTTAATAAAGCTGGAGAGTGCAAAATCTGGTACAACTATGCATGGTAGCCAATAATCTTCTAACTTCAGCTTGTTCAATTAAGCTTTGGCAAAAAAAATGGTTTCTATGCAGAGCTGCACCAGATTTTGCACTCTCTAGTTTTAGTAAATCAACCCTATTCTGTCAGTGCATGACAAAAGAGCTGTTGCAGGGCAAGATAGAAAAAGCTGTCAAACTGCAAAAGGGAGGATATTACATTTTAGATTAAACTGCTTTTTTTGCAGGAAAGACTTTCCTTGGAAAAAGTGGTCTTTTGTTTTAGGGTTTTGGGGTATTTATTTTGAGGTTTTTGTTTTAATTTGGCCTATTTTGGGGTTAAACTGCTTTTTTTATGCAAGACTTTTGTTTCAGTGTATTTATGAAACATTCACTTCTTCCTGTACATCTGTTTTTGGAGATGCATTTTGTTTGCAACACATAACTGCATAGTTTTAAAGAAAAATATAACTAAGTGGAAGAACAGTGTGCATCTAAAGCACCTCACATTATATCACTCACATTCAATGCAATCCCCTGTCCCCAAAGATAAAATCAAATTCAGGCATAAATTATTTATACCTAGTATCCCTGATTAAACCTGTTCTGCTGCTGGCAAATTGTACACTGTTGTATCCTCTGCAGTCTGTTAAAACCCCTACCTGTGCTCCTTGTCACTAGTAAATTGCAGCCAATTCTCCCTCTTTAAAAAAAAATGCCCTATTACTAGTATTTTTGCCATTTTTTTGTATTAACAATGTCTTTACATATAAAATAATAAATAGACCAAGTGCTGCGCTGCTCAATGTGAAATAAAAAAATAAACGCCCACCAGAGGGTCTAAAACACAAAATAAGAAATTAACTTAAAACAAGTACATATACCAATATTGAATCAATACATAATAAATGTGTCTAGTGATGTCACACAAACAACAAATGTATTCAAAAGTAAAAGCCAGGCTGACTATCCAACATATATAAAGAATAATTAAATATAAACAGATGATGTCAACTCAAAAAATAGGAGTTAATGATATAAGAAGTGTTCAATAATGTGAAAAAAAAACAAAAAAACATTATATACCGTATATATATATATATATATCTATAGATATAGATATATAGTGGGGACAGAAAGTATTCAGACCCCCTTAAATTTTTACTCTTTCTTATATTGCAGCCATTTTCTAAAATCATTTAAGTTCATTCTTTTTCCTCATTAATGTACACACAGCAACCCATATTGACAGAAAAACACAGAATTGTTGACATTTTCGCAGATTTATTAAAAAAGAAAAACTGAAATATCACATGGTCCTAAGTATTCAGACCCTTTTCTCAGTATTTAGTAGAAGCACCCTTTTGATCTAATACAGCCATGAGTCTTTTTGGGAAAGATGCAACAAGTTTTTCACACCTGGATTTGGGGATCCTCTGCCATTCCTCCTTGCAGATCCTCTCCAGTTCTGTCAGGTTGGATGGTAAATGTTGGTGGACAGCCATTTTTAGGTCTCTCCAGAGATGCTCAATTGGATTTAAGTCAGGACTCTGGTTGGGCCATTCAAGAACATTCGAGTTGGGCCATTCGAGTTGTTGTGAAGCCACTCCTTCGTTATTTTAGCTGTGTGCTTAGGGTCATTGTCTTATTGGAAGGTAAACCTTCTGTCCAGTCTGAGGTCCTGAGCACTCTGGAGAAGGTTTTCGTCCAGAATATCCCTGTACTTGGCCGCATTCATCTTTTCCTTGATTGCAACCAGTCATCCTGTCCCTGCAGCTGAAAAACACCCCTCAGCATGATGCTGCCTTTACCATGCTTCACTGTTGGGACTGTATTGGACAGGTGATGAGCAGTGACTGGTTTTCTCCACACATACTGCTTAGAATTAAGGTCAAAAAGTTCTATCTTGGTCTCTTCAGACCAGAGAATCTTATTTCTCACCATCTTTTTTAGCAAACTCCATGCATCTTACACTGAGGAGAGGCTTTCATCGGGCCACTCTGCCATAAAGTCCCGACTGGTGGAGGGCTGCAGTGATGGTTGACTTTCTACAACTTTCTCCCATCTCCCCACTGCATCTCTGGAGCTCAGCCACAGTGATATTTGGGTTCTTCTTTACCTCTCTTACCAAGGCTGTTCTTCCCTGATAGCTCAGTTTGGCTGGAAGGCCAGCTCTAGGAAGCGTTCTGGTATTCCCAAACGTCTTCCATCTAAGGATTATGGAGGCCACTGTGCTCTTAGGAACCTTAAGTGCAGCAGAAATTTTTTGTAACCTTCGCCAGATCTGTGCCTTGCTACAATTCTGTCTCTGAGCTCTTCGGGCAGTTCCTTTGACCTCATGATTCTCATTTGCTCTGACATGCACTGTGAGCTGTAAGGTCTTATATAGACAGGTGTGTGGCTTTCCTAATCAAGTCCAATCAGTATAATCAAACACAGCTGGACTCAAATGAAGGTGTAGAACCATCTCAAGGATGATCAGAAGAAATGGGCAGCACCTGAGTTAAATATATGAGTGTCACAGCAAAGGGTCTGAATACTTAGGGCCATGTGATATTTCAGTTTTTCTTTTTTAATAAATCTGCAAAAATGTCAACAATTCTGTGTTTTTCTGTCAATATGGGGTGCTGTGTATACATTAATGAGGAAAAAAAAAATGAACTTAAATGATTTTAGCAAATGGCTGCAATATAACAAAGAGTGAAAAATTTAAGGGGGTCTGAATACTTTCCGCCCCACTGTATATATATATCTGTAGATCTATCTATCTATCTATCTATCTATCTATCTATCTATCTATCTATCTATCTATCTATCTATCTATCTATCTATCTATCTATCTATCTATCTATCTATCTATCTATCTATATTGTGAACACAAGTAATACAAATAATAATGACAGTCCTTGACACAAGGCTAATCCTGCTAAGGTGCTGTGAAAAAGCACACAAATATGTCCAAAAAATGTAAATAAGTTCAAATAAAAGACTAGAAAGAAACACTCAGTGATATGACATAATCAAGGATATCCAGCTTGATGCACCAAAGTGTCCACCACCACCAGGCATAAACACTCACCACCAGATATTGACCTATAAATGTTACAGGTCAATAAACCCTCTGTCAATAACCATACTTTTTTCCATCTCTCCTGCATGTCCTAGAAATTCCTCTTAAGATTTCATTAGGGCAAGTGTGCACTCAAAGGAAGCAAAGAGGCTCCTCATACTGTAGTAAACTTTTTAAGTAATTAAGCAAAGAACTGCACATCTTGTTTACATGCTGTTTGAGGGTCCGTGAACCCTAAATACTATGTGAGTACAGTTCCTTGCTTTTAATAAATTGAACTGCTGTCTAGCACTCTCAACTGTATCAAGTGGGCCTGGACATCATTAATCAACTGCAGGCTAGCACCTCGGAAACAAGCAGGAATCCCCCTTCTCCACTCTAGGAGTATGTAGGTGTGAGAGGCAACTCAATTCATTTCCTTGTCCAGTAGAGACACTCGCTGATCAGGAGCTAGCATTGCTTGGTGGATCTGCTGTTCTGTCCATGTGTCTCCGGGAATATACAGTAGGCCACCACGCTTAATCCCATTAGGCTGTTTTGCTCCTCACACCATTGCATTGTTATGTCACAACTCTCTCAGCTGCTTGGTCCCTACTTACACATGCGGTTGTACTTTGGAGGCTACTCACACTTCTATAACTTAACCACTTCAGCTCCGGAAGGATTTGCCCCCTTAATGACCAGGCCATGTTTTGCGATACGGCACTGCGTCACTTTAACTGACAATTGCATGGTCGTGCGATGCTATACCCAAACAAAATTGATGTCCTTTTTTTACCCACAAATAGAGGTTTCCTATGGTGGTATTTGATCACCTCTGCAGTTTTTATTTTTTGCGCTAAACAAAAAAAGACTGACAATTTACAAAAAAAAAAAAAAAAATGTTTTAACTTTCTGCTATAATACATATCCAAAAAAATAAATAAAAAAATATATGTATTCACAGTTTAGGCCGATATGTATTCTTCTACATATTTTTGGTAAAAAAAATTGCAACAGGTGTATATTGATTGGTTTGCGAAAAAGCTTAAGTTTAGTCTACAAACTATGGTATAAATTTAGGGACTTTTAATTGTTTTACCAGTAATGGCGGCGATCTGCAATTTTTAGCAGGACTGCGACATTGCAGTGGACAAATCTGACCTCAAATGACACTTTTTGGGGACCAATGACATTATTACAGTGATCAGTGCTATAAAAAATACACTGATCAGTGTAAAAATGACACTGGTAGGGAAGGGGTTAACACTAGAGGACAATCAAGGGGTTAAGTGTGTTCCCTGGGCGTGATCCAACTGTGGGGGGGATGGGCTCACTGGGACATGACAGAGATCACTGTTCCCGATCACTGGGAACAGAAGATCTTTGACATGTCATTAGGCAGAACGGGGAATCGCCTTGTTTACATAGGCAGTTCCCCGTTCTGCCTCTGCACACAGGGTCGCCGCCGGACATTGAGTCTCGCTATCCTCCTTGCACGGACCGATGTACAGGTACATCAGTTTGCACAGGAGAGCCAACTTGCCGCAGTAAACGTATGTGAGCAGGTCGGCAAGAGGCTAAGCATTAGGGCGCTACCACTCTATAAACGTACACAGAAAATAGGCTACAAGCACCCAGATGGTGGATTAAATGGATGTATTATGGCAGTTAAACAAAACATGGATCAGTAAATGGGAAATGTAAAGATACTGTACTGGGGCATAGTTAAGATGGCGACCGGAGAGGACGTGTGAGTCTGGAGCTCCGCATCTGAAAAGCTTAATTATCCGGTCCATAGGGAACTATCGCAACCTATCCTGACTGAACTGTGCAGGCTGGTGCTGGGCATGAGAAGGGGGAATTCCGGATAGCATCGTAAGCGGAATCCTGCTCAGAAATCCCCGCCGCTCCCTCGGGGTACACGTGCACTCAGCGCGACCAACATGGCAACCCAAACTGAACAGTCGGACCCATCCCCTCTCAGGACTGAGCAGTTTCATGCACTTATGCAGGCCATCATGGGCTGCCAGACCACGCTGACAGCGAAAATTGAGCAAATACAGATGGAGATGGGGCTAGTCAGAAGAGACATGGACAAGTTCTGTGACAGGCTAACGGAGATGGAGAGAAGGGTCGGAGATACCGAAGACGCGATCCGTGAGCATGATACCTCCCTCCGCACTCTGCAACTTAAAATGAAGGCCATGGAATCTCAAGCGGAAGTCCAGGAGAATAGGAACCAGAGGAACCACCTCCGCCTGGTGGGTCTCCCTGAAGGAGTCGAAGGCCGTGATGCGGCAGCCTACACGGAACGACTCCTACGCACGCTACTACCACAGGCTTCATTCTCCCCTTACTTCGTGGTGGAGAGAGCGCATCGGATGCCATCCGCCAGAGGCCTGCCTGGGGCTCCACCGAGGACTTTTATATTCCGGCTTATTAACTTCAGGGATTGGGACCTGGTGCTTCGTGAGGCACGGAAGCTGGAGGAGCTGCACCACGAGAATGTGAAAATTATGCTGTTCCCGGTTTACTCCATGGAAACACAGGGCAAAGGCGTACATTTGACCATTTCAAGGCTCAGCTCCGTACTAGGGGGATGAAGTACAACATGTTATTCCCGGCCCGACTTAAAGTGGTGGATGGTGAGTCAACCAAGTTTTTTACATCCCCTGAGGAGGCATCCCGCTGGCTGGAATCCCTTCCCAGAGTCCGCTGATCATATTCCTTATACTGACTCCATTCCCCTTCTCTATCCTGGTCACATGCCGTCCCTGACTGACCAAGGGCTACCCCACTTAATTATCTCCTGTGAGTATAATCTATTTTGAGACCAGCGATGAGGAGGCCCCTCAGGGAACATGGGATTATGTTAGCCAGCATGTGGAGACACAGAGCCTGTCACTTAGGAAGATATAATGTGTTCTTTACTATAGTGCCACGCGGTGAGTTGCTGGGACATGCCCCCATGTGCTGGGCTGAAATTCATGGGATACGGAGGATGTGTCTGGGGTTACTACTGTGGACTGCCTCGCTGGGCACCCTATGCTCTGTCTCTCCCCCGCACGATGGAACTGTACATCAGCCCCCCTGGGAGGAACTTTACAATGCCCCCTTACCCGTGCTGGATGGCTGCGGGCAAGTGGGGAGGACTCCAGAAATGCCGACTCTGCAGATATGGGGCTCACATGCAACTGTGATATACCCCCTGTCCAAGAAATACCCCTAGGTCGGGACTTGTTCTTACTAATTGGTGCTCACTGGGAGCCTGGGGAAGTGGAAGAAATTGGGGAATGAGGGGGACCATATCCCCCTCCTAGTTTTGGGTTTGGTTTCTCTTTGGGGGACCTTAGCATCTCTATCCAGTTACTAAAGTTCATATTGCAACTAAGTTTAAGCCCTTAGATTACTCTAAGTTTAAGGTGCTAATCGATCCAGATAGATATGTTCTCGTATATGTGATGTATTAACCACGAGTTGCCTTCAGAAACAATGGTAAGCGGAGTGTCCTGCTCCCACCATCAGGAATTGTGTCCTTGGTGTGCTGTCTATTATGCACTGCCCCCACAGGAGACTCTCCTACGGCATAGAGATATAACTGTTCTGTTGGGTTAGGTTCGGGTACACAGATACCCTGAGACATGTTCATCAGGGTGTGGGGTGGGTTGGAATGGGTTTTTTGTTCATTGTGTTGGTCTTTTTTTTCTTTTGTTAATGGTTCTGTTTATTTAATATCGGTCAGACAGATGACAGTAATTGCAAATGTGCAAGAGATGAGGTACTTTACTTTACTAGCCTGTGTATTATGCGACAGCCGGATCTCTACTGTTCTAGGGTCGGTGGGTGTGCTGGTCTCTTTGGGGCCTAGCCACAAGGACTTCCCCGCTAATTATCCCTCCCCCATCACAATATGGCCCATTGAAGATTCTATCTTGGAATGTAAGAGGTCCTAATAAAATCAAGCGCTCTTTAGTCTTTGAATATCTGAAAAAATACAACCCCTAAATTTGTATACTTCAAGAAACCCATCTGGTGGGTAGTAGAATTATGAGTCTTAAACGACCCTGGGTGGGCCATCATTACCATGCTACCCACTCAGGTTACTCCCGAGGGGTTAGCATACTGATACATAAATCTCTCGGTTTCAAGCTCTTTGAGGTGAAATTGGACCCGGAGGGACGGTACGTGTTTCTACATGTGCTCATTGATATGATTGAAATGGTGATCGTTGGTATATACTTGCCACCTCCTGCTACCCTCTCTCTCCTCCAATCAATTGCCTCTCTGCTGCCACGGATGCCCACAGATAATGTTCTCCTGGTCGGAGATTTTAACATCCCACTGAACCCCTCTATGGATAGGCTTTCGCCAGACTCCCAAACTGATTCTGCGCTTTCTAGATAGGCGCAATTATTTGGGTTGGTAGATGTGTGGCGGTGGAAACATCCCTCAGAACGCATGTATACCTGTCACTCCCTATCTCTTAATACACTATCCCGTATAGACCTTCTGTACGCTAGTGTCAGTGTGCTCCCTAAAATTCAGGATATTAGGATGCTTCCCCGAGGTATATCCAACCATTCCCCCCTGCTTTGCTGCATACAAACCACAACACCTTTGGCAGATAGAATTTGGAGCCTATCCAGATTCTGGATAGCCAATCCCACTATAGAGTTTGAAATAGTCAATCTAATTAAACAAATCTGGTTAATAAATGCAGGAACTACCTCATCGGGAAAAATGGGAGGCCTTCAAGGCTTACATTAGAGGATGCTATATTTCCTCTATAGCTAGGGAGCGCAAGAATGATCTGATTACATTAGAACAGGCGGAGGCAAAGGCCCAAGCCCTTGAGTCCCATTACGCACAGACTGCTAACCCCATCACAGGTCAAGATATTAAGGTAGCATATAGAGAAGTGATGCTGCTCAGAGTGGCAAAGGTAAATAAGCGGCAGCTAATTCAAACGCAACAAATATTTGAGCAGGGGGATAAAACGGGCAGACTGTTGACCTGGATCTTTAAGGAGCAGTCCCCAGTCTCCACTATAGCCAGGCTCAGAAGAGAGGATGGGACCCTGGTGGCTGCTCCGGTGGAAATCAATGCCTGTTTCATTGATTACTATTCCAAACTGTATTCCTCTAGGGCGGATTATCCCGTCAGAGAACTATGTATGTTCCTAGATGGAGTGTCATTCCCGGTTCTTACTCCCTCAGCAAGAGAAAGTTTGGAGGCCCTGATTACACTAGAGAAGGTTCAAACAGCGCTGGGTTAATTGCAATCGGGTAAAACCCCGGGATTAGATGGGTTCCCACCAGAATTTTACAAACAGAATATGGAGGAGGTGGCACCTAGGCTGCATAACATGATTACAAAAACACTGCAGGCAGGGGCTCTTCCCCCATCCATGGCCCAAGCTATTATAATAGTGATTCCTAAATCAGGGAAAGACCCTCAATTATGCTTGTCCTACCGGCCTATATCCCTCCTTAACTCGGATGCTAAAGTATTGATCAAGATCCTCGCCAGACGCTTGAAAGAGGTGATACTTACCTTAATGCATGAAGACCAATTAGGTTTTATGTCAGGTAAGGGAACGGATATCAATATCTGGAGACTGTATTCAGTCTTGGCCTCTGAGACTGGAGACGGCCGGTCTACGGTGGTGGCCTCCCTGGATGCAGAGAAAGCTTTCGTCTCAGTCGAGTGGCAATATCTGTGGGAGGTCCTCCATAGGTTTGGATTTGGTCCAGTCTTCATTTCCTGGGTCGAGGCTGTGTACAGGTCTCCGACGGCCAGGGTCCATACCAGTAATGTCCTTTCCCCACCCTTTTCTCTGAGTAGGGGAATGAGACAGGGATGCCCACTCTCTCCAGGACTTTTTGCGTTGGCGATAGAACCCATGGCAATCCTCCTGAGATCCAACCCTGAGATACAGGGAATTACAGTGGACCCCCTCCATGAAAAGGTGTCACTTTATGCCGATGATACCCTCCTGTATCTCAGGGACAATGGGACTTCCCTGCGGACTGCGCTTTCAGTTATTAATAAATTTGGGCGATACTCGGGGGTGTGCATAAATTGGGGAAAGTCCATACTGTTTCCGCTTCATGCCGGCACAAATTCCCCACCCTCTGATGAGCATCTCCGGAGGGTTTCCCAGTTCAGATACCTGGGAGTGGAGATACACCGAGACCTAAACCAATTTATTACCCTAAATTTGAACCCAGTAGTCTCCCAAATGTCCCAAAGATGCGCAGCCTGGAGGTCTCTCCCACTCACTCCGGTGGGACAAGTTAATCTTATCAAGATGACAGTGCTGCCTAGATTTACCTATTTTTTTAGGCAGATTACTGTAGTCATACCCGTCTCTTTCTTTAATAGGCTAGATAGCATAATCACCTCCTTCGTATGGAAGGGAGCGATACCTAGGATAGAAAAAACAACACTGCAACTACCAGTTACACTGGGTGGCCTGGCTTTACCATGCTTCAGAAAATATTACTGGGCAGCGGTTCTGGTTACCGTTAGATGGTGGTTGGCCGAGACACCGGCTAATCCAGTGTCTAAACTGGAGGCAGCGCTGTTGGGTTCCTCTGCAGAATTGAGCAATTTAATCCACAGAGGCCCTAAATCTAACCCACAGGTGACTCCGCTCATGAAGACAACAATTAAGGTGTGGGACACGGTCAGCATGAAGATTGGGAAATCAAACACGTGGTCCCCCTCAACTCCGCTATGGGGTAACCCCCATTTACCCCATTTTACTTCTATACCAGACCCGGGTATATGGGCTAGACATGGGATTACAAGGTTGGGAGACATTGTATCCAGGCACAGTTGATTTCTTTTGATGCCCTGAAGAGGGACAAAGACCTACCGAATCAAATGTTCTTTAGGTACCTTCAATTATGCCATGCTTACCGTTCCCATTTTCCTTCTTCGATAACACTACAAATGTCTGACCTAGAGAGTACGCTGCAGTCCCTGGACGGTGGTGGAGCACTTTCTATAATTTATAATAAGCTGGCCGTTCTAGACACTTCCAAGGTCTCTCGACTGTACACAATATGGCAGAACGGTATTCCAGATCTGACTGACGAGGACTGGGAAGAGGGTATTCAGCAATATCTACCCCTAATGATTTCGGCCAGAGATAGATACACCCAGTTAAAGTTTCTACACCGTGTTTATTATTCCCCAGCGTGCTTGGCGAAAATATACCCGGGTAGATTGGCAATATGCCCTAAATGCGGCTCAGATGATGCAGATTTCATCCATGTGGTTTGATCCTGTACCAAAGTGGAGAAATTCTGGAGGGTAGTCCTGAACGATATCAATTCTATAGGGAAGATAAAGGTCCAGTACAATCCTATTCCTCTCCTGTTAGGTATTTGTGATTTCCTTGAAGCTCCCCAATGGAAAAAACTATTTGTCTTTTACACATCCTTCTATGCTAGGAAAGCAATTCTTTTACAATGGAACCAAACTCAACCCCCCACTAAACAACTCTGGCTGTCCCTGGTAAATGCTGCCCTACCTCTCTACAAACTAACCTACCTAGGAAGAAACTGCCCCCAAAAATTTGATAGGATATGGGCCTCCTGGGTAAAGGCGAGACACCTGACTCTAGAATAGAGCCTGGAAGCTCTTTCTCCCCCATACCCCCTTACCACATACTCTACCGATCACTTTCAAACCTTAATCTGTTCATAGGAATTAACTGAGAGGATCGTCCGTGTGGGACCCGCCCACCCCTCCCCCTCCCGCCCCTAGGTCCTCAACTCCTATTTATTTTTACTAATATAATCGCCAATTGTAATTCAACTGACTCCTGCAAATACTACAATCACTTTTTGCACAATAGCTTGTATCAATGTTAAACGATTTTGTCTGCATTTCCTTATACTGTGATTTATTCTCTGTCTGTCTGTTAAAATTAAATAAACTTTATGTTAAAAAAAAAAAAGATACTGTACTAGATAATGTGAACACTGACCTATAAGATGGCAATCGACTGAGTCTCTCAGTGGCTCAGTCCTCAGCCTCTATGAACATGCATCAGCTCTCAATGGCTGTCTCCCTGGTGCATACCCACAGCAACAGATCCACACTATTTGCTTTGGCTCCTCGTGCTGTTCTACCAGGATCTCTGCAGATTTTTCCAGGAAAAGTCTTGCTCTCTCCTCCTCTGCTCGCAGAGAATCCTAGATGCGGCTCCATTAGCCTCCTTTGACTTGTACTGTACTATGCCCCTTTAAGGACTACAGTTCCAAGAATCCATGAGGGCTGTATAGTAAAGTCTTCTTCCCACTGATTGGCTCAGGTATTCTGCTGCCAGAAGGGAGGTGTAGCAGGAGCAAGAGGGTAGGGATTTCATAGAGAGCCGCTCTGATGCTCACACAGCAGGCAAACAAGAAATCCCAACAGCAGGGTGGAGAGAAGAAACACAGCCCACATCCAGCAGCTCAGCTGGGAAGTGAGGAAAAAGAGACTGGCTGGAAGACACACTGCCTGGCGCACCTCCCAATGGTTTAATTAACAGACCAAAAGTCAACACATTAGCTACGTTTATTGTTTAATTAAAAACAAGTATAGGTATTATTCATAGGCGTGCGCAAGGGGTGTGCCAAGTGTGCCTGGGCACACCCTAATCCTGGGGCCGGCAACCTGTCAGTCGCAATCTACCTGTTGATCATGGGAAAGTGAAAGGTAAACTGTGATCCCTCCTCAACGACCCCCAGAACCTGGACATCGGGGGTGGGATCGGTACCAATATATGCCACCCCTCCACTCCCCTGTCCCTCTTATTTCTGCTGCCCTGGTCCCCCTTTGCTCCCCCCATTGTTTCAGGGTGAAGAGTGGGGAAGAGGATGGTAAATATGTCAGGCACACATTTGTGTTTGAGCTTTAAGGTGCACACCCTAATGCAATAGGCTGCGCACACCCTTTAAGGACTACAGTTCCAAGAATCCATGAGGGCTGTATAGTAAAGTCTTCTTCCCACTGATTGGCTTAGGTATTCTGCTGCCAGAAGGGAGGTGTAGCAGGAGCAAGAGGGTAGGGATTTCATAGAGAGCCGCTCTGATGCTCACACAGCAGGCAAACAAGAAATCCCAACAGCAGGGTGGAGAGAAGAAACACAGCCCACATCCAGCAGCTCAGCTGGGAAGTGAGGAAAAAGAGACTGGCTGGAAGACACACTGCCTGGCGCACCTCCCAATGGTTTAATTAACAGACCAAAAGTCAACACATTAGCTACGTTTATTGTTTAATTAAAAACAAGTATCAAAGGCTTGCGCAAGGGGTGTGCCAAGTGTGCCTGGGCTCACCCTAATCCTAGGGCCGGCAACTTGTCAGTCGCAATCTACCTGTCGATCGCAGGAAGGTGAAACTTAAACTGCGATCCCTCCTCGCCGACCCCCAGAACTTGGACATCGGGGGTGGGATCGGTACCAATATATGCCACCCCTCCACTCCCCCTGTCCCTCTTCTTTCTGCTGCCCTGGTCCCCCTTTGCTCCCCCATTGTTTCAGGATGAAGAGTGGGGAAGAGGCTGGTAAATATGTCACGCACAGATTTGTGTATGAGCTTTAAGGTGCAAACCCTAATGCAATAGGCTGCGCACACCTATGGTATTATTAGAGGCCATTCATGATTGTGAGTTATAAACCCAACATAGTCATACAGTACGTGAACTTAAAGTGATGTCAGGTCACCTTATATTCCTACTTGTTCCAGGTTAGTGACTCAGACAACACTGACTTTATAATACAATAGTCAGGGGAACATCATGTAACTTGTATTTTCAGCAGCCCATGGCAATGGCAGCCTTTTTTTTCTGTCATAATAGGTTCTTTAAAGTATAAAGCATGGATTTGCAATATACTTCAACTTGTGGTGAGAAAAAGCAATCCAAAGATTTAGCAATGAATAAACTCAGTGCCTTTCATTACCCAGATGTTTCCATATTTATCGGTTACATTTATATCAAAGTAAGGGTATTAACCACTATGCTGAACACAAGTCTCGCTCTAATAGTCTTCATTGTGTTGTCAATGTTTTCTGCAAGGAAAGTTATTATACAGTTAAAACTTTTCTTTATAATTAAAACTTCACAAAACCCTGCCAAAAAGTGTGATATTTCACCTTGAGCAACTCTGCAGAAGTGCTCACTTTGGAACACAAGTACATGTTTACAAAGTGAACTGGATTATTGTAACCCCTCTGCATGCGTTCCTTTGCAGAATCAAATGTGACATATTTTGAACCCTTCCTAGAGCAGTATTATTATTTGTAATTATAATTATTAGGAAAAAGAAAAAAACTACTCACAAGCAAAATGGAATTTATCTATATAAAAAAATTCTATAAATAACTGGAGTAGAGAAAAGGACTGATATGCAGTAACACTGATGGGCCAATAATACCATTTAATATCACTGCTAACCTGAGCAAATTACTAAATATACCCCTTGACCTTGTCTGTATTTTTTCTGTGCCCAGGGAGCGTGATTTACTAAAGGCAAATACACTGTGCACTGCAATTGCAGTTGCTCTAGATCTGAGGGAGGCTTTGAAATGAGGTGAAGATCAAGAAAAAATGCATTTTTTTCCCTTGCATCTGATTGAGTATTATTTGCAAAGTGAAGCTTTACCTCATTTAATAAGTTCTGGAGCAAGTGCACTTGGAGTGCACAGTATATCTGCCTTTAGTAAATCAACCCCATTGTGTCAGTGTCCTACTATGCCTAGATTGCTATAATAGCGGCTTTTAAAAAGTACTTTAGGACTCATGTACATAGGCCTTTTGCCTATATAGCACAATACATGGGTGTATTTTGGTGCCCGAGTAGCATGGGTACAGCATACAGCCCACTGCCAGCAGCCCTGTCAAAATGAATTTGGGAAACAGGAAGATTGCTGCTGGAACCTTAGGGTTATGCTATTAGTATAGGAATTTGTGCTGGTATTTGGACAGAGTATTTTGATTGTACAGCTTTCTTGGAATGTGCCGGGATGGATCTGAGATTCTCTCTCTCTCTCTCTCTCTCTCTCTCTCTCTCTCTCTCTCTCTCTCTCTCTCTCTCATGAATTATTGGTGTGGCACTTTAATCACAGAGCAAAATGAATGACAGGCTAAAACACACGGAGGCTGTGTGCGGCTGTACTCTGTTCCAAGCAGTACTTGCTTTCAGGACTGAATATGTGCAGAGGCCTATGCACCAAACACAGAAATTCCACTTTTGCGGCATTTATCAGTCAACCCAGCATGAAATCTGTTAACCTGAACTTGGCATGGATGCAATTAAATTCTATGGAGGAAAATCTTGTTAAATTTTTTTCTGGTAATCTTTGAGACTATTAACCTCCCTGGTGGTATTCCCGAGTGGGGCTAGGGAATTGCATTACAGTATCCTGGTAAAGTTAGTTACCTTGTCCCCAGGATCCTGCAATGTCCTCCCGCTGTATCCACGGGCTCTGTCCTCCGCCCGATTCATCACTGCCAGGCTCCGTTCCCTGCGAGCGTCGCGACGCATGGGGGCGGAGCCCGGGGGCAAATTCAAAAAAGTGAAAAATACATAACACATACAATACACTATAATCTGTAGATTACATTACTGTATCAAATCATTTCACTTCCCTTTTGTCCCTAATGCTTTGTTGAGTGCCCTGCATGCACTTTTATATTATATATACTGTTCTTTCTGCCTGGAAACTTGAGAACATCCATGGCATCCAAAAGGTATCCCTCCACATCAAAAGCGGTTTTAGACCAGATAGAAAACAGCAATAGTATATTAGAATCACTTGCAAAATTGAGCGATAGTGATTTGAGGCAAAATTCGTCATTAGACACTGAAAGTGACGGCAGTGACAATTCTGATTCTTTTGATTTGATTACATTATTTAATAAAATGTATTATTATAATATTATTATTTGTTATAATTATTTATAGTTATTTATTATATTTTATGATTTTGTGTTTCAAACTTTATCATACCCGGGATGTCTATTAGACTCTTGTTTGGACAGATTTAAGTGAGTTATTCCTAAGAATTACAGGCCTACAATATAAAATGACAAATATCCATGCGCAACAATGTACCGCTTTGAGCTTCAAAAATCAGACATAATCATACCGCCAGGGAGGTTAAGCAAACAAATGTTGAAAAAAAAGGCACGGGGAACTGGTTACTGCAATAGGGGACATGTTTTAATGTCTATAAAAAAAAGAAAAATATAGTAGGGTCTATCATGGGGTTTAGAGGGTAACATTGAAAACACACAAATCTGAGTGTAGTCCTTAAAAGACTAAAAAAATAAAAAAAATGCTCTAGGATTCCACTTAAATTCCACCCAGTCTTTCATCCAGTCATGCAGTCTTGGTGACCAGGAAAATGTAGGCCTCCTTCCTCTACCAGACCCATCCACCTGCCTTTCAACATTGGCATTTACCCCTGTACTCATTACCCTGAGAGAGGGTGGATATCAAGTTGTCCCCAATTATAAAGAAGGCTTCTAGTTATCATTATATTCACTATTATACCTATTTTCACTATATTACCTATATTACCAACCTATTTTTTGGAGCATTGGAGGGTGGAAAGGGGACCATGTTCCTCAACATTGGGACAAAGGTATCTTGCAAGCAGGGGATGCATGTT
This sequence comes from Aquarana catesbeiana, assembly GCF_042186555.1. Lineage (NCBI taxonomy): Eukaryota > Metazoa > Chordata > Amphibia > Anura > Ranidae > Aquarana > Aquarana catesbeiana. The sequence goes on from NC_133327.1 coordinate 110,378,855, forward strand.
AGTTTTCGTGGTGTATAAAGTGGTGTGTGGAAGAGGTGTGTTCATAAAGGGGTGTGCTAAAGGTGTCTCTCTTGCATCTCAGGAAGTTGGGAACTATGCAAGCTGAAAAAATATAATTGGCAGCTTGATTACAAGTCTTATGAAGGTGGTAAATGATGGATATGTGTTTTGTAAAATAATGTTTTGTGTTTCAAGTAGCTATAATAATAGCAGCCACAATCCAAAGATAGCAGGGTTGTATAGTTTGTGTACATACTTTATGGAGACGGTGTCCCTCGGAAAGGTATACACTCCAGAAGCATTAAATATGTACGGCAACAGTTTTTTAGAAGCAAGGGGAAGAATTATGACAACAGTCTTTGAGCGCATCATACATATATTTGGTGCAAATTATACCAACATTTATGTATAATTGGACTTGGGTTACTTTTCGATGGCTCCGTGAGCTTGGTATCTGTGATATTTTTCACTTCAGACAGGGAACACTAGACTTCCACAGGGAAACATTTCACAAAATAATCATAAACAGAAGTGTTTTTTAAAACTCACATAGCTCTTATCCTGCGTCAACTATCTCTGAAAGTGTTTTTGTAAATAACCTGCAATGGCATGGATAACTCCACCTTCAAGTAATAAAAATACTTGCCTAGGGAAGCTCTTCATTCACAGATCTCTCTAGTAAGACTTCAGTCTGCACATCAAGCAGCATACATTTTTTTAATCTCAGCCTGACTGAAATGACTTTGATTTCGGGTTTCATATGAGGAACTTGTCATAACCTTGATGGCACTGTCATAAACCTGAATGCATAAATCTGACATTTAAGGGTAGGAATGTGATATAAGAGGACTGTGATGGCGATGGAATGCATTTCATTAGCAGTTCACTTTCCATAACTTTAATACCTTCAGCCAATATACTGGGCTTATAGTAAAATGATAATATGGAAAAGTTATAAATCTGAGAAAGGCTGATGTGAGGATAGACCCATAGATAGATAGATAGATAGATAGATAGATAGATAGATAGATAGATAGATAGATAGATAGATAGAACAGCCAATCATTTTTCAATGAATCTTCCTTTTCCTACTTTCACAAGCCCCAGGAATATATTTATAAAGCAGTGAATGTGACTTCCACCAAACATACACTATTGGTGAGTCAATCACTGGCGATTAAAAAACTGTCATAAAAGTGTTTGTAACCCTAAAAAAAATATTTTAAAAAAGAGAGATCCTGTTCCCTTTTTTCCCTGCTGCTATCAGTATAAAATTAAACTTTAAACAATATCATCTATATTATGCAGATATAATGCACTGTATAAGTATTTTCTTAAAACGATAAATACCTTTTTTCAGATAGCTTCAGGCCGGTCATGTGACTCCTGGCCACTCTACACCTCCAATCCAGTGCTACAGCGGGAGGGGCTGAGTGGCCAGCACAGCGGTCACATGGCTTCCTGACTGACGTCAGAGAGAGATCTCAGCCCCTCCCGCTGTAGCCCTGGATCGAAGTAGTAGAGCAGCTGAGAGCCACATGACCGCCTGAAGAGTTCTGAAATAAAGGTGTTTAGAGGCTTCATTTAAAAAAAATACTTACAAAGTGCATTATGGCTGCCAGTGACAATATGTTTTAAGGTTACAAACACTTTAAATGCATGAACCTGGAGCACTCTCACTAAATTCACCCGTACTAAATGTTTGGTAAATGTCAGATTCACTGCTTTAGAAATATATCCCCAAATATGAATGAATACTAAAGTTATATTTTTCTAACCATTCATTTTTAAACTTTTTTGTTTTGGATCATTTTGTATTTTACGTTTTTAATGTTACATTAAAAAAGCTTTAGACTTATTATCGATCTGTTAACATGCCATTGGTTTGTTTTTTTTTGTTTGATTGTATGTAAAAAATTACAACTTTTCAATAAAAAAGTATTTGGAAAAAAAAGCATTATTTTATGACTTATTATTTTATTAAAATGGTTCTAAAGGCTCAAGGTCTTTTACTTTCATGCATAATTTTTTTTGTTATCTTGATTTTTTTTTTTTTTTACAAATGTTTTTATTTATGAAATCACATAACAAGAAGTAATGTACATGTATTTCAAACAGAGATTATACAACAATAGTAGGTAGAATAATGCAAACGTAAAGTTACAATCCAATTGACAATGCATAAACCTTATCTCGATAAATCTAGTCTCAAGTCTTGCCCTAGATTATATGGCTTGTGCCTACAGGACAACATTTGAGGTAAGTATACTGTAAGGTCCAGAAATTGCGTCTTACTTAGTTGCAAATGGATAACTTATGGTCACTTTCGTTTGAAAGATTAACGCAAATGTAAGATTCTAATGAAATATAAAGTGGGTTAAACTAGGAAGGCATGTGCCTGTGAAGGTCAGAGTATTTGTGTAGTATGGGAAGAGGGTCTTATATGGAATAAGCAAGGTGTTTTTTTCTTAGATAGCTTGGTGGGTTCTAGGGTTAAAGGACAGGTAAGAGGGGAGATGGGGGGGAAGGGGGTAGGGCGAAGATAGGAGAGAAAGAAGAGGGGGGAGAAGAAGAAAAAAAGGGAAAGGAGGGGAATGGGGAAGGTTGGGGTTGGCAGTCTCTTTCTTCCCTCTTCGAGGATATTTACTTTGCTTGTTGTTCCTTCCGAAACGTATTTTTTTCACGGAGGGGGCGGCCCTTAAGGGAGTGGGAATACATGTTTCATTTTCTAATTATAAGCAACGTATACCTCTACTCAGGATAGCTGGATATAGAGTATGGGAATTCCAATATTTAAGTAGGTTAATTGTTTAATCGGGAGAATTCTGCTGTAGTCTGGAAGTGTGTCCAGCACACCCATTTGGTTCCAAATTAATTGGGGGTATCCCGTGCAATATGAATCAGCTCTTCCATTTCAGCAATCTTTTTAATTCTACTAAACCATTCTTTGAGTGTAGGAGTGTTGGCAGATCTCCAATGTTTTGGGATGCATTGCTTTGCTGCATTTACTTAATGCATTCTTGCCTTCTCTGTGCAGTAGCCCCCCCAGCCTCCCCTAATACTTACCTGAGCCCCATTGCGATCCACCCTCGGCTGTCCAGGGAATCTTCCTCCTCATTGGCTGAGAAAGCAGCAGGAGCCACTGTCAATCACAGCCAGTGAGCCAATGAGGAAAGAGGGGGTGGGGCCAAGCTACTGCTCTGTGTGTGAATGGACACGTAGAGCAGTGTCTCTGAAGCGAGCCTGCTTGGGTGCCCGTATACCAAGCTGCTTGCTCTGGGGGCAGGAGGAAGGGTCCTGGAGTAGTGGCAGGGGACCCGAGAAGAGGAGGATCGGGGCTGCTCTGTGTAAAACCACTGCACAGAGCAGGTAAGTATACATGTTTGCAGTACCCCCCAATACTTACCTGAGCTCCATCATGATCCAGCGGTGTGCACGAGAGCCTTGGCTATCTTGGAACTGCCCTTTTTCATTTGTTGAGACAGCAGCTGGAGCCAGCTGTCAATCACAGCCAGGGAGCCAATGAGGGAAGAGGGGTGGAGCTGAGCTGTGGCTCTGTGTGTGAATCACTATTAACTGCTTGGTGATGTGCCTCCAGGGGGCATGCCAGTGATGCCCTGAGCAATCAGGAAGTGGGCTGAATGATGCTGGTGCCATTATTAGACCCACAAGAGGGCTGACATTTCTTATGTTCGATAGTTCAAACAGCATCCTTACTCAATGGCACCTGCAGGAAAAGCATTTGAGGTTAAGGCTTTTGATACCTGACCCAACACTGCACAGTAAATGTAGATGTATGATTGGGAAGTTTTTTACCTCAATTACCTTCAAATGGAAACCAGGGTGCTGGTTTGATAGACAGACAAACAAACATATTATAATACAGAACTGAGAAGCTTTAGAAGATTTATCATGCAGCATCAAGCAGATGCAGAGCAAAGATCACCAGGAAGCTGCATTTTGGGGGAAGAGAAGAAGAAAGCACCAATAAGTGTAGTATGTTAAATGCAGTTTTTTTTTTTTTAATCAGAAAGGTTTTTATTGTGCATAAGAAACGCATACATATAGCATACAGGTAAAAGTACATGGCATATACATATCTCGAAGTTCTCTCATAGTGTTTAATGGAAACATTTATCAGCTACCTAAAATTATTATAAGACGGTTCCGGTTGCATTCTATCAGGAATATAACCTATCATACCATTATCTTTTAACAATAATAAATCTAACATGTAATGTAGTTCACAAGGAGTATATATCCAAATGAAGTACAATTTGAGCAAGTACCAACTATAATAATGTTACCCTTATATGCTGAAATCTCTAGTGATCTCTGCTCACCTTAAAGTATAAAAAAATAGAAAACATGTCGTTCATTTAACAGTAGCATTGAAATCAACTCTATTACAATATAATTCCATCAGCCAAGTTTTAAATCCGTTATGTTTAATTCAATGTAATATTCATCGGTGGAAGAGAAAGTAAAATAGAAGAGAAAGAGGAGAAGAAAGAGAAGAAAGGAGAGAAAAAGAAGGAGCGATAGAGACAGAACAGAGCAAAACCTTGCCATACAGTACCATATCACATATACTACCATATATCCCACAGGGAATGTCCCTTCTTATATTTCCCGCTGCTTTGCATGTGTACAGTTTCCATACAGTAATCGAGTCTACATCAACCCAAGAGTAACCTATCTTTAATTAATTGGTGTGGGGCCAAACCAGGAACGTCTAACCATGCCTGCCATATTGAAAGGAACTTTTGTGGGGCCTTCCTATGTTGGTAGGTAGCTTTTTCTCTTATTAGGAGCCTGTTCACGCTGTCTATCCATTGCCTCCTGGTGGGAACTCGCGGGGTGATCCACCACTGGGCAATCAGTCTTCTCGCTGTGTATAATAAACGAATAAGCGCTATACGTGTTGGTGGGGGTGCTAACTCTTCGTCTATTCCCCCCAGTAAACAGATCATTGGAGTTCTCTCAAGAGGTATCATAAATACTTCCGAAATCGTGTCCAGTACTTCCTTCCAATATCTGAATAGCTTGGGGCATTTCCATGTCTTGTGGAGCAAGTCTCCATGATCACGTTCACATTTTGGGCACAGGGGTGAATCCCTAATTCCCCATTTATAAAGTTGAAGGGGGGTTCTGTACGCCCGATGTAGCAAGTAGAGGTGTGAGAGTTTCTGGGATGCAGATATTGATACCAGGGGGGCATTCATAAGGCATGTATTCCAACTGTCTCCATCCATTTCTCCTATATCCTCCTCCCACCGCTGTCTGCATGGTATTCTAGAGGGATCTTGTATTCGTGCTATAAGAGTATTGTAACATCTAGATATCATGCCTTTTTTAACTTCTTCCATAAAGACATCCTGTATAATCGGATGTTCTATTTGTTGGGTCCTGACAGTTCTATTCTGGATTTGTAAGGCATGACGCAATTGGAGATATTTATAAAAATTATTATTTGGGATCTCAAACTCTATTTTAATCTGCTGAAATGATTTAAGAGTGTTATCTTGGTATACTTGTGAGATATATTTGATGCCTGCTTCCTCCCAACTCTTGAAGCCTTTTAGTTTTTGTATTTCTTTCAGTTGTCTATTTCGCCAGAGAGGCGTGCTGGATAGAAAGCCCGTGATGCCTATTAGTTTCTTGACATAGGACCAAAGTAAGATCAACAATTTAATCGTAGGAGCTTCCGGGTCTAAATGCAAGAATCCCGCCTCCAAAGTTGCCAGCGCTGAGTAATTGCTGTCTTCTAGTGTTATAAGTCTACGAATCGGGTCTTTCGGATCCAGCAAGCCCCATCCTCCTAGTTGTTGTAATTGGGAAGCTAAATAATACATTCTGGGATGAGGGACTGCAAGTCCCCCTTCCTCTTTGCCATGCTGTAATGTTGATAGTTTTATCCTCGCTATTTTTTTCCTCCATATGAGTTCTCTGAATTGGGTCTCTATTCTGTCAAACCATTTTTTAGGGATCCATACCGGGGAATTATTAAAAATATATAACAGTTGCGGTGCCCAGACCATTTTAATAAGATTAATTCTACCAACAACAGACAAGGGCAGTTTACACCAGGCCCTGCTCCTTTCACGGAATTTAGTCAACAGAGGTGTTAGGTTCTGGTCAACATAAGTGGCTGGGTTAGGGGTCACCTGAATCCCCAGGTAGCGGAATGAGTTGACTTGTTGTATCATCTCTGCACCTAGGGGCAATGGAGTACTCAAGGGGTCGAGCGGCATCAACACTGACTTATCCCAGTTAATGGAAAAGCCTGATAATTCCCCAAATTCCTTAATGAGAGACATGACTGTTTGTAGTGTATCTTTTGTGTCCCCTAAATATAGCAGGGTATCATCTGCGTACATGGACACTATGTCTTTATTCATACCTCTTTGGAATCCTACTATTCTAGCATCACCTCTAATTTTTTCTCCCAGGGGTTCTAGGGCCAAGGCAAACAGTAGGGGTGACAATGGGCACCCCTGTCTGGTGCCTCTAAATAAAGGAAAAGGTTCTGAAAGTTCCCCATTAATCCGTATCCTGGCAGTGGGCGCGGCGTACAAAAGTTGTATCCATCTAATAAAGGTGTCTCCCAGTCCCATGTTCTGCAACGTTTTCCACAGATAAGGCCACTCGACACTGTCGAAGGCCTTAGCTGCGTCTAGTGAAAAAACTGCCCTATTACCTGCGTTGTCCACTGGGAGTTGTAGATTCAGGAATAGTCGTCTTATATTTTGGGCCGTGGATCTCGTGGGGATGAACCCGGATTGGTCTCTATGTACTATTTTATGAATTACTTTGGCCAATCTGTTTGCTAACATCCGAGCCAGCAGCTTGATATCGGATGTGAGCAATGAAATGGGCCTATAGGATCCAGGGGAATTCGCATCCTTGCCCGGTTTTAATATAACGATAATGATCGCCTCATTCATCGAGCTTGGCAATGAGCCCTCTCTTAGTGCTTCATTATAAACTTTCAGTAATGTGGGAAGCATGGAGTCAGCGTAGCGTTTGTATATCTCTGATGGGAGACCATCTACACCTGGCGATTTATTGTTTTTAGTTTGAGATAGGGCAATGTCTAGTTCTTCTGCTGTTAAAGGGGCATTAAGCATGGTCCTATCTTCTATTGGCAGACTGGGGAGCTCACAGCTATTTAAAAAATCTTCTATTGTACTGTCAGCTGGTGTAAGTTTAGAAGTATAAAGGTCAGCATAGAAGTCACCAAAAACCGTCAGGATGTCAGGAGTAGAGCATTTCAGAGCGCCCTGTGTGTCACAGATGGCGGAGATGAGGGAGGATGATTGCTGAGACCGTGCCATTACTGCAAGCATATGACCAGTCGTCTCCCCCTCCTCAAAGTGTGATTGTTGCAGAAAAAAAGTTTGTTCTCCGCCAGCTGCAACGCCAACTGCCTAGACATTGTCTGTGCACCCAGCCATGCCCGCTTAGTGTCTCCTGTGGGGTCGTTAATATAATTGTTTTCAGTTTCAGTGACTCTACTCCGTACCAACAATTCCCAGGCCTTGGTGTTAGTTTTAATCTGTGATATTGTTTTAATAAGTTGTCCTCTCAAAAAGGCCTTCACTGCCTCCCAGACCACCCCCAACTTAGCCGTACCAATATTATCCTGTAAAAACAATTTGAGCGCGCCGCTTATAGGATCTGGTTCAGTGAACAGCGAGAGCCAGAAGGGATTAAGTTTCCATAGTGGACATCTGTACCTGCTTGGTAATGAAATGGTCACCCAAAAGGTCGAGTGGTCAGATATATGCCTATCTGCATATCCTGATTCCTCTATTAAGTGAAGCATTTTGTCATTCCCAAGGCCCAAATCTATTCTAGATAATCCGTCATATGAGGCTGAATGACAGGAGTATTTTTTATCGTTAGGGTGTTTAGACCTCCAGACATCTATCAGCCCCAATTCTTCAAGTATTCTGGCAAAGGGGGAACTACCTTTTACCTGACATGTACTAGCAGTAGGTACAGGAAACTTATCCTTATGAAAATTCAAAAAATTATTGTAATCCCCCATTGCCAGTAAGGGTACTTCTGGGTATTGGGCCATAAAACTTGCCAGGTGTCTGATAATCTCTGAGTTATACGGTGGGGGTATATAAATGCTAGCAAGAATACATTTTAGGCCTGTAATTGTGCATAAAAGAAAGACATATCTGCCGGCCGGGTCAATGCGTTTTCTAATGCAATTGAATTGAACATCCCTCCTGATCAGTATACTTGCTCCCCTGGAGTAAGTGGAGTGGGTTGCATGAAACTGGTTTGTGTATAATCGTGGGCTAAAACTGGGAGGGGGATCTGCAGAGAAATGGGACTCCTGTAAGCAGACCACCCCCGCATTCAGCGACTTGAGATGTCTAAGGACCGCCACTCGCTTTCCTGGATTTCCCAGTCCTCTGACATTCCAAGTCACAATGGTCAATTTAGTCATCCCCATCTTGTTTCAGAATCATTGACCAGGCCAGCATAACTCTCATCAGACCTCTTAGGTTATACAATATCATAGCATCTAGGAGGAGGGAGAAACCCCCACTCCCCATATCATACTTGATTTCTCCTTTCTGAAAATATTTAGGTATCTGTAGACATGAGATCATGTTGCAAGGCAAAGAAAAATATTCTAGCAGGTTAGTGTATAAGTACAGCAGGCAGTAAATTTTTGGCTTAATGCATGTTGCTCTGTATGGCATAATTCTAAAGGTCAGCAGTTCGCACAGCCACACAGCTGCAGTGTTAACTTTTCCCACACAACAGGTGTGGGGGGGGTAAAAGCCTTGAAAACTCCTAGTTAACCAGTAGGCTAGTTCTCGTAGGGGTTTCACAGCTACGGTAGGCATGTATTTTTTCCTTAGTTGTAATCAAAAATGTGAAAAAAAAGCAAGGGAAAAAACAGGGGGGGAGGGTGAAACAAACAAACAGTACTCCTCTGCCGCCTGAACATCGGATATGAGTATAGAGACTGTCCGCCGCAATCAGCACACTTAAAACTTAAAACCTCCTTATGGCCCAGGCATCCATCCCAGCAAAAACAGACCGGGTCTTGTCAGGAAATTGCATATCAAGGACTTAGCATTTAAGCAGGGACATCTCTTTGTGGTCTGGCAGCTTTAAGGGCCCTATCTTCACGATCTAGCCATTGAGCCGCCATGTCCGGGCGTTCAAAAAAGCGAGTTTCCCCGAGTGCAACCACACGGAGGCGGGCAGGATATAGCATCGCATATGGCAAGTTAAGGTCTCTTAATCTTAGTTTAACATCCATGAACTTTGCTCGCTGCTTCTGGAGTTCAGCCGAGAAATCCGGAAACAGGGAGATTTTGGAGTTTTCAATATTCAGCTTACCTCCCATGGTTCTGGCTTTAGCAAGAATGGCATCTCTGTCTTTGTAGTTTAAGAGCTTAAACAGAAAAGCACGAGGGTGATTGCCAGGGGGTAGTGGGCAAGATGGCACTCTGTGTGCTCTCTCCACCGCAAATAGTGGAGAGAAAGCTTCTTTTCCAAATGTGATGAGGAGCCATTGTTCTATGAAAGTGACCGGGTCTTTACCTTCTATCCTTTCTGGGAATCCTAAGGCGCGGACATTGTTGCGGCGCATGTGATTTTCCAAATCATCTAAGCGTGCTGCATGCTGATCTGTAAGATGGCAGTTATACTTTAAATCTCTCTGCATGGGTACTAGATCATCTTCAATTACACTGACCCTGCTCTCTATTGCAGCTGTGCCCTCTCTTAGCTTTTGCATGTCCTGTCTCACAAAGGATATCTCAGCTTTGACACCTTTAACTTCATCAGTCAGGGTTGAGATGGACCTGTTGCATATAGTTACTGCTGAGAGTATATCTCTGAGAGTGGGTTCAGCATTATCCGGGGGCAGGATTGATGGCTGAGTGCCCTGATGGGAATGTGTAACTGTACTCACTGCGGCCCAGTCAGAAGGGGATCCAGTGCCATCCTCCAGTGGAATAGTATTATCCATCTCCAGCTGACTTCCTTCTTCTTCACTAAGGTCAGATGTGGGTGATGGTAGTTCTTTTGATGTTTTATTGCCAAACAGCAGCTTTTGGGCAGCCTCCTTGTATTTCTCCTTTTGGGATCTCTGTGGCAGAGCGCCATCTTGGGCCTGAGCTGCGGGCGGGCCGCCACCATCCTTGCCCCGTTTTGGCATGTTCTGCAGCCGCAAATCGATCCGATGAGCAGGTCGGCTGCGGCCCGGACAGTGTGCAGTTCCGATCGGGGGTGTCAGCGGGTCGGATGAGTGATCCAGAGGATAAATTGTCAGGATTTTCGGCGGAGCTGAGGAGAAGTGCGTCCTGCTACATGCGCTGCCTGGCCACGCCCATGTTAAATGCAGTTTAATAAAGCCCCCATATTGGGCTACTCACAAGAAGTAGGTAGTATACAGGCTCATCAGTGTTGGCACACTTGGAGGGGTCTGTCTATCTGTATCTCGAGCGCTGAGCAGCGGTGTATCTCACACTGTGGGGGAGACAGGTGCTGTAGCCGGAAGAAAGCCAGAGAGATGCTGGAATGGCTCCAGGATCCGAGGTAGAATGCAGCGTGGAGCGCAGCATTGAGCAAGCAGTTCAGAAGGAGCAGACGTCACAGGTCCCAAGATGCTTTGCGCCACATTTTGGAGCATGCGCCATGCTATGCTGGAGCATGCGCACTCCTTTTTCAAGTGGTATGCGAAGTCCCAACCACCCCCAAACAGAACAAGTGTAATTATATATGTATTTTTAAGAATAATTCATTTTCACTTTAGCAGTATATAGAGTCACAAGACTGTTATATACTGCTAAAGAGAAAAGGAATTATTCATAAAAATCCATATATAATTACACTTGTTCTATTTAGGGGGTGGTCGAGGCTTCGCATACCACTTGAAAAAGGAGTGTGCATGCTCCAACATAGCATGGCGCATGCTCCGAAACACGTCGCAAAGCATCTTACGACCTGGGACTTCTGTACCTTCTGAACTGCTCGCAGAATGCTGCACTCCACATCGCGCTCCACCTTGGATCCCAGAGCCACTCCAGCATCTCTCTGGCTTTTTTTCCGGCTACAGCACCTGTCTCCCCCACAGATTGAGATACACCACTGCTCAGCACTCGAGATACATATGGACAGACCCCTCCAAGTGTACCAACATTGATGAGCCTGTATACTACCTACCTCTTGTGAGTAGCCCATTATGGGGGCTTTATTAAACTGCATTTAACATACTACACTTAGTGGCACTTTCTTCTTCTCTCTTTGTCTGTTTACTACAGAGTGAGCTATGCTCTGGATTTAAAGCTGACACAAGTGTATGGACTAATACCGAGATTACTTTGGACTATTATTTGTGTTTTCCTTTGCACCTATAGCCCATTTTATTGAGCTGCATTTTATGATTCAAATGTAGTGCTACCCAGTAAAAGCCACTGGATAGGATGGGTCCTCTAAAACACCAAGTTGAGTAGTCAAACATACACTATCACAGGAATTCACTGAAGGTAATACTTAATACCCAATAGTGGTGCTATATCAAAGAAAACAGGCACCAAACAAGGTAGTTAATGCAAACTTAATATATTATTACCAAATATGGTTGATAACTAGACAAGCATAAAATGGTTTAAGGTGGTTCTACAGGCTCAAGGTTTTTTACCTTCATGCATTCTAACCTTCTCTGTGCTGCAGCCCCCCCCCCAGCCTCCCCTAATACTTACCTGAGCCCCACTGCGATCCAACCTCGGCTCTCCAGGTAATCTCCCTCCTCATTGGCTGAGACAGCAGCTGGAGCAATTGGCACCCAATGCTGTCAAACATAGCCAGTGAGCCAATCAGGAGAGAGGGGGCTGGGCCAAGATACTGCTCTGTGTGTGAATGGACACATAAAGCAGTGGCTCGGGAGCTCCTATAGCAAGTTGCTTGCTCTGGGGGCAGGAGGCAGGGGCCAGGAGTGGTGGCAGGGGACCCTGGAAGATGAGGATTGGGGCTGCTCTGTGTAAAACCACTGCACAGAGCAGGTAGGTATACATGTTTGTTATTTAAAAAATAATAATTAATATCACTTTAACAAGGGTAATAGCACAAATTAGCATACAAGTTGATCAACAGTAGGGACTAGGCACAAGATGACATTGGGCATCCAGATCAGCATAAAAAGTAGCAAGGTCACCTCAAATACAGCAGTGAACAGTAGTAATGTTTAATCAACTGAAACTATAACTATACTGTAACTATAAAGCCAGAGTGCATGTATGACAGCAATGCTAGTCCTAGATTGACTGGGTATGTACTGTCTAAAAGAAAAAGAGGATGGTAGGGGAGGGGGCAGAGGAACAAAAGGGACTAGCAGAATAATTATTACAGGAGAGGCAGTCCTTTGAGATGTTCTTCTATCAAATATCATTGGGGTCCCTTAGGAACGTCAGAGCACAACAGTCCCAGGTAACCTGCATGCAGTATAGGTACAATATAGGTACAGTATAGTCTTGGCACAGGTGCAAGGTAGATGTTCAGATGCGGTAAAGGTATATTGTGGTATAGGGTTGGTATAGGCACAGCCTAGGTTTGCATTAAGTGCAGTATGGGTGTGGTATGGATTGGATAGACTTGGTGGCCTACTCTCAGAGGTTTAATCCCTGCAAGCCATATCAGCAGTGAGCAAATAGCTATTTCACTAGTCCCGGGATGCTGTGGTAACCTCTCCCTGAAAGCCTCTGGTGATCAGTGGTAGAAAGCAGACAATGAGTGGACTCTCCAGTTTTCCTGCGGCAGCGGTGCAGGTGATGTGATGTGGGTGGTGTTGTGCTGCCCCCAGTTTAATTTCCAGTTTCAGGCTCAGCTCTCTGCTAGTATGGTCTCCTGCTTTCAGACAAATATCCAGACAGAACTTTCCTGGGCAGCTTAATAAAAATCATCTCCTACTCCATAGTGCCTATTGGAATTTGTAGTGTAAGGTGTCTATTTGACCCCATTATATGGCTGCCATCTAGAACTACAGCTCCCAGGGCTCTCAGCATTCTACATAGAAGTCTATGGGCTTGCTTGGCTTTAGCCTTTCCCACTTCTCGGAGGAGAGTGGTGCAGCATGACATCAGTTTCTTAGTAGAGGGAGAGAAGACTAAAAGGCAATGTCTCCTTCTCCATATTGCAGTAGCCCAGCACCTGGCTACACAAACATACCCTAATAGTGCATTTATCCTTTAAAGCAGGACAGGCACAAACAAGAAACTATTCTGGCTGTCAACTTTACAAGATCTGCTAATTTGCATATTAGCAGGTCTCCCAGCTTCAGAGGAAGAGACATAGTGTAAATATGTTATATAATTAATCATTTTAATAGCTGTGCCATTATTAACTGTTTTTATCCCTCAAGCATTGGATAGAAATTTTTGACTGTATCAAGGGCGAAAAAAATGTCAGTGAACTATGTACCTCAAATAATGATAAGCATTTAAAGAATGTAAGTACCACCCATTGTCTCCGGCCATTCAGCCCATGTGTACCTGGTTTAACTAAGCTTTTGGGAAGAATTCCCTTGTAAACTTCAAAATCCCTAGCAAACTGAACAGCCTTTTTGCTTTTAGTAAATTAATCCCATAGCGTGTGATGCCTGCCCTTGTCTCTATCTATCGATATAGATATAGATATATCTATATATCTATATATAGATATATCTATATCTATATCTATATATAGATATATAGATATATCTATATCTATATCTATATCTATATCTATATCTATATCTATATCTATATCTATATCTATATATCTATATATAGATATAGATATATAGTGAGAGTGAGAGTCCCTGTCTCTGTGAAAATGAGTGTAAAATGGACACAGGACTCTCAAAGAGGCAGTTTGAGATGTTCCAGCAGAAGATTGGTGAGCAGAGAAAACTATGCTTTAAGTCTTCTCTGGATTTTGTAAGTCTGGATTGAGGCTGGAAACTTAAAGACTTCAAAGAGCATTGGGAGGGATAGAGTCTTCAGCCTTGTGTCAGGGCTTTCTAGAAGTTCTGCAGGTTGTGTGCGTGTCCAGGTGCACACACTCATTATAAGGCAGATCTGAGCATAGCTCAGGAGAGTTGGTGTTGGAGCAGTTGTTGCAGCCAGGAGGGAGGTGTGCTACCATTTAAGAACCCAGGCAATATCCTTGAGACAGCACTCCATGTGGGAGAGGTTCCAGGTCAGTGGATTGAGAGAATTGGGCCAGCTGAGAGAGTCGGGGAGACCATAGCTGACACAACTGGAAGAGAGAGTCCTGGGGACCAGAGGGGACTGTGAGTCTTGGAGGAGTGTGAAAGCCTGGAGTGACAGGAGAACTCCTTCCTAGAGGCCAGGAGTGGGCCTGCACAGCTTTGTATTGCGACCAAGGCTGAGTGAGCCTTGAGAGCCAGCTGATTTGGCATTTTTGTTGTAATTTTTGGGAGAAGAACCCCTGTGTGGGCAACCCATGCATGTATGATTTGATATTTCCACAAAAATGTGCAAAAGAATATAGTCCCATTTAAAGTGCAGAAAGATCCAACCTATATAGTGACATGTAGATTTATCCAACAGTGCAAAAAAGTTTATCCAAAAAAAGGACAAGTGCCAAAATATCCAGGAAGATTTCTGCTCAATGCTGGTTCCACAGCAAACGATTGATGTCCAAAATATCCAGGAACACAATAACACTCTCAGGGACATATACCGATCAGCTCATTCACATGTAAAGGAAGAGGGGGCTCCATAGTGTAGTATGTCATAAAATATTTAATAATCAAAACGCAGTAACTTACAGTTGAAGATCAAAACAAACAGTGTGATACACGTGAAGAACTTCCGGTCTCGGCCGCGACCGGAAGTGATGACATCCGGCTCTTTCACTGACATGTTGCGTCACTGTTCACGTGGCCCTTTGATAAAGTCGCGTGAACAGTGACGCAATGCGTCAGAGAAAGACCTGGATGTCGTCACTTTGTGCACCTTGCATGGTGAAATCTTCCTGGATATTAGGCGCTTGCACTTTTTTTGGATGAACCTTTTTGCACTGTTGGATACATCTACATGTCACTATATAGGCTGGATCTTTCTGCACTTTAAATGGGACTATATTTTTTTGCACATTTTTGTGGCAATATCAGATCGTTATTTGCACATTTATGACTTCATTTCCTACATTGCACAATTTTTTGGATTACGTATTTGCCTATTTGCACATATGATGCACTTTATTTTTATTGCTTTTATTACATTGTATTAAGGATCACGTCATATAATTATATATTTATATATTTGCATAATTTGCACATTTACTGAATATTAGATGCACTTTATTATTATTAGATGTTAGATATAGTAAGTGCCACATTCCTATAGCTTTCAAATTTATTTAGTGTGAGAACACCATTATAGTTGGCAGCTACTGGTTAGATTTTCGTATCCTGTGGTTTGTGCATTAGTACCACCCTGATTTACACCATGGAACTCACTGAAAACGCATCTACCACTGAGCTAGACATCCCCCAATATCACTATATATATATATATATATATATATATATATATATATATATATATATATATATATATATCTTGGTTGTATATTGGTATATTGCAGTGAAGAGCTTTTTGTTTCACTAGAGACTTTGTCTAGCTCATGTTTATCATCAAATCAAATGCAAAGGTTTGGCCCCACTAGCGCGACCCATTGGCACCATTCATGACCGTTTTTCTATCAGTTGTGTAAATAGTCTTGATATCATCCTCAATCATCCTCAAGAGTCTATAACAAACAGCTTGGCCTTCCATTGGGAGTCGTATCTGTGATTGTTCTTCATTTCAGGATAATAAATAAATTGTATTTACCTCCTGGTATATTGTTTGGAAATAGGAACATGTTTGTCATAGCATGGAGGTAATTATATAATTTTCTGTTTGGAGGTTTACGTTTTGATTGTATATTTTTTTCATTTTTTCTCTTGCATGGATCTATTATTATAGGAGCAAAAAACACTTGTTATGGGAAAGTGATTCCTGAATGTGCTGTATTATGAGAACCCCCAGGGGTTGAGGGGTAGAGAGTGAAAAATCTGGTGCAGCTCGGCAAATAAACCAATCAGCTCCCATTTTTTTGTCAAAGCTTAATTGAACAAGTTAGAATCTGATTACTTTCTATGCAAAGCTGCACCAGATTTTACACACTACAGTTTTAGTAAATCAACCCCATAGTGAAAGGTATACCAATAACAGCAATTGGGAAAAAGTTTTCATGGTGGCTATCCCTGCTTTTAGTAGATACACACATGTATGTGTATATGCACTGCATATGTGCCCATTCTTCATTCTAGTGCTGGATTTAGTTGGCATGTTGGAAATGGGACAAAGCTGTTTATAAAATTATGTTATTGTTGCTTTATCTGCTCTTAGTGTCCTCTGCTGGTCTGAAGCACAGTTTTTTTGTTTTTCTGTTTTTTTTTTTACATTGCAACAGGTTTTCTCTGTTGCTTTGAAAGAAAACATCTTTGCTTCCCAGCATTGTATGCCCTACCCTGGCGCAAAAAATACACAATTAAAATGAACCTGTACTTTGCCCATACAGATGTGTAGGTTAGCCACTAGAGGGAGATCTAAATTTCATTGCATTGCCATGTAATTCTTAGCCACACTGTGAGTGTATTGTTTTCAGGTAGACTTTAGTTAGACTTGACTTACAGAGAAAAATAATAGTGCTGACCATAAACACAGCACTTTCCAGATGCTTTAATCATCTTTCAAATGCAAAAAGGACCAAACAGACCAATGCCAAACGTTTCTGAGGAAGTGTATTTATTTATTTATTACAGATATGTAAATAGTGACAACAATTTACACAGTGTCTTGTTTCCTACTCTGTCTGCTTTTAGGTGATCTCTGAAAACCCTTCTCCTAGCCTATCCTGCTCCCGCCTAACAACTGTACTCTTATTTTCTCCATTAGTTCATCCCCCACAGTTAAGTTTTTACCTTTTGTATCACTTGACCCTCCCTCTTAGATTGTAAGCTCCAATGAGCAGGGCCCCCTGATTCTTCCCATATTGAGACTGTACTGTCTGCCCTCACATTGTAAAGCGGTGCACAAATTGTTGGTTGTATACAAATCATGTATTATCAAAAAAAGTATAAGAAGCACTAGATGTCACTGATCCCAGCGCCCAAATGGATAGAAACAGATTAATGCACTATAGCAGCTATTATATAAACAAACAATTGATAAGATATGCAAAGACAAAAATTGAAATAATCATCCCAGCACTAACAGCGCTAGCAGAATAACTAGAGATATGCAGTGCAAACAATGGCATTAAAAAACACCTAAATAGTCAATCGGTATGCGGAGAAACAAATCTATATAAAGTTCTTATAATATATATAATGCTCCATATCCCCTCAGCGACAAAGAAAAAGACTCCTCATCTGAATATCATCACCAGAAGACACCTCGTGCACGGATAATCCCTGTTGGTAATAAACTCACCACAGATGAACAATAAAGAAGCCTTGTATCACCACTGTTGGATGATCTCCTGTCCTTAGACTCTTCCAAGAACAGTGAACTGTCAAAAGCACTAGAGCCTGTTATCTCCTTATACTTGGGGAGGACTCCTGTCCCTAGATTAAATTGGTTCATTCATAGGGTAGTTTATAAAGTGTATCATGCAAAAGAAGAAGGGAACTAGCATAGCATATTACTGTTTTTTTTTATTTGGGAAATCACCCGCACACACAATAATATAATATTACAAGAAACACTAGATAAAACAGCATGTGAATAAAAATGTCTGTATGGCGCAGCGTGTGTCACTCTCACCGCCTCCTGGATGGTATCGGCTGCGATGAGACCCGGAAAGAAACACAAACTGACTGACAGGAGAGCCGCGTGGTCACGCCCTAATGTGTTTCGTCATCACGTCTTCTTCGGAGGGCTATACAATATTTTGTATAGTTCTAACCTGTAGTTGTTTTTTGTTATTTCCTGTTTTCTTTGTCTATCTGCCCTCAATATCAAAATAAGTGTGTATTTTTGTATATTTCAAGCCCTTTTGCCTTGTTCACCATGATCTGCGGGTTAATGCTTTGTGGTTACTGTTCCCGCAGTATTTTGCAGAGTGACCCCACTCTCGGCCCTTATGCATAGGGAGCTCCACTTTGTGGGCTGCCTTGGTTCTGTGGGCACAATTTTTGCAGCCATATGGACGCCCAGGGTGCTGAGGGGACTTCCACCTCAGTCAGTGCCCGCTTTGTGCCTCCGTGTTGACCCCTGTCCCCTCCCATTGGATGGTCACATCATATGGTGTGCATCTGGACTTGCACACACAGGCCTTGCCTGTGTTGTCGGTTTCTTCTCTACTTCTTAAGTGAGGTCCCGCTGTGGGTGACGTGAGGAATAGGTGGCGATCCGGAGCGATGATTGGTGTGATTCATCTTTCCTGCACGCTCCGTTGATCACGCCCCCTTCCCACTCATCTGCCGTGCGGCCTTCTGGCCAATGCAGTTTTGCAAGCCATCCTGGACTTGGGCATATGCGCGGTGGTGCCATTTTTTATTTTGTCATTTGCTTGATCGGTTTACTATGGTGTAATGAGACCCTGGTCTTATGTGCCTACTGGCACAGAGTTATCATTTTAAATTAATTGTTTAATACATCAATAACTTTTTTTTGTATTTACACCATCCACCATCAAAAAAAATAGTCTATTGTTATTATTATTATTATTGTTCACGATTTATATGGCGCCAACAGTTTACACAGTTTACAATGCATAGGGGGGACAACACAATTAGAGTACAGTTCAATATAAAAGGTACAGGAGGCCCCTGCTCGTAGAGCTTACATTCTAGAGGGAGGGGGTGGTGGTAGAAAGGGTAATAGCTGCAGAGAGTGATTTGATGGGGATGCTATGTGACACTGTACTGTATATGCTGTTTCCACAGTATATGGGTTTATCTAAATGAAGCATGTCTATGACTCCAAAGGGATTTTTACATATTCTCCCTATTTTTCTTTATATTCCTTCTTTCCTATAGTCCTTATTAATGCGTTTCCACTGGACCTTTGGTTTTTCATATACAGGCGCCCCTCCTTTCTCATCTTTAAGCTCTAAGTCTATTTGTTTTTAGTAAGTATTTTATTCAATATTTTTTTTACTATATTATTGAGGTTTATCCCTTAGGCAGACCTTCTTTTTTGTAAGGTGCATTTCTCTGCTATGTTTTATTTTTCTTATTTTTAATGATAATATTAAACAAGTAAATTTATTGTAGGTTTTCTCCTACTCTTTTCTTGTTAGCTTGGTTGTTGTGTGTGCTCACTATGGCCGCATAGTGCTCTCCATTCTTGGGGGGGTGGGCCCTGAGGTGGTGAGTCTTTCTCTGTTTTTTGGTGAACTTTGGCAAAATCACTTCTGTGTTTTAATATTTAATGTATTCTTTGTTATATTTTTCTGATATTATATATATTTTTCTTTTTGTTTTTTCTGCTAGTCTATGGTTGATGCGTGTATCCCCTGAGGAGGCCATGAGGCGAAACATGTTGGGTAACATATGATCATTCAATCTCTATAAAGCCTCTATGTTTAACCACCTTAATGGAGATACTCTATGAAACTCAACAACTTATTGTACTCTGTTATCTGTTTTAGTCTTTGTTTAAAATAAAAAAAAAACATTTTGTATATTTTATATACCTGTGATTGGTTTCCTATTATTACCTGTATAAGCACCACTATAGTCCCTTCCCAAATCCCCCCTTTTTGAATAAAATTGTTAGTAGTTTGCCTTCATATGTTCAGTCATTCATGCAAACTTGTTGCAAGTGGTTGAAAGTGTACTAAAACAGCTATGATTGTAGCATACCTGCTGAATAGTTCAGATTTTCATCCAGCTATTGCTGTAATACACTATGCACAGATGATTCTGAACACAGCTGCAGTGGATGCAGGAATGCCCTCTTGACTGGCAATTACACACAGAAACCCTGATGTCAGTAATGCCATTGATCAAAATCTTTCTCGCAGCAACCAATCAGATTCATGTTATACAGTACATACCTCAGGAGGAAACTATACAAATTGGGGAACATAGGGTTACTCCATAATGGCAGCTCCAATACTACATCAGTGTAAGTCTATTTTTTTTACTTTCATCCTAAGCTGAGCATGCTGGAGTTACCTGTTCCTGTTCCATTGAGGAAGTTGCCAAACTCCTTTCCACGGCCCACCTCACCACCTGTCCCCTGGACCTTGTCCCCTCACAATTGCTGCAACTACCTTCCTGCTCTATCCTAAAGTCTCTAACTCACATCTTAAACCTCTCCCTTTCCTCCGGCACCTTTCCCTCTCTGCTCAAACATGCACTGGTTACCCCCATACTTAAAAAACTCTCACTGGACCCCACCTGTTTGAATAACTTAAGACTAGGGATGAGCCAAACACCCCCAGGTTCAGTTCGCAACAGAACATGCGAACAGGCAAAAAATTTGTTTGAATGCGCGAACACCATTAAAGTCTATGAGACACAAACGTGAAAAATCAAAAGTGCTAATTTTAAGGATTATTATGCAAGTTATTTTCATAAAAATTGTTTGGGGACCAGGGTCCTGCCCCAGGGACATGTATCAATGCAAAATTTTTTTTTAAAAACGGACGTTTTTTTGGGAGCAGTGATTTGCTTAAAGTGAAACAATAAAAGTGAAATATTCCTTTAAATTTCGTACCTGGGGGGTGTCTATAGTATGCCTGCAAAGTGGTGCCTTTTTCCCATGTTTAGAACAGTCCCTGCACAAAATGACATTTCTAAAGGAAAAAAAGTAATTTAAAACTACTCGCGGCTATAATGAATTGTCAGGTCTCGGCAATACAGATAAATGTCATTGAAAAAAAGGGCATGGGGGTCTCCCCAAAAATCCATACCAGGGCCTTTGGGTCTGGTATGAATATTAAGGGAAACCCCGAACCAAAAAAAAAAAAATTGCGTGGGGGTCCCCCCAAATTCCATACCAGGCCCTTCAGGTCTGGTATGGATAGTAAGGGGAACTCTGCACCAAATTTAAAAAAAAGTGGTGTAGGGGCCCACCTCAAAATCAATACCAGATCCTTCAGAAAGGCGGATCGGTGGCGGCGTGCAGGGGGTTTTTTTTTGGTCCGGCGGAGCAAGAGAAGAAGATGAATGGACTTTGTGGGACATTTTTATTTTCTTATTTTTTAATAAAGGACTTGTCCCAAGATGTGTCTTGTGGTTTTATAACATTTTGACTTTTTTTGTGAAATGGTAGGGGTACAATGTACCCATTACCATTTCAAACAGGGGGGCTGGGATCTGGGGGTCCTCTTGTCAAAGGGGGCTTCCAGATTCTGATAAGCCCCCCCACCCGCAGACTCCCCACAGCCACCAGGCAAGGGTTGTGGGGATGAGGCCCTTGTCCCCATCAACTTGGGGACAAGGTGCTTTGGGGGGCTACCCCAAAGCACCCTCCCCATGTTGAGGGCATGTGGCCTGGTACGGTTCAGGAGGGGGGGTGCTCTCTCATCTCCCCCTCTTTTCCTGTGGCCTGCCAGGTTGCGTAAGGATAAGGGTCTGGTATGGATTTTTGGGGGGACCCCATGCCGTTTTTTTCAATGACTTTTATCTGTATTGCCGAGACCCGACAATTCATTATAGGCGTGAGAAGTTTTAAATGACTTTTTTTCCTTTAGAAATGTCATTTTGTGCAGGGACTGTTCTAAACACGGGAAAATGCGTGACTTTACAGGCATACTATAGACACCCCCCAGGTATGAAATTTAAAAGAATATTTCACTTTTATTGTTTCACTTTAAGCATTATTAACCACTTGACCGCCTCACGCCGATTTACGTCGGCAAGGTGGCACGGACAGGCAAAATCACGTACATATACGGTGCCCGAGGCAGTCGTCTTTTGTCCAGCGGCGATCAGAGGTGAGGGGGAGGCCATCCGTTCGTGGCCCCCGCCTCGCGATCACCGCCGGCCAATCACATCATTCCTTTGCTGCTGTATGCTAAACAGCAGCAAAGGAAATGATGTCATCTCTCCTCGGCTCGGTAATTTCCGTTCCAGCCCGAGGAGAGAAGACAGGTATGTGAGTGCACAACACACACACACACAGTAGAACATGCCAGGCACACTAAACACCCTGATCCCCCCCCGATCACCCCCCGATCCCCCCCCAATCACCCCCCCCCTGTCACAAACTGACACCAGCAGTTTTTTTTTTTTTTTTTCTGATTACTGCATTGGTGTCAGTTTGTGACAGTTACAGTGTTAGGACAGTTAGTATTACCCCCCTGTAGGTCTAGGATACCCCCCTAACCCCCCCTAATAAAGTTTTAACCCCTTGATCACCCCCTGTCACCAGTGTCGCTAAGCGATCATTTTTCTGATCGCTGTATTAGTGTCGCTGGTGACGCTAGTTAGGGACCTAAATATTTAGGTTCGCCGTCAGCGTTTTATAGCGACAGGGACCCCCATATACTACCGAATAAATGTTTTAACCCCTTGATGGCCCCCTAGTTAACCCTTTCACCACTGATCACCGTATAACTTTTACGGGTGACGCTGGTTAGTTTGTTTATTTTTTATAGTGTCAGGGCACCCGCCGTTTATTACCGAATAAAGGTTTAGCCCCCTGATCGCCCGGCGGTGATATGCGTTGCCCCAGGCAGCGTCAGATTAGCGCCAGTACCGCTAACACCCACGCACGCAGCATACGCCTCCCTTAGTGGTATAGTATCTGATCGGATCAATATCTGATCCGATCAGATCTATACTAGCGTCCCCAGCAGTTTAGGGTTCCCAAAAACACAGTGTTAGCGGGATCAGCCCAGATACCTGCTAGCACCTGCGTTTTGACCCTCCGCCCGGCCCAGCCCAGCCCACCCAAGTGCAGTATCGATCGATCACTGTCACTTACAAAACACTAAACGCATAACTGCAGCGTTCGCAGAGTCAGGCCTGATCCCTGCGATCGCTAACAGTTTTTTTGGTAGCATTTTGGTGAACTGGCAAGCACCAGCCCCAGGCAGCGTCAGGTTAGCGCCAGTAGCGCTAACACCCACGCACGCACCGTACCGCTCCCTCAGTGGTATAGTATCTGAACGGATCAATATCTGATCCAATCAGATCTATACTAGTGTCCCCAGCAGTTTAGGGTTCCCAAAAACGCAGTGTTAGCGGGATCAGTCCAGATACCTGCTAGCACCTACGTTTTGCCCCTCCGCCCGGCCCAGCCCAGCCCACCCAAGTGCAGTATCGATCGATCACTGACACTTACAAAACACTAAATGCATAACTGCAGCGTTCGCAGAGTCAGGCCTGATCCCTGTGATCACTAACAGTTTTTTTGGTAGTATTTTGGTGAACTGGCAAGCACCAGCCCCAAGCAGCGTCAGATTAGCGCCAGTACCGCTAACACCCACGCATGCAGCATACACCCCCCTTAGTGGTATAGTATCTGAACCGATCAATATCTGATCCGATCAGATCTATACTGGCGTCCCCAGCAGTTTAGGGTTCCCAAAAACGCAGTGTTAGCGGGATCAGCCCAGATACCTGCTAGCACCTGCATTTTGCCCCTCCGCCCAGGCCAAGCCCACCCAAGTGCAGTATCGATCGATCACTGTCACTTACAAAACACTTAACGCATAACTGCAGCATTCGCAGAGTCAGGCCTGATCCCTGCGATCGCTAACAGTTTTTTTGGTAGCTTTTTATTGAACTGGCAAGCGCCAGCGGCCTAGTACACCCCGGTCGTAGTCAAACCAGCACTGCAGTAACACTTGGTGACGTGGCGAGTCCCATAAGTGCAGTCCAAGCTGGTGAGGTGGCAAGCACAAGTAGTGTCCCGCTGCCACCAAGAAGAAGAAAAACACAGGCCCGTCGTGCCCATAGTGCCCTTCCTGCTGCATTCGCCAATCCTAATTGGGAACCCACCACTTCTGCAGCACCCGTAATTCCCCCATTCACATCCCCAACCAAATGCAGTCGGCTGCATGAGAGGCATTTTCTTTATGTCCTCCCGAGTACCCCTACCCAACGAACTCCCAAAAAAGATGTCGTGTCTGCAGCAAGCGCGAATATAGGCGTGACACCCGCTATTATTGTCCCTCCTGTCCTGACAATCCTGGTCTTTGCATTGGTGAATGTTTTGAACGCTACCATTCATTAGTTGAGTATTAGCGTAGGGTACAGCATTGCACAGACTAGGCACACTTTCACAGGGTCTCCCAAGATGCCATCACATTTTGAGAGACCCAAACCTGGAACCGGTTACCGTTATAAAAGTTAGTTACAAAAAAAGTGTAAAAAAAAAAAAAATATATAAAATAAAAAAAAATAGTTGTCGTTTTATTGTTCTCTCTCTCTCTATTCTCTCTCTCTTGTTCTGCTCTTTTTTACTGTATTCTATTCTGCAATGTTTTCTTGTCAAAAGAAGTTTATTGAGTATACAATGTTATAAAGATACATAAAGTAAGTTTACAAGGATCTATAAAGTAAGCTCATTGTTTTACAGTAGGGTTTATATAGGTAAATATCATGAAATTTCAAATATTAAACATTGGGTTCACGTAAACCTAAATTAAAGATATATATCATTTCCTTAGTTACTTTTGTAGGTATTTAAATGATTTATACCTACTATACATATTGTTTACAAGTAGAGTGTATATAGGTCAAATAAATTCTGATAATGAGCTTTAATCGTAAGGTGGAGAAAAGGAAAGAGAAAGAAGAAAAAGGGTTGAAAGGTAGAGGTATGGTCCACAAGGTTGTCCCGCTCGTCAGTTTATTATTCTTTTTAGTTCTCTTTGAAGCCTTAGAATGGGTGTCTCTGTAAGTCATTTAATCTGTTACCATGGCAACAGGACAGAGTCATTGAAGTTTGACAGGAACTGTTGTTTTATCCAAGGATGCCAAAGTTTTTCGAATTTTGGAATTTGGTTTTGATCGATGGCTACCATCTTAGCATGGGACATTGTATTATTCATTCTGTGAATTGTTTCTGCTAGTACCAATGTAGGAGATTTCCATGCCTTGGCCACTGTTTGTTTTGCAGCCGTTATTAGTTGGATCATAAGTTTGAACTGAGAGAGTGTTAACCATTCCGGTTTTAGATTAAGTAAAGTTAAATATGGATCTGGTTGTATTATTTTTTTAAATATTTTAGATGCAATCACGAAGACTTCCTTCCAGAAGGTTTGGATTACTGGGCACGTCCACCATATGTGTAAATATGTGCCTATTTCTGGGCATCCTCGAAAACAAAGAGCTGAGGTATTAGGTGAATATTTTGCCACTCTAGCGGGTACAAGGTACCAGCGAGTTAGGACTTTATAATTTGTCTCCAGTGCTAAGATGTTGGGTGAAGATGACTTAGATGTGAGCCATATGTTAGACCCAGGTCCTCCTCCCACCTCTGAACGTAAGAGGGTCTATTAAGATTTGCTACTCCATATAATTGATTATAAAGTGATGAAATTGTACCTTTAGCAAATGGATCTTTTGTACAGATTGATTCAAAAATGGATAATTGGGATAATGGTGTATCCCCCTTTAGGAATGGTGTATAGAAATTTTTGATTTGGAGATATCTAAATATCTCAGAGTTTGGTAGATCATATTTTTCTCTAAGCGATGGGAATGAAAGGAATGATTTAGATGCTATGAAGTCATTTAGTGTCTGAATGCCTGATGTTGTCCAAGCTTTAAAAGAATTTGGGTAGATCCATGCCGGATAAAAGGCCGGATTTCTGATAAAAGAAAGGAGAGGATTGTGTGGAGATTGTAACTGATATTTGGTTTTTAGTTTATCCCAGAGAGATAAGAAGTGTTTAGTTATGGGATTGTGAATTTTAAAGCGGTCTTTAGGATCAAGCCATAATAAATTTGATATTAATAGAGGGTCATTTTCTGAAGCCTCTATAAATACCCATAATGGGATTTCCTGTTTTGCATGGTATTTGGACAAACTGGCCAAATGTGCTGCTCTGTAGTAGTTAGTAAAATTAGGGTATCCCAGGCCTCCTTTATTTTTGGGAAGATGTAGTGTGTGTATAGGTATTCGTGGTTTAGAAGAGCCCCATATAAACGAAGTTGCTCTTTTTTGTACTATTCTCAAAAAATAGGAAGGAGTTGGAATAGGGAAGACTCTGAATAGATAAAGCAATTTGGGTAGAATAGTCATTTTGATTGCATTAATCTTCCCTATCCAGGATAAAGGAAGTTGCGACCATTGTTTTATTAGATTTGTGATCTGTCTTAATACAGGAGGATAATTGGTTGAGAATAAGTCAGAATGAGATGCTGTTAAATGAATTCCAAGATATGGGATTGATTTTTCTGCCCATGTGAATGGGAGTGCAGCCCTAGCCGGGATCAATTCCATGTTTGTGAGTGAAATATTAAGCACTAGGCATTTCTTAGGATTAATCATAAGGCCGGATAGGGCTGCAAATCCATCAAGAGCTGGTATTAAGTTAGGACCAGAGACCTGTGGTGATGATAGAAAAAGTAATATATCGTCTGCAAATATACATAATTTGTGTGTAATACCTCCTACTTCAATGCCAGTTATAGTTTGGTTTGTTCTGATGTATTGGGCCATGGGTTCGAGTATAAGGGCAAATAATAAGGGAGATAATGGGCAACCCTGTCGGGTACCTCTTTCGATATTAAAGGCTTCAGATTTGTATCCAGCATATTTTATATAGGCTTTGGGTTTATTATATAATGCTTTGATCCATGTTAAAAAGTGGGGTCCAAAACCCCATTTTTGTAATGAATATTGCATATATTGCCAGGATACTGTGTCAAATGCCCTCTTAATATCGAGAGATAGAAAACATAAAGGGATTTTCCGTTTTTTAGCAATATGTGCCAATAACACTGCCCTGCATATATTATCGCCTGCCTGTCTATTTGGCATGAAGCCTACTTGATCTCTATGTATTAATTTTCCTATAATGCTATTGAGGCGTTTTGCTATTATTTTTGCTAATAATTTAATATCGAGGTTTAACAGAGAGATAGGCCGATAATTCACACAGGAAGTATCATCAGAAAGGGGTTTTGGGATCATACAAACAATTGCCATTAGTGTTTCTTGCCGAAAAGAATGTCCATCTAGAAGATTGTTAAAAGTTTCAGTGAGAATGGGAGAGAGTATTTCTGAGAATGTTTTATAGTATAAAGCCGAGTAGTCGTCTGGGCCTGGTCTTTTGTTAAGTTTTAGGTCTTTTATGGCGTTAGCAACTTCATCTATAGTTATAGGCTCATCCAAACTGCTTTTTTGATTCTGAGATAATTCAGGTAAGGTTATTTTTGAGAAGAAGGATTCAGCCTCTGTAGGATTAAATTCATTGTTTGTCTTGTATAAAGTTGCGAGATGTGAGTGAAATTTATGGACTATTTTAACTGGATTACAAGTGTAAACATTTTTTGATAATTTCAAACGTATTGGTTTGAAAGATTTGTTAGTTGAATTTAATGCCCGAGCCAAATATGTACCTGGTTTGTTTGTATTCATGTAGAAATTGTGTTTGGAGCGTTTGAGGGATTTATCAACTGACTCAGTGAGAAATAGATCGTATTCCAATCTAGATTTTTCCAGATGAGATTTTGTACTCTGAGATGGATTATCTTGAAATGATATGTAGGCTGCATTAAAATTGAGTTCTAGTTTTTTTGCTAGATTTTTGCGTTCCCGTTTAAATAGTGCCATTTGTCTTTGTATTGTACCACGCAAGACAGGCTTATGAGCTTCCCACAGTGTTATTGGGGAGATGTCTGTTGTATTATTAATTGATATGTATTCCTTTAAAGCTTGTTCAATGGCCATCTGATGTAGTGGGTGTTTGAGCATTATGTCCGGTAAGTACCACGTTGGGTCATGCGCTTTTGGTATGGCTGAGGCTATAGTAGTGTATACTGCATTATGGTCAGACCACGGAATCGGAATTATATCTG
Organism: Aquarana catesbeiana; assembly: GCF_042186555.1. Taxonomy (NCBI): domain Eukaryota; kingdom Metazoa; phylum Chordata; class Amphibia; order Anura; family Ranidae; genus Aquarana; species Aquarana catesbeiana. Next base: position 110,406,885 of record NC_133327.1, read on the forward strand.
ATGCAATAATTTCTGGTATCATTCCTATTGTTAGAAAAATATGATCTATTCTGGTGAAGGTTTGATGAGGGTGCGAGAAATAAGTGAATTTCTTTTTCATTGGGTTACTTTCTCTCCATGAATCTACCAGATTGTATTTGGAAAGAAGTTGAGAAAAAGGTAATCTAGAGGTTATTTTGGATGGTGTAAAAGGTGATTTATCTAGAAATGGGAGGAGGACCTGGTTCGAATCCCCACACATTATCACTGTTCCTATTTTGTGTGTATTAATCACTTGTAATATATGTGAGAGGAATGGTGTAGGTTGTTTGTTAGGAGCGTAGTAGGAAATCACCGTGATTGCTGTATCCATTATATAACCCATGAGTATCAGGTATCTACCTTCTGGGTCTTTAATTTCTGATGATAAGGTGAATGGTGTAGATCGGTGAAATGCAATTAGAGTTCCCCTTTGCTTGGTACAGGCAGAAGCCGTGTAAATTTGTTGATAAAAAGGAGAAATATATTTTGGAGTAGAATCTTTGGTGAAGTGTGTTTCTTGGAGGCATACTATGTGAGCCTTCTTGTTATGGAAAGTACGGAAGGCTTTGGTCCTTTTTTGAGGGACATTTATTCCCTGAACATTCAGGGAAAGTATATTTAGTGGTGCCATGGCAATAGATCAAATAGTTTTGACTTACTTTTTGTTATGCAGAGCTGACTGCACAGATCAACCTGTGTGGACTGAAGAGATGAATAGATAGAAAAGAAACCAGTGAATTCTGGAGTAAAGAGTAAACAAAAAACATATGAGATTAGATGATACATTGTATAAATTATTTTTTGCAAGTAATCACAATTTACCCGTGAAAGAGAATAAATATCTCTCTCAGGGGAATAAGTGCCTTCGTCACACTCCCACATAATATGGTTGGGAGAATGAGGAGGGCTAATGGGGGTACATGGATCTTCCGCTTACAGGAGAGAAGTGCCATGTCAAAAGACATCAAAATGATGTTTCATTAATTGGAGTGCAGAATATAGTTTTTGTTGAAATTATTTATTCCAGGGTGGTTGTTTATGGTTAGTCTTGCCCTAGGCTAAATAATTCAGTTAGAAAGGTACTGTTAATAACTTTGGTATTGATGAAGATAGTTTGAATTATTTTGGGACTTTAACCCCTCCAGAGTAAACAATTACATATTTTATTCATATGTAACTGTTTAGATATGTTAACTCATAAAATTGAGGTTGTATTGCTTCAGATTAGAATAAACAAAAACATAATTCTAGGAACTAGTTAGGTAATAATATATTTGTTTTAAGAAAAGAAAGAAAAGGCTTCCATTACTTCTGGATTATTGAACATATTTGTCCTAAAAAGTAATAAATCTATTGTTATTACCTGATAATATATAACTGAACAAGAATTTCCTTATTTCACTTATATATTCTAAGGCTATATGAATCAGAAGTAATAAGAAATATAACTGGAATGTAACATGATCCCACACAGTGTGTGACTATCAGAATGCAGTTACATTCAGTTATAAATACAGGTTTTTTATAGAGAACCATCTCTTAGTATAATAAATGAAGAGATATCAGGAATTTTAATGTCAGTCCATTGAATCTTCTTGGTCCATGGATGATGTGGCATAACGGCCTCTTTTGTGAGAATGATGATTCCCATTTTGTTCTGGAATTTTCTGGGTGCTGCCTGAAGGTGGAGATGATACCATTCTTCTGCGTGTGGGAGGGTTGCTGCTTGTGGGTTCTGTCAGATTTAATTTTAAAAGGGTCTGTTGTAGTTCATCTGCTGATCTGCTTCTGTAAATTGTACCTTGGTGGTTAAATCTGACTGAAAAGGGGAAGCCCCATTGATACATAATGTTGTGGCGTTGCAGTTCCATTAGTTGGGGTTTCATGGATCGTCTTTTAGTAATAGTAAGTTGGGATAGGTCAGCAAAAATTTGATAATTGTGTCCTTGAAAATTAAGTTCCTTTTTTTCTCTTGCAGCAATTAGTATTTGTTCTTTTGTTCTGTAATAATGAAATTTTGTGATTATATCACGTGCGGGTCCATCTTTCTTTTTGGCTGTGAGGGCTCTGTGTACTCTGTCCAGTTCTAAACGTTCAATAGGGATATCTGGCTTTAGTTCTTGTAATAGAGCAGTAATAGTAGATTGTAGGTCTGTCACAGTTTCAGGTATTCCCCTTATGCGCAAGTTTGAACGTCTGGCTCTATTTTCATAATCTTCGAGCTTAGTTTGAAGTATTAAATTCTCTTTTTTTAATTGTTCCAATTCTGTTATATTTTCTTGGGTTGTAATTTCAATTTCATCCATTTTTATTTCTAAGGCTGTGGTGCGGTTTCCCAGCTCTCTTATTTCTTTGGTTAGGCTTTTTGTTATTTGGTCTGAGGTTTGTTTTAAAGCCTTATGAAGCATCTTTTCAAATTGTAATAATATTACTGGGGATACTGAGGAGGCTTGTGGAGAAGTTTGTGAGAGGATTTGTTCTGTATCTGACTCAAATGGAGAGTCTTGCTGTGACATTTTCTGTCTGTGAGGGCGCCCTGATGCTGTAACTTGTGAGGTGACTGGAGCTGCTTCAGCTGCAGTGAGTGCCTGTGAGCTCTTTGTGAGGTGATTTTTATTTCTGCCACGGTTTCCTCCCAGTACCATATTTCCTGCCCAAACTTTCACAGTTTGTTCCCTGGGGCAAAAAGGTTCAAATGGATACCTTTTGAGCCTGCAGGCTTCGCTTTGTCCTTCTCTTCTCTCCTCAGCGGTGTGGAGCTCTAACAATGCATGTCTGCTCTGCTAGGCTCCGCCTCCTGCCCCCCCCCATTCTGCAATGTTTTATTGTTATTATGTTTTATCATGTTTGCTTTTCAGGTATGCAATTTTTTATACTTTACCGTTTACTGTGCTTTATTGTTAACCATTTTTTTGTCTTCAGGTACGCCATTCACGACTTTGAATGGTTATACCAGAATGATGCCTGCAGGTTTAGGTATCATCTTGGTATCATTCTTTTCAGCCAGCGGTCGGTTTTCATGTAAAAGCAATCCTAGTGGCTAATTAGCCTCTAGACTGCTTTTACAAGCCGTGGGAGGGAAAGCCCCCCCCACCGTCTTCCGTGTTTTTCTCTGGCTCTCCTGTCTCAACAGGGAACCTGAGAATGCAGCCGGTGATTCAGCCATCTGACCATAGAGCTGATCAGAGACCAGAGTGGCTCCAAACATCTCTATGGCCTAAGAAACCGGAAGCTACGAGCATTTTATGACTTCGATTTCGCCGGATGTAAATAGCGCCATTGGGAAATTGGGGAAGCATTTTATCACACCGATCTTGGTGTCATCAGATGCTTTGAGGGCAGAGGAGAGATCTAGGGTCTAATAGACCCCAATTTTTTAAAAAAAGAGTACCTGTCACTACCTATTGCAATCATAGGGGATATTTACATTCCCCGAGATAACAATAAAAATGATTAAAAAAAAAAAAATGAAAGGAACAGTTTAAAAATAAGATAAAAAAGCAAAAAAAATAATAAAGAAAAAAAAAAAAAAAAAAAAGCACCCCTGTCGCCCCCTGCTCTCGCGCTAAGGCGAACGCAAGTGGCGGTCTGTCGTCAAATGTAAACAGCAATTGCACCATGCATGTGAGGTATCGCCACGAAGGTCAGATTGAGGGCAGTAATTTTTGCAGTAGACCTCCTCTGTAAATCTAAAGTGGTAACCTGTAAAGGCTTTTAAAGGCTTTTAAAAATGTATTTATTTTGTTGCCACTGCACGTTTGTGCGCAATTTTAAAGCATGTCATGTTTGGTATCCATGTACTCGGCCTAAGATCATCTTTTTTATTTCATCAAACATTTGGGCAATATAGTGTGTTTTAGTGCATTAAAATTTAAAAAAGTGTGTTTTTTCCCCAAAAAATGCGTTTGAAAAATCGCTGCGCAAATACTGTGTCAAAAAAAAAATGAAACACCCACCATTTTAATCTGTAGGGCATTTGCTTTAAAAAAAAATATATTGTTTGGGGGTTCAAAGTAATTTTTTTGCAAAAAAAAATAACTTTTTCATGTAAACAATGAGTGTCAGAAAGGGCTTTGTCTTCAAGTGGTTAGAAGAGTTGGTGATGTGTGACATAAGCTTCTAAATGTTGTGCATAAAATGCCAGGACAGTTCAAAACCCCCCAAATGACCCCATTTTGGAAAGTAGACACCCCAAGCTATTTGCTGAGAGGCATGTCGAGTCCATGGAATATTTTATATTGCGACACAAGTTGCGGGAAAGAGACAAATTTTTTTTTTTTTTTTTGCACAAAGTTGTCACTAAATGATATATTGCTCAAACATGCCATGGGAATATGTGAAATTACACCCCAAAATACATTCTGCTGCTTCTCCTGAGTACGGGGATACCACATGTGTGAGACTTTTTGGGAGCCTAGCCGCGTACGGGACCCCGAAAACCAAGCACCGCCTTCAGGCTTTCTAAGGGCGTGAATTTTTGATTTCACTCTTCACTGCCTATCACAGTTTCGGAGGCCATGGAAAGCCCAGGTGGCACAAAACCCCCCCAAATGACCCCATTTTGGAAAGTAGACACCCAAAGCTATTTGCTGAGAGGTATAGTGAGTATTTTGCAGACCTCACTTTTTGTCACAAAGTTTTGAAAATTGAAAAAAGAAAAAAAAAAAGTTTTTTCTTGTCTTTCTTCATTTTCAAAAACAAATGAGAGCTGCAAAATACTCACCATGCCTCTCAGCAAATAGCTTGGGGTGTCTACTTTCCAAAATGGGGTCATTTGGGGGGGTTTGTGCCACCTGGGCATTCTATGGCCTCCGAAACTGTGATAGGCAGTGAAGAGTGAAATCAAAAATTTTCACCCTTAGAAATCCTGAAGGCGGTGCTTGGTTTTCGGGGTCCCGTACGCGGCTAGGCTCCCAAAAAGTCCCACACATGTGGTATCCCCATACTCAGGAGAAGCAGCTAAATGTATTTTGGGGTGCAATTCCACATATGCCCATGGCCTGTGTGAGCAATATATCATTTAGTGACAACTTTGTGCAAAAAAAAAAAAGTGTCACTTTCCCGCAACTTGTGTCAAAATATAAAATATTCCATGGACTCAATATGCCTCTCAGCAAATAGCTTGGGGTGTCTACTTTCCAAAATGGGGTCATTTGGGGGGGTTTTGTGCCACCTGGGCATTCCATGGCCTCCGAAACTGTGATAGGCAGTGAAGAGTGAAATCAAAAATTTACACCCTTAGAAATCCTGAAGGCGGTGCTTGGTTTTCGGGGCCCCGTACGCGGCTAAGCTCCCAAAAAGTCCCACACATGTGGTATCCCCGTACTCAGGAGAAGCAGCTGAATGTATTTTGGGGTGCAATTCCGCATAGGCCCATGGCCTGTGTGAGCAATATATCATTTAGTGACAACTTTTTGTAAATATTTTTTTTTTTTTGTCATTATTCAATCACTTGGGACAAAAAAAATAAATATTCAATGGGTTCAACATGCCTCTCAGCAATTTCCTTGGGGTGTCTACTTTCCAAAATGGGGTCATTTGGGGGGTTTTGTACTGCCCTGCCATTTTAGCACCTCAAGAATTGACATAGGCAGTCATAAACTAAAAGCTGTGTAAATTACAGAAAATGTACCCTAGTTTGTAGACGCTATAACTTTTGCGCAAACCAATAAATATATGCTTATTGACATTTTTTTTACCAAAGACATGTGGCCGAATACATTTTGGCCTAAATGTATGACTAAAATTTAGTTTATTGGATTTTTTTTATAACAAAAAGTAGAAAATATCATTTTTTTTTAAAATTTTCGGTCTTTTTCCGTTTATAGCGCAAAAAATAAAAACTGCAGAGGTGATCAAATGCCATCAAAAGAAAGCTCTATTTGTGGGAAGAAAAGGACGCAAATTTTGTTTGGGTACAGCATTGCATGACCGCGCAATTAGCAGTTAAAGCGACGCAGTGCCAAATTGGAAAAAGACCTCTGGTCCTTAGGCAGCATAATGGTCCGGGGCTCAAGTGGTTAAAATTACTGCTCCCGAAAAAAACGTCCGTTTTTAAAACTTTTTTTTGCATTGATACATGTCCCCTGGGGCAGGACCCAGGTCCCCAAACACTTTTTATGACAATGTCATTTTGTGCAGGGACTGTTCTAAACACAGGAAAATGCGTGACTTTACAGGCATACTATAGACACCCCCAGGTATGAAATTTAAAAGAATATTTCACTTTTATTGTTTCACTTTAAGCATTATTAAAATCACTGCTCCAGAAAAAAACAGCTGTTTTTAAAACTTCTTTTTGCATTGATACATGTCCCCTGGGGCAGGACCCAGGTCCCCAAACACTTTTTATGACAATACCATGCATATAAGTCTTTAAAATTGGCACTTTTGATTTCTCCCATAGACTTTTAAATGGTGTTCCGCGGCTTTCGAATTTGCCCCAAACACCCCAAATTGTTAACTATTCGGCGAACAGGCGAAAACCCGATGTTCGAGTCAAACTTACGTTCGACTCGAACATCTGGCTCATCCCTGCTTAAGTCCCATCTCCTCTGCTCCTCTTCCTCTTTCTGTTGGGGCACCTCAAGGCTCTGTCCTTGGGCCACTCCTATTCTCTCTCTTTACCCCTTCCCTGGGCCAGTTTATAACTTCCCATGGCTTCCAATACCTCCTCTATGCTGACAACACCCAGATCTATTTCTCTACTCCTCAACTTACCCCCCCCAATCTCCTCACATATCAAAAACCTACTGAGTGACATATCAGTATGGATTTCACACCATTTCCTCAAACTCAATCTTTCTAAAACTGAGCTTGTAGGATTTCCTCCTCCCCGATCGCCTTCCCATGACTTTACTATCAAGATCAACGGCACAACCATTGGTCCCTCCACATATGCCAAGGTACCGGGTGTGATCCTGGACTCTGACCTCTCCTTCAGCCCCCACATCAAATCACTGGCTACATCTTGCCACCTTAGCCTTCACAACATTTCCAGAATTCCCTCTTCCTGACTAATGACACCACAAAAACAACTTATTCATGCCTTGGTTATTTCCTGCCTCGACTACTGCAACTCTCTCCTCACTGGCCTGCCCATTACATGAGCTATCCCCCTTCAGCCTTTTATGAAGGTTGCTGCTAGACTAATACACCTTACTTACTGGTCCATGACTGCTGCTCCTCTCTGACAATCCCTTCACTGGCTTCCACTACCCCGCAGTACAAAATTCAAAATACTAACCACAACATACAAGGCCATCCCTAACATCACCCCCAGCTACATCACCAACCTCATCTGTAGATATAGTCCAAATTGTCCTCTCCTCCCAATAGCTCCTGCTCTCTAGCTCCCGTGTTACCTCCTCCCATGCTCACCTCCAGGACTTCTCCAGAACCTCTCCCATCCTCTGGAACTCCTGTACCAGTATGTCCGGTCAGCCCCCACCCTGTCTGCCTAAAGGCGATCCCTGAAAAATCACTTATTCAGAGAAGCCGACCCCTGCTCCACCTAAGAACTGTACCCGAGCTACCTCCATAAGATCTCCCCTGCAGCTATTACCTTTTCTACCACCTCCCCTTCCCCTTAGATTGTAAGCTCCACAAGCAGGGCCTCCCTGTCTCATCTGTATTTAACTGTATTGTAATTGTACTGTCCTCCCTCTACATTGTAAAGCGCTGCACAAATTGTTGGTGCTATATAAGTCCTGTAGAAGGGACTTAGGGGCCTCCAGGGCACTTAGGAGATGTTTACGTTGCAAAATCGTAGCAGTATGAGCCTCCACTGTAATTGGAGGTTTCAATCTAGTCTAAACCATTTGCTTTTTTTATTGTCCAATCAGCAATTTTTTTTTGTCAAAGTTGTGCTGCTGCTGTTGCTCCTGCAGTAGAGGTTGATGATCTGGTTATGCACTTTGTATCACAAAACTGGCTCTACAGAAATATGCATATATTGTCAGATAATAGTTCAGCTTTACATATTTTAAATTAGTATTTTGCTGCTTGTTCAGGGGTCAGCTTTAATTTTACCTATATATATTATATATTAACAAGTTAAACATTTTTTTTCAAAGGTGCTTAATACTTTGGGGCAAATTTACAAAGCAGTGAACGTGACTTTCACCAAACATTTGCTGGTGGTGAGTTAATTACGTGAACCTTAAATATTCACCTGTAATGAAAGTTTGGTAAATGAATCAATGCTTTATACATATGCTCCTAAAGAATATGCAGAATTTGTACATAATGTATTTCACAATTATTATGGTCAAAGCTAAAAATATGTAAAATGCGTTTTCTTTTTTTAGCTGATTAAATATGATACATTGTAAATTGCGTATGAATAGTGTGTATTCCTATACAGTATGCAGCCAGTCGTTGCAGCCCAAGGCTCTTTTTAAAGTGTGCTACAGTCATTAATTTGCTCCTTTGTAGTAAAAAGCCTGCTGTTCACACATCTCAATAGCTCAAGTTTAAATGTACATGTACAGGTGAACAAATCATAGCAGGGTTTCACCCCCTCTTTCTCTTCCTTTGAATGCCTTCCATTTGAGGTTACACGGACATAACTTGAAAGGAGATATCTGCTGTCGTGCTCTGTCTTTGGATAAACCATAGTGCATTGGGAATGTTGTATATGAAATGTTTATTTGTAGAACAAAGATTTTATATATAGGAGCTTCAGCATTACTGTATTGCTAGCAATTTCAAATTATATATATTGAGGAAAGTGTCAACATATCTGTGAGTGGCAGTTGGCAGTTTCCCCAATGTTGTTATTTTCCTTCTTGGATCATAGCATTGATTTGGTCCTTCGTGTATTGCTTTACTACTTCACCCATGCAATTCATCCAGTCAGTCATTCATCCAGTCAGAGAGCTATAAATATATGTCTGCGATATACTGTATATAGAATTTACCCAAAACCATTATAGATTCCCTTTAAATTAAACCTAGCTCCATCTTTATTTCAGACATGTTCCTGCCACTCCAACTACCTAATTAGTTACAGTCACAAACTTTAACAAGTATTTGCTGTCTTATGCTGCTATATTTTTTATGATGTTTTCGCTAATTAGTAAATTTATGAGGTACTTATAAGATGCAACACGTGTCTTAACCCCGGTCTTCCCAAGTGATTTTTTAAAGCGTTAGAAAAATATCTATGTTCCAAAGTGCTGCTTTGAAAGATTGAAAGAGTAATACAGTATTCTGAAGTACTCCCATGTGTGACTCTGTTCCTGTGTTCTGACTGTTACGGTACAGCACTAGTCACAAAGATATGTGCTGGAACCAATTACAATGGCTACTGATGTTGTGAAGGCTTTCATGTCTAACTACTGGCTTCACATAGCAAAAGTTAGGTTAAGTTTTATTCTGGGAGGTATAGAGGTATCAGATACTGGTCAAATCATGCTTAAAGGCTAAGTTCACCTTTTTCCCCTAAATTCCAGCTCCCCTATGTACCAATATAGGATTCATGTACTTTTTTTGCAAAAAATCAAAGCTTTCCATAAAAACTACAGACACGTACATTACTGTCCTCCATCAATGATTCCAAATGTATCTATTCCTTCTGTCTTACGTCCTTACAGACTGTAGGTTATGACATAGGAAGGAGTTGATCAGCTGATCTCATTAGCACACACCCTGCATCATCTACACTCTCACTCCCAGCTGCATGTTTTTTCTTCTCACTAAATATACAATCAGATTGCATAGTGTATGGCCATCTTTATACAAGTACATAGAAAGAAGTGGACAGAAACACTCAGCTGTCAAGCCCCGTTCACATCTCTGCATAGCAAGAACTCGCATTCCCACATGCATTTTTTTTTAAGCAAAGTGGGGAGATGTTTTGGAGCATTTTCACTGATCTGCCATCAATTATGTAGTGTAAAGGCCTGCCTGATTGGATATAGAGTGATTGACTAGATAGGTGTTTCCTCCTATTATATAAATTTGGTAAATCTAAAGGAGATTGTACAACCAAATTAGTGCTATTAATTGGTAATGGCACACCAAACACAGAAGCAAACACACATTTTGCCATGTGAAAAAACAAGTGGCAAATGCTGCAAAACACACAGTAAAAAACACGCAACCCACAAAACGGCAACATGTCTCATAAGCCAAATATAGCACAGCCCATTTAAATCAACGGGCTGCCCTATGCGTGTCACAGGAAAAACAAACCACAAAAAACGTTCACTCCCACTATGCTAGATGTGAATGGGTCCTGAAAGTGAAATTGGTGCAGTAACACAAGAACAATGAGGCTCCATTCACATCTGTGTGTTTCCTTGCATTTCAGAATCACAGTAAAAAAATGCACCAAAATCAACTCTAAAATTAAAGTTCTGAAGCTTCTTTGGGGCGATTGCTGCATGTAGGGCAGCAGATTCAGGTTGATGGGCTGCCCTATGTGTGATGAGTGAAAACGCTCCAAAACACCTCACCAACCTTGCAAAAAAAAAAAAAACGAAAACGCACGTGGGAATGCGAGTTCCCACTATGCAGAGATGTGAACATGTTTCTGTCCACTCCCTTGTATAAAGATGGCCATACACTATGCAATCTGATTGTGTATTTAGTGAGAAGGGTGATCACTGATTGATTGCATTTCATTTAAAAAATGTGCACCTGGGAGTGGGAGGGTGGGTGATGAAGGGTGTGTGCTAATGATGTGAGTTGGTCAACTCCTTCCTGTGTAATAACCTACAGTCTGAGGGGACATAAGACAGAACCAATAGATACGTTTGGAACCATGGATGTAGGACAGTAAGGTACGTGTCTGCAGATTTTATGGAAAGCTTTGATATTTTTGCAAAAAAAGTACATGAATGCTACATTGGTGCATAGGGGAGCTGGAATTTAGAAAAAAAAGGTGAACTTAGCCTTTAAAAAAAAAAAAAAAAATATATATATATATATATATATATATATATATATATATATATATATATATATATATATATAATGTGTGTGTGTGTGTGTGTATATATATATATATATATATATATATATATATATATATATACACAGTATCTCACAAAAGTGAGTACACCCCTCACATTTTTCTAAATATTTTATTATATCTTTTCATGTGACAACACTGAAGAAATTACACTTTGCTACAATGTAAAGTAGTGAGTGTATCACTTGTATAACAGTGTACATTTGCTGTCCCCTCAAAATAACTCAGCACACAGCCATTAATGTCTAAACTGCTGGCAACAAAAGTGAGTACACCCCCTAAGTGAAAATGTCCAAATTGGGCCCAAAGTGCCAATATTTTGGAATGGAGCATGGAGTTCACCAAAGCTTTACAGGTTGCCACTGGAGTCCTCTTCCACTCCTCCATGATCATGGAGCTGGTGGATATTAGAGACCTTGCGCTCCTCCACCTTCCGTTTGAGGATGCCCCACAAATGCTCAATAGGGTTTAGGTCTGGAGACATGCTTGGCCAGTCCTCCACCTTTACCCTCAGCTTCTTTAGCAAGGCAGTGGTCTTCTTGGAGGTGTGTATTGGGATGTTATCATGTTGGAATATTGCCCTGTGGCCCAGTCTCCGAAGGGAGGGGATCATGCTCTGCTTCAGTATATCACAGTATGTCACAGAACATGTTGACATTCATGGTTCCCTCAATGAATTGTAGCTTCCCAGTGCCGACAGCACTCATGCAGCCCCAGACCATGACACTCCCACCACCATGCTTGACTGTAGGCAAGACACACTTGTCTTTGTACTCCTCACCTGGTTGCCGCCATACACGCTTGACACCATCTAAACTAAATAAGTTTATCTGGGTCTCATCAGACCACAGGACATGGTTCAGTTAATCTATGTCCTTTGTCTGCTTGTCTTCAGCAAATGGTTTGTAGGCTTTCTTGTGCATCATCTTTAGAAGAAGCTTCCTTCTGGGATGACAGCCATGCAGATCAATTTGATGCAGTGTGCGGCATATGGTCTGAACACTGACAGGCTAACCCCCCAACCCTTCAATCTCTGCAGCAATGCTGGCAGCACTCATATGTCAATTTCCCAAAGACAACCTCTGGATATGACGCTGAGAACTTCTTTGGTTGACCATGGCAAGGCCTGTTCTGAGTGGAACCTGTCCTGTTAAACTGCTGCATGGCCTTGTCCCTCCTGCTGCAGCTCAGTTTCAGGGTCTTGGCAATCTTCTTATAGCCCAGGCCATCTTTATGTAGAGAAACAATTCTTTTTTTCAGATCCTAAGAGAGTTCTTTGCCATGAGGTGCCATGTTAAACTTCCAGTGACCAGTATGAGAGAGTGAGAACACTAACACCAAATTTAACACACCTGCTCCCCATTCACACCTGAGACCTTGTAACACTAATGAGTCAGATGACACCAGGGAGGGAAATTGGCTAATTGTGTCGAATTTGGACATTTTCACTTAGGGGTGTACTCACTTTTGTTGCCAGCAGTTTAGACATTAATGACTGACATTTCTTCAATGTTGTCACATAAAAAGATATAATAAAATATTTACAAAAATGTGAGGGGTGTACTCACTTTTGTGAGATACTGTAAATACAGTATATATACACACACTCACCAGCCAATTGTTTAGATACACCTGTTCAATTGCTTGGTAACACAAATATATAAGTAAAGGTGACACACATTGATCTCCCCACCAGCATATTGAAAGAGAAGTGTGGAAGCACACAACGCAGTAATGCTAAGGGGAGCCATAGACTATGCAATTTTCTTTCCGTTTCTTCCACCAAGGAAAAAAAAATCAGTTGATTTCTTGCAGCGCTATTGTATTCTGCCAGTGGGGAGCCTTGAATGCAAAAAGTCAGACAGGCTGGTTGTACTGAAGTCGATCAATGGACTGATTTCAGTACAACTAGCTTGCCTATAGATGAATTGAATCTTGGCCAGTCTCTCTTGAACCGGCCAAGATTCCATCCATCTATGGCAGACACTGTGTGCATGCCTATTCAAGAGGTGCATTACTGACCAGATCACCAGGTGAAAACAGAAGGAGAAAAGAAAAGAGAATTGATGCAGCCACCACATCTACACTCACTGGCCACTTTATTAGGTACACCTGTTCAATTGCTTGGCAACACAAATTGCTAATCAGCCAATCACATGGCAGCAACTCAATGCATTTAGGCATGTAGACGTGGTGAAGACAACTTGCTGAAGTTCAAACTGAGCATCAAAATGAGGAAGAAAGGGTATTTCAGTGACTTTGAACATGGCATGGTTGTTGGTGCCAGACTGGCCAGTCTGGGTATTTCAAAAACTGTTGATCTACTGCGATACACACAACCATCTCTAGGGTTTACAGAGAATGGTCAGAAAAAGAGAAAATGTCCAGTTGTGTGGACAAAAATACCTTGTTGATGTCAAAGGAGAACGGGCAGACTGATTTGAGATGATAGAAAGGCAACAGTAACTCAAATAACTTGTTGTTACAACCAAGATATGCAGAATACCATCTTTGAACTCACAACACATCGAACCTTGAAGCAGATGGGCTACAGCAGCAGAAGACCACACCAGGTGCCACTCCTGTCAGCTAAGAACAGCAAATTGAGGCTACAATTCGCACAGGCTCACCAAAATTGGACAATAGAAGAATCAGAATTTGGCGTAAACAACATGAAAGCATGGATCCATCCTGACTTGTATCAATGGTTCAGGCTGGTGGTGTAATGGTGTGGGGGATATTTTCTTGGCACACTTTGGGCCTCTTCGTACCAATTGAGCATTGTTTAAATGCCGCAGCCTGCCTGAGTATTGTTGCTGACCATGTCCATCCCTTTATGACTACATTGTACCCATCTTCTGATGGCTACTTCTAGCAGGATAATGCACCATGTCACAAAGCTCAAATTATCTCACCACTGGTTTTCTGAACATGACAATGAGTTCACTGTACTCCATTAGCTTCCACAGTCACCAGATCTCAATCCAATAGAGCACCTTTTGGATGTGGCGGAACAAAGGATTCGCATCATGGATGTGCAGCCAACAAATCTGCGTGATGATATAATGTCAATATGGACCAAAATCTCTTAAGGAATGTTTCCAACACCTTGTTGAATCTATGCCATGAAGAATTAAGGCAGTTCTGAAGGCAAAAGTGGGTCCAACCCAGTACTAGCAAGATGTACCTAAAAAAGTGGCTGCTGAGTGTGTGTGTATATGCAAAGGAATTGGTCACTTTAAGAACTACATACACTTTTAACTCAAGAACTGATTATGTGTATACATATGAACATACTATATGAACACATACGTATATACTGTACTGTATACTATAAATTATATATATATATATATATATATATATATATATATATATATACAGAATATATGCAGTAAACAGTACAGTATATATGTATATGTTCATATAATATGTTCATATTATATGAACATATACATATGTTCATATAATATATATATATATGCAGTAAACAGTACAGTATATATGTTCATATAATATGTTCATATAATATGTTCATATGTATACATATCACCAGTTTTTAAGTTAAAAGTGTATGTAGTCCTTAAAGTGACCCATTCCTTTGCCTGTGAAAGTCACACCTTCCCAGCAGGATATGTGCATCTTTTCTCATTCCTGCACAGTTTGGATCCAGAGAAACAAAGCCTGTGTAATCTCAAAACTGATTGGTCAGAGCTCACTCAAAACTCTTTTCCTGCCCCACGTGACAGCATGGAGCCAATCATGAAACACATAGCACTGTCAGATGACAAAAGTGAAGTGAGTCACCGGACCACCCATACCCAGGAATCTGGTATTTCACTTCACTCCAAGCAGCTGAAACAACCTCTAAATGGTTAAACTTAATCTTGTAGAATTTGTAGAAAATATTTCTAGCTCGGTTAGAATGTTTTGTTTTTAAATTAATGCCAGGGACAAAGTTTGTGTGGTCTTGGGCCTCTGGGCCAAACTTACAAAGTAATAAATGGCTTACCCTTGTTATCCTTACTTACTTATCCAATTGAATTCTTTCCTAAGCACATGCACATTAAACAATATATCTGTGTGACCATATGCAGAATACATGTATTTTTCAAGTAAAATATTTGGTGAATGTTAATCCGTGTAACCACCTCAATACAGCTATATTGTAAAAAAAAAAAAAATGGCAGAGGTGAACGCTATTTATTGGAGCGCTGTTTTTAAACAGTGGCGCAGAAATCACACACAAGTGAAAGGCTGTGATCTGAGCAAGCAATCTATGGATAGTTCATACCACAGACATGATGTACAGAGTGGCTCTGTACCTTGTGATTATTTAGACCCCCCCAAGCAACAATGGCCCCTTGAAACAAAATATCACCCCAGCAATAATAGATCCACTCCTGCAACATAAGATCTGCCCCTCAACAATAGATTTCCCAGCAGCCATTATAATTATACCCTCCAGCAGCCAGCAACAATAACCAGTGACATTTGATCCCCCTGCAGACAGCATTAATAGACCCTCCAGCACTCCTTTCCATTACATACATTCAGTGCTGGAGGTGCTTGAAGTTCCCCTGCATTCCCGCTGAAAAAAAAAAGCTCTGCTTGGGCATATCCTTGCTATTTAAAATAGTCCTGCTGCTGGCCAATTTTACACACCTGTACAATATGCAGTCTCTTAATTTCTGTAGTAAAACACCTGCCTGAACTCTTTTTCTCTGATACATTTAAGCTGATTCTCTCTTATTAGAAACATCCTGCTGTCGGACAATTTTACATTGCTGTTTGTGGTCTTTTATTTTATTAATGAGAGCTCAATAGAAATTGACCAGCAGCACAGCAGTTTGGCATCAGGGAGAACTAGGACAGCCACAGCCAACTATTGTCCAATTTCTTGTTCAATCTTTTTATTGAGCATAAAAACAATGTGTACATAACAACATCACTTTGAAGCTTACAATAAAGGTGGGACTTGCACCCACAAACATACAGAATAATAGGTAATACTTTACAATATCAAGTAACTGGAACACTAAGCCCCATAAAATGTGATTAACCAATACACAAAAACTTAAATAGCAATATCGAGTAGTCAATCTAGGCATTTCATGATGCAGAGTTTACATTTAAATTGTAGTTTAAAACTTCCTAAAAGCAAGAGGAAAAAAGAAAAGAAAAAAGGTAAAACGAACAGATGAGAAAGGAAGGAAAAGGGGGAGGGAAGGAAAGGCAGAGGGAATAGAGAAAGAAGGAATAGAGGGAGGTCATCTGGTTCCAAGAGGCCAAAGCTATGATTGCTACATCAAATGGGGATAAGAAGCCAGGGCATAAGTACAGAAGAATCAAAGGCAGGTGGTAAAAAAATTTCCACCCAAGGCTACCAACCCTTACAGTGCTTGATAACTACATATCTTTCAGGGTGGCCTCAATCTTACTATGGATCATAGCCTGTATGACTCTGTTTTTGGTCGATTAGGATGGAAAGGGTTGGAGTCTTCTAGACCTTTGCAATTATTTGTTTGGAAGCTGTCATGATCTGTATCATGAGTTTCATCTGAGCTCTCATAAAGTCAAGAACACAATGGTTTAATCGGGCGAATGCAGGATCTGGTGCAATATTGGTTTTGACTAAGACAGATATAATTTAATATATATCAGATTGTGGTGTTGTATGTTGATGTATGTAAACTAAGCTAATTGTAAAAGAAATTAATCAATTCCACAGACAGTGGAATATGCTGCCAGTGTATGCTGTCACTAAGTCTGTAAAACTTGTACTGTTTCATAATACCACATACAGCTTCAAGCCTTTCCACAAGCATGTTATTTAAAGGATTTATTTTGCGAGCTCTGCCCTCTGACAACTCTTAAATAACAATGGGGCAGGGCCACCCAGTGAAGTCACCAAGTGGCACTGCCCCTTTGTGACATCACGACCCAGCATGCCCTCGGTCAATGATGTCACAAGGGGGCTGTGCCACCCGGCGGCATCACCAAGTGGCCCTGCTATTTAGTTATTTAAGAGCTGGCAGACAGTGAGAGCTTTTGTCAGGATCAGAGATTTTTTTTTCTCTGTTTTTGGGCTGGCAGTGGCAGATCTACATCGGGGACATGTTTTAAATTTTTTTATTTTTAATAAAGGAATTGTTCAAAATTGTGTTGTGTTTTTATTTACTTTTTACACTTTTATGGTGAATGAGTAGGGGTACTATGTACCCCATACTCTTTCACATGGGGAGGCATCTGGGAGCCTCCTTGTCAAAGGGGACTTCCAGAGTCTGATAAGCTCCACACCCGCAGACCCCCACAACCACCGGCCAGGGTTGTGGGAAAGAGGCCCTTGTCCCCATCAACACGGTGACAAGGTGCTTTGGGGGGGCAAAGCCCCCCCAGGTTAAGGGTATGTGGTCTGGTTTGGTTCAGGAGGGGGGGATCAATTTTTGACCAATCCAAATTCAAATCGTATTGAAAATTTGGAATTCATTAGAAATGAAAGAAACCAAACTAAACTGGCAGGCCACAGGAAAAGGGGGGGGCGAGAGAGTGCATCCCCCTCCTGAACCATACCAGGCCACATGCCCTCAACATGGGGAGGATGCTTTGGGGTCCCCCCAAAACACCTTGTCCCCATATCGATGGGGACAAGGGCCTCATCCCCACAACCCTTGCCCTGTGGTTGTGGGGGTCTGTGGGTGGGGGGGCTTATCGGTATCTGGAAGCCCCCTTTAACAAGGGGACCCCCAGATTCCCCCTATGTGAATGGGTATCGGGTACATTGCACCCCTACACATTCACCAGAAAAGTGTCAAAAATATTAAAAATGACAGTAGACAGTTTGGGACAAATCCTTTATTAAAAATTCAAAATATAAAAATGTCCCACAATGCAAATCCATCGCTCATCACGCTGCCCAATGAACCGGAAAAAAAAAACGCAACAAATCCGCCTTCATGAGAGGCTCCCGCTGACTGAAGCCTCTTCGTGATTACAGCTGTTATATAGCTGAGGGCGGGGCCACCTGGTGACGTAAATGGGTTACCCCGCCCCCCTTTGATGTCATGTGGTGTCAGGGGGGTGGGGTCACCTGTTTGCGTCACCGGGTGGCCCCGCCCTTAGCTATATAACAGCTGTCATCGACAAGAGGCTTCAGTCAGCGGGAGCCTCCCATGGAGGCAGAGTTTTTGCATTTTGGTTTTTGGCTTCAGTCATCGGGTGGCATGATGAACGATGGATTTACATTGCGGGACATTTTTTTTTTTAATAAAGGATTTGTCCCAAACTATCTACTGTCATTTTTACTATTTTCGACACTTGTTTTGGTGAATGTGTAGGGGTACAATGTACCCATTCACATGGGGGGGCCGAGATCTGGGGGTCTCCTTATTAAAGGGGGCTTCCAGATTCCGAAAGGCCCCCGCCCGCAGACCCCCACAACCACCGTGAAAGGGTTGTGGGGATGAGGCCCTTGTCCCCATCAACATGGGGTGTTTTCAGGGCATGTGGCCTGGTACGGTTCAGAAGGGGGGCGCTCTCTCATCCCCCTCCTTTTCCTGCAGCCTGCCAGGTTGCATGCTTGGATAAGGGTCTGGTATGGATTTTGGGGGGACCCCTACGCCATTTAAAAAAAAAATTGGACGCAGAGTTCCCCTTAAAATCCATACCACACCTGAAGGGCCTGGTAATGGACTGGGGGGGACCCATGACATTTTTTTCAATGATTTTTATCTATATTGCTAGGATCAGACAATTAATTACAGCCGCAAGCAGTTTTAAATTACTTTTTTTCCTTTAGAAATGTCATTTTGCTGTGGTAATGTTCTAAACACGGGAAAATGCTCTACTTTACAGGCATACTAAGGACACTCCCCAGGCACGATATTTAAAGGAAAATGTCATTTTTATTATTTCACTTTAAGCATTATTAAAATCACAGCTCCTGAAAAAATGTCAGTTTTTAAAACTTTTTTTTGCATTGATACATATCCCCTGGGGCAGGACCCAGGTCCCCATGCCGTTTTTTTTCAATGATTGATATCTACAGTGGAGTAAAAGTATTCAGACCCCCTTAAATTTTTCACTCTTTGTTCTATTGCAGCCATTTGCTTAAATCATTTAAGTTATTTTTTTTCCTCATTAATGAACACACAACACCCCATATTGACAGAAAAACACAGAATTGTTGACATTTTTGCAGATTTATTAAAAAAGAAAAACTGAAATATCACATGGTCCTAAGTTTTCAGACCCTTTGCTCAGTATTTAATAAAAGCACCCTTTTGATCTAATACAGCCATGAGTCTTTTTGGGAAAGATGCAACAAGTTTTTCATACCTGGATTTGGGGATCCTCTGCCATTCCTACTTGCAGTTCCTCTCCAGTTCTGTCAGGTTGGATGGTAAACGTTGGTGGACAGCCATTTTTAGGTCTCTCCAGAGATGCTCAATTAGGTTTAAGTCAGGGCTCTGGCTGGGCCATTCAAGAACAGTCACGGAGTTGTTTTGAAGCCACTCCTTTGTTATTTTAGCTGTGTGCTTAGGGTCATTGTCTTGTTGGACGGTAAACCTTCGGCCCAGTCTGAGGTCCTGAGCACTCTGGAGAAGGTTTTCGTCCAGGATATCCCTGTACTTGGCCACATTCATCTTTCCCTTGATTGCAACCAGTCATCATGTTCCTGCAGCTGAAAAACACCCCCACAGCCTGATGCTTCACTGTTGGGACTGTATTGGACAGGTGATGAGCAGTGCCTGGTTTTCTCCACACATACCACTTAGAATTAAGGCCAAAAAGTTCTATCTTGGTCTCATCAGACCAGAGAATCTTATTTCTCACCATCTTGGAGTCCTTCAGGTGTTTTTTAGCAAACTCCATGTGGGCTTTCATGTGTCTTACACTGAAGAGAGGCTTCCGTCGGGCCACTCTGCCATAAAGCCCCGACTGGTGCAGGGCTGCAGTGATGGTTGACTTTCTACAACTTTCTCCCATCTCCCAACTGCATCTCTGGAGCTCAGCCACAGTGATCTTTGGGTTCTTCTTTACCTCTCTCACCAAGGCTCTTCTCCCCGATAGCTCAGTTTGGCTGGACGGCCAGCTCTAGGAAGGGTTCTGGTCGTCCCAAACGTCCTCCATTTAAGGATTATGGAGGCCACTGTGCTCTTAGAAACTTTAAGTGCAGCAGAAAATATTTTGTAACCTTCGCCAGATCTGTGCCTTGCCACAATTCTGTCTCTGAGCTCTTCAGGCAGTTCCTTTGACCTCATGATTCTCATTTGCTCTGACATGCACTGTGAGCTGTAAGGTCTTATATAGACAGATGTGTGGCTTTCCTAATCAAGTCCAATCAGTATAATCAAACACAGCTGGACTCAAATGAAGGTGTAGAACCATCTCAAGGATGATCAGAAGAAATGGACAGCACCTGAGTTAAATATATGAGTGTCACAGCAAAGGGTCTGAATACTTAGGACCATGTGATATTTCAGTTTTTCTTTTTTAATAAATCTGCAAAAATGTCAACAATTCTGTGTTTTTCTGTCAATTTGGGGTGCTGTGTGTACATTAATGAGGAAGAAAAATGAACTTAAATGATTTTAGCAAATGGCTGCAATAGACAAAAGAGTGAAAAATTTAAGGGGGTCTGAATACTTTCCGTCCCCACTGAATAATGCTGGAATCTGACAATTCATTATAGCCGCAGGCAGTTTTAAATAAGATTTTTTCCTTTAGAAATGTCATTTTGACGTGGTATTGTTCTAAGCACGGGAATGATGTGCTACTTTACAGACATACTAAGAACACCCCTAAGGCACGATATTTAAAGGAATATTTCATTTTTATTGTTTCACTTTAAGCATTATTAAAATCACTGCTCCTGAAAAAACGTCAGTTTTTAAAACTTATTTTTGCATTGATACATGTCCCCTGGGGCAGGACCTAGGTCCCCATACACTTTTTAAGGCAATAACTTTCATATAAGCCTTTAAAGTTAGCACTTTTAATTTTTCATGTTCGTGTCCCTTAGACTTTATTGGTGTTCGCTTGTTCGTACAAATTTTTTGCCTGTTCGCATTTTCTAGTGCGAACCAAACCAAGGGGGGTGTTCGGCTCATCCCTAGTTGCTAGCACTGCCTAGCAACCAATCACCTGCTGGTTAACTTGCAATGTTAACTAAAGCAGCTGCCATACTTCCGCCCTCCATCTAGCACTGTACTGCCTCTCACTCTGCACTGCTAGGGAAAGGAGAGCGGTGCTGATGGAGACAGGGGGAAGCATCAGCACAGCCCTGGTGGTGATCTACCTTCGGCTTCCCACGATCGACAGGTAGATCCCATTTGCCAACCCCAGTTATGGCGTCTACAAACAATGGTATATATTGGAATTTTTTTTCTTTATATAATACTAATGGCTGCAATCAGCGACATATAGTGGGACTGTGATAGTGCAGTTGGAAATCTGACACTAACTGATGCTGGGGGGACTGACTAACTGCCACTGACATGATCAGTGACACTAATACAGTGATCAGTGCTAAAAATATGCACTGTCACTGTACTAATAACACTGGCAGGGAAGAGGTTAACAATCAAAGGGTTACCTGTGTGCCTAACAATGTTTACAGTGTTTACTGTGTGTGCTGTGATGTTTTCACTAAGCGATGTGCTGGTTTTTACTCCCTTTGCAGGGAGAAAAAAACGCACATTGACGCTGACAGAAGAAACCTCTGTGTTGTTTACCTACACAGAGCTCTCTTCTGTCATTCGCTCAGCCGATAAGAGGGTGCCAGCCATACATTATTGGCCAGGACTCGCTGATCGGCTTGTGCTGCAGTGAATGACAGCACACCTGAGGTGATGGGCGGGTACGCACACGCCCCCTACCCAAAAGAAATGGATCATGTACATGATCCTACACAGGGGGGGTCACTCAACCACAGTATACCTGCAGTAGGCAGTCCCCAAGTGGTTAAACATTTTTTTTTTTTAAGATTAGCATAAATACTTAGATTAGATTATCTTGTATTCACCTGCAAAGCAGCTCTGAGGCTGGGAGAAAGAGGAGCAGGATTATGAGATAATCAAATGTTCTGCAAGCACATATGTTTACAAGGGACCTACTAATAGGAGAAGATAGCAGAGGAATGCCCTCATTGGTCTGCTGCTGCTCTATCATTGTCTAGTTACAATAGGGGACAAGGGGATGACCTAGCTGTTTCGCTTAAAGTGGTTGTAAAGGCTGATGTTTTTTTTAATGCAAGGCATTCTTTGCATTAGGGTAAAAAACCTTCTACAGTCAGCTCCCCCCGCCCCCAAAATAATTACCTGAGCCTGATCTTGATTCAGTGCTGTGCCCGAGGGAGCCGCACGAGAGGAGCAGGAGCCATTGGCTTCTGCCTCTGTCGCTCAAATTCAGTGACAAGGGAGTGGGGTGGAACCGAGCACACAGGTTTGCAACCATAGAAATCAGCTTCCTATGGTGGCACACACAGAAGAGGAGGAGCCAAGACTGCCAGCGGGGAACCTGAGAATAGGAGTATCGGAGCTGCTCTGTGCAAAACCATTGCATGGAGAAAGTAAGCATGACAGTCTGACAGAACTGTATGACAAAGTTGAGTCACTATCAAGGATGCAGCTAACTTATAACGTTTCATGGGTTGTAGAGGAACACTTTGCAACATACCACTGCAATTACAATGTTTTATTAGCAGTGCTAACTTTCTCAAATGGTAATCGCATTGTACAAAGAATTTTAAACTATGCCAAACCCCCTCAGGAAAGGTAATATTAATATTAATTATATTATTTTTATTTAAATTATTGATAATGTTACTGCTAGTATTATGTAACATTTAAAGATAAAAATAGCATTACATATATATACTGTATATACAGATGCCTTACAATGCAACACAAAGAACACAACAGTTTCTGTATTTCCGAACCCACTGCTGTGAATACATTGATGAATAAAGTTTACCTTTCCGCTCTGGTCGCTGAATAATTATAATGCATGGCTATTATTGCATAATTTCTTTATGAACAATTTATGCTTATGTTGAATACAGATTATGAGAGCAGGAATGCAATGTTTGACTAATGGCATAATTACAATTTAGGGTGCTATTTCGTGCAGAATGATTGGGGAAATTACCGGTTACAGTATTTTTAAACGATAATGCGATGCAGGTATTAGGAGATTATGATACATGCAAACATTGTGAAACATTAGCTTTTGTTGTGACTTATTCTTGTGTGGACTTCCAATGGTTACTTATAACATTTTCAGAGTATTACAGGTCGTAAGTAACAAAAGTTTGTGTCAGGGAACTTGATTCTGTGAGGCAAGAGAAGAACCTTTCTAGGTGGAAATCTCAATAGGGATCAGACACAGGTATGAGTGAGGCAGCATTCAAACACTTTCACAGTATTAGCACCAATTCCTACACTTACCTCTCGGTTAAACATACTCTTCCAGACTTTCTGTAATATGCCAGGGAAAAGTGATGTGTTTTTTGTAAAGGGGCAAGATTTACATGACATTACTAAGATTTTTGCCCTTGGCTCTACATTTTTGGATTGTTTTGGTACAATTCATTGTGCATAGCTTCCAACTGTCCCTGATTTTGAAGGACTATGCCTGATTTGGAACAAAGTTCTTCTGTCCCTCTTTCCTCCTCATTTGTCTGCCATTTTGGCCTGCTTTATATGGTTGGACATAAAATGCACTTTTGATCTTTCAAAAAGTGTTTCTCAGTGCTAAACTTTTCCTTGTCAAAAGAAGTTTATTGAGTATACAATGTTATAAAGATACATAAAGATACATAAAGTAAGTTTACAAGGATCTATAAAGTAAGCTCATTGTTTTACAGTAGGGTTTATATAGGTAAATATCAAGAAATTTCAAATATTAAACATTGGGTTCACGTAAACCTAAATTAAAGATATATATCATTTCCTTAGTTACTTTTGTAGGTATTTAAATGATTTATACCTACTATACATATTGTTTACAAGTAGAGTGTATATAGGTCAAATAAATTCTGATAATGAGCTTTAATCGTAAGGTGGAGAAAAGGAAAGAGAAAGAAGAAAAAGGGTTGAAAGGTAGAAGTATGGTCCACAAGGTTGTCCCGCTCGTCAGTTTATTATTCTTTTTAGTTCTCTTTGAAGCCTTAGAATGGGTGTCTCTGTAAGTCATTTAATCTGTTACCATGGCAACAGGACAGAGTCATTGAAATTTGACAGGAACTGTTGTTTTATCCAAGGATGCCAAAGTTTTTCAAATTTTGGAATTTGATTTTGATCGATGGCTACCATCTTAGCATGGGACATTGTATTATTCATTCTGTGAATTGTTTCTGCTAGTACCAATGTAGGAGATTTCCATGCCTTAGCCACTGTTTGTTTTGCAGCCGTTATTAGTTGGATCATAAGTTTGAATTGAGAGAGTGTTAACCATTCCGGTTTTAGATTAAGTAAAGTTAAATATGGATCTGGTTGTATTATTTTTTTAAATATTTTAGATGCAATCACGAAGACTTCCTTCCAGAAGGTTTGGATTACTGGGCACGTCCACCATATGTGTAAATATGTGCCTATTTCTGGGCATCCTCGAAAACAAAGAGTTGAGGTATTAGGTGAATATTTTGCCACTCTAGCGGGTACAAGGTACCAGCGAGTTAGGACTTTATAATTTGTCTCCAGTGCTAAGATGTTGGGTGAAGATGACTTAGATGTGAGCCATATATTAGACCAGTCCGTGTCTTCTAAAGTTCGTCCCAGGTCCTCCTCCCACCTCTGAACGTAAGAGGGTCTATTAAGATTTGCTACTCCATATAAATGATTATAAAGTGATGAAATTGTACCTTTAGCAAATGGATCTTTTGTACAGATTGATTCAAAAATGGATAGTTGGGATAATGGTGTATCCCCCTTTAGGAATGGTGTATAGAAATTTTTGATTTGGAGATATCTAAATATCTCAGAGTTTGGTAGATCATATTTTTCTCTAAGCGATGGGAATGAAAGGAATGATTTAGATGCTATGAAGTCATTTAGTGTCTGAATGCCTGATGTTGTCCAAGCTTTAAAAGAATTTGGGTAGATCCATGCCGGATAAAAGGCCGGATTTCTGATAAAAGAAAGGAGAGGATTGTGTGGAGATTGTAACTGATATTTGGTTTTTAGTTTATCCCAGAGAGATAAGAAGTGTTTAGTTATGGGATTATGAATTTTAAAGCGGTCTTTAGGATCAAGCCATAATAAATTTGATATTAATAGAGGGTCATTTTCTGAAGCCTCTATAAATACCCATAATGGGATTTCCTGTTTTGCATGGTATTTGGACAGACTGGCCAAATGTGCTGCTCTGTAGTAGTTAGTAAAATTAGGGTATCCCAGGCCTCCTTTATTTTTGGGAAGATGTAGTGTGTGTATAGGTATACGTGGTTTAGAAGAGCCCCATATAAATGAAGTTGCTCTTTTTTGTACTATTCTCAAAAAATAGGAAGGAATTGGAATAGGGAGGACTCTGAATAGATAAAGCAATTTGGGTAGAATAGTCATTTTGATTGCATTAATCTTCCCTATCCAGGATAAAGGAAGTTGCGACCATTGTTTTATTAGATTTGTGATCTGTCTTAATACAGGAGGATAATTGGTTGAGAATAAGTCAGAATGAGATGCTGTTAAATGAATTCCAAGATATGGGATTGATTTTTCTGCCCATGTGAATGGGAGTGCAGCCCTAGCCGGGATCAATTCCATGTTTGTGAGTGAAATATTAAGCACTAGGCATTTCTTAGGATTAATCATAAGGCCGGATAGGGCTGCAAATCCATCAAGAGCTGGTATTAAGTTAGGACCAGAGACCTGTGGTGATGATAGAAAAAGTAATATATCGTCTGCAAATATACATAATTTGTGTGTAATACCTCCTACTTCAATGCCAGTTATAGTTTGGTTTGTTCTGATGTATTGGGCCATGGGTTCGAGTATAAGGGCAAATAATAAGGGAGATAGTGGGCAACCCTGTCGGGTACCTCTTTCGATATTAAAGGCTTCAGATTTGTATCCAGCATATTTTATATAGGCTTTGGGTTTATTATATAATGCTTTGATCCATGTTAAAAAGTGGGGTCCAAAACCCCATTTTTGTAATGAATATTGCATATATTGCCAGGATACTGTGTCAAATGCCCTCTTAATATCGAGAGATAGAAAACATAAAGGGATTTTCCGTTTTTTAGCAATATGTGCCAATAACACTGCCCTGCGTATATTATCGCCTGCCTGTCTATTTGGCATGAAGCCTACTTGATCTCTATGTATTAATTTTCCTATAATGCTATTGAGGCGTTTTGCTATTATTTTTGCTAATAATTTAATATCGAGGTTTAACAGAGAGATAGGCCGATAATTCACACAGTAAGTATCATCAGAAAGGGGTTTTGGGATCATACAAACAATTGCCATTAGTGTTTCTTGCCGAAAAGAATGTCCATCTAGAAGTTTGTTAAAAGTTTCAGTGAGAATGGGAGAGAGTATTTCTGAGAATGTTTTATAGTATAAAGCCGAGTAGCCATCTGGGCCTGGTCTTTTGTTAAGTTTTAGGTCTTTTATGGCGTTAGCAACTTCATCTATAGTTATAGGCTCATCCAAACTGCTTTTTTGATTCTGAGACAACTCAGGTAAGGTTATTTTTGAGAAGAAGGATTCAGCTTCTGTAGGATTAAATTCATTGTTTGTCTTGTATAAAGTTGCGAGATGTGAGTGAAATTTATGGACTATTTTAACTGGATTACAAGTGTAAACATTTTTTGATAATTTCAAACGTATTGGTTTGAAAGATTTGTTAGTTGAATTTAATGCCCGAGCCAAATATGTACCTGGTTTGTTTGTATTCATGTAGAAATTGTGTTTGGAGCGTTTGAGGGATTTATCAACTGACTCAGTGAGAAATAGATCGTATTCCAATCTAGATTTTTCCAGATGAGATTTTGTACTCTGAGATGGATTATCTTGAAATGATATGTAGGCTGCATTAAAATTGAGTTCTAGTTTTTTTGCTAGATTTTTGCGTTCCCGTTTAAATAGTGCCATTTGTCTTTGTATTGTACCACGCAAGACAGGCTTATGAGCTTCCCACAGTGTTATTGGGGAGATGTCTGTTGTATTATTAATTGATATGTATTCCTTTAAAGCTTGTTCAATGGCCATCTGATGTAGTGGGTGTTTGAGCATTATGTCCGGTAAGTACCACGTTGGGTCATGCGCTTTTGGTATGGCTGAGGCTATAGTAGTGTATACTGCATTATGGTCAGACCACGGAATCGGAATTATATCTGATGCAATAATGTCTGGTATCATTCCTATTGTTAGAAAAATATGATCTATTCTGGTGAAGGTTTGATGAGGGTGCGAGAAATAAGTGAATTTCTTTTTCATTGGGTTACTTTCTCTCCATGAATCTACCAGATTGTATTTGGAAAGAAGTTGAGAAAAAGGTAATCTAGAGTTTATTTTGGATGGTGTAAAAGGTGATTTATCTAGAAATGGGAGGAGGACCTGGTTCGAATCCCCACACATTATCACTGTTCCTATTTTGTGTGTATTAATCACTTGTAATATATGTGAGAGGAATGGTGTAGGTTGTTTGTTAGGAGCGTAGTAGGAAATCACCGTGATTGCTGTATCCATTATATAACCCATGAGTATCAGGTATCTACCTTCTGGGTCTTTAATTTCTGATGATAAGGTGAATGGTGTGGATCGGTGAAATGCAATTAGAGTTCCCCTTTGCTTGGTACAGGCAGAAGCCGTGTAAATTTGTTGATAAAAAGGAGAAATATATTTTGGAGTAGAATCTTTGGTGAAGTGTGTTTCTTGGAGGCATACTATGTGAGCCTTTTTGTTATGGAAAGTACGGAAGGCTTTGGTCCTTTTTTGAGGGACATTTATTCCCTGAACATTCAGGGAAAGTATATTCAGTGGTGCCATGGCAATAGATCAAATAGTTTTGACTTACTTTTTGTTATGCAGAGCTGGCTGCGCAGATCAACCTGTGTGGACTGAAGAGATGAATAGATAGAAAAGAAACCAGTGAATTCTGGAGTAAAGAGTAAACAAAAAACATATGAAATTAGATGATACATTGTATAAATTATTTTTTGCAAGTAATCACAATTTACCCGTGAAAGAGAATAAATATCTCTCTCAGGGGAATAAGTGCCTTCGTCACACTCCCACATAATATGGTTGGGAGAATGAGGAGGGCTAATGGGGGTACACGGATCTTCCGCTTACAGGAGAGAAGTGCTATGTCAAAAGACATCAAAATGATGTTTCATTAATTGGAGTGCAGAATATAGTTTTTGTTGAAATTATTTATTCCAGGGTGGTTGTATATGGTTAGTCTTGCCCTAGGCTAAATAATTCAGTTAGAAAGGTACTGTTAATAACTTTGGTATTGATGAAGATAGTTTGAATTATTTTGGGATTTTAACCCTTTTAGAGTAAACAATTACATATTTTATTCATATGTAACTGTTTAGATATGTTAACTCATAAAATTGAGGTTGTATTGCTTCAGATTAGAATAAACAAAAACATAATTCTAGGAACTAGTTAGGTAATAACATATTTGTTTTAAGAAAAGAAAGAAAAAGCTTCCATTACTTCTGGATTATTGAACATATTTGTCCTAAAAAGTAATAAATCTATTGTTATTACCTGATAATATATAACTGAACAAGAATTTCCTTATTTCACTTATATATTCTAAGGCTATATGAATCAGAAGTAATAAGAAATATAACTGGAATGTAACATGATCCCGCACAGTGTGTGACTATCAGAATGCAGTTACATTCAGTTATAAATACAGGTTTTTTATAGAGAACCATCTCTTAGTATAATAAATGAAGAGATATCAGGAATTAGGATGTCAGTCCATTGAATCTTCTTGGTCCATGGATGATGTGGCGCAACGGCCTCTTTTGTGAGAATGATGATTCCCATTTTGTTCTGAAATTTTCTGGGTGCTGCCTGAAGGTGAAGATGACGCCATTCTTCTGCGTGTGGGAGTGTTGCTGCTTGTGGGTTCTGTCAGATTTAATTTTAAAAGGGTTTGTTGTAGTTCATCTGCTGATCTGCTTCTGTAAATTGTACCTTGGTAGTTAAATCTGACTGAAAAAGGGAAGCCCCATTGATACATAATGTTGTGGCGTTGCAGTTCCATTAGTTGGGGTTTCATGGATCGTCTTTTAGTAATAGTAAGTTGGGATAGGTCAGCAAAAATTTGATAATTGTGTCCTTGAAAATTAAGTTCCTTTTTTTCTCTTGCAGCAATTAGTATTTGTTCTTTCGTTCTGTAATAATGAAATTTTGTGATTATATCACGTGGGGGTCCATCTTTCTTTTTGGCTGTGAGGGCTCTGTGTACTCTGTCCAGTTCTAAACGTTCAATAGGGATATCTGGCTTTAGTTCTTGTAATAGAGCAGTAATAGTAGATTGCAGGTCTGTCACAGTTTCAGGTATTCCCCTTATGCGCAAGTTTGAACGTCTGGCTCTATTTTCGTAATCTTCGAGCTTAGTTTGAAGTATTAAATTCTCTTTTTTTAATTGTTCCAATTCTGTTATATTTTCTTGGGTTGTAATTTCAATGTCATCCAATTTTATTTCTAAGGCTGCGGTGCGGTTTCCCAGCTCTCTTATTTCTTTGGTTAGGCTTTTTGTTATTTGGTCTGAGGTTTGTTTTAAAGCCTTATGAAGCATCTTTTCAAATTGTAATAATATTACTGGGGATACTGAGGAGGCTTGTGGAGAAGTTTGTGAGAGGATTTGTTCTGTATCTGACTCAAATGGAGAGTCTTGCTGTGACATTTTCTGTCTGTGAGAGCGCCCTGATGCTGTATCTTGTGAGGTGACTGGAGCTGCTTCAGCTGCAGTGAGTGCCTGTGAGCTCTTTGTGAGGTGATTTTTATTTCTGCCACGGTTTCCTCCCAGTACCATATTTCCTGCCCAAACTTTCACAGTTTGTTCCCTGGGGTAAAAAGGTTCAAATGGATACCTTTTGAGCCTGCAGGCTCCGCTTTGTCCTTCTCTTCTCTCCTCAGCGGTGTGGAGCTCTAACAATGCATGTCTGCTCTGCTAGGCTCCGCCTCCTGCCCCTTCTCAGTGCTAAACTTTTCATCCAATTTCTAAATTGCTGCATTTGTAATTTTCAAAAGCCAGTATAATGAAATACACTATGTTGCCAAAAGTATTGCGATGCCTGCCTTTACACACACATGAACTTTAATGGCATCCCAGGGTTCAATATTGAGTTGGCCCACCCTTTGCAGCTATAACAGCTTCAACTCTTCTGGGAAGAGTTTAATGTGTGTAGTTGTTTCTCTTAATTGAGGTCCTCCACCCCACTTATTAGTTGTGTTCCCCTTCTCTGGACTCTCTCCAGTTCAAGGACATCCTTCCTGAAGTTTGATGACCAATACTGGATGGCATACTCAAGATGTGGCCTTGCCAAAGTGTTGTAAAATGTTAGAATTATAGTTGATCTCTTATATAAATACCACTTTTTAATGCATGCTAACAGTCTGCTAGCCTAGCTTGGCATTGCATGCTATTGCTGAGTCTGTGATCTACTAGGACTCACAGATTGTTTTCCATCCTGAATTTCCCCAGAGATTCTCCCCCTAGTGAGTCACTTGCATTCATATTTTTAGCTCCCAAGTGCCAGGACAGAGCCCTGGGGTACTCCATTCACAACTCTAGACCATGCAGAAATTGAACCATTAATCACCACCCTCTGGACATGCTCCTGCAACCTATTTCTATTTAGGTACATAAAAATCATCAACTTAGAAAATGAGTGCTATTCTGGCACCTGTGGGGTATTTAAGAAATAAAACATATATATATATATATATATATATATATATATATATATATATATATATATATATATATATATATATGTATATTTTTTTTTTTTTGCCCTGATGTATTCTTTCTTTATGGTATTGATCATCTGCATCTGCAGCATGCTACCTAAATCCCATCTGTCTGGGCCCTAAATCTTAGCATAAAAAAATCACAGCAGTCCCACCCAACTAATGGGATGGAAGTTCCATGGAACAGAATCATGTGGCAAGGGCCTACATTTCTACCAAGAATCAATGTAAGTCCAATGAAAAGTGGGCACAATAAAGAGCCCACAACATGATGAGTCATGTGGCAGTGAGTGGGAGAAACGTTTTCTCCTCAGGTGTAGGAGGTTATATAAGCTCCCCCTGTGACAGACCCGCTCACTTTTGCCCTGAGGTGGCTTAGGATTGAGCTCCCCTTCCCTCCCACCATTGTCGCTGGCACCATTATGTGGTTATGTCACCCTTGGATCAAGGGGGGACTTTGGTTCTATGAATTGATTCTTTTATAGCTCGAGTCCTATGAATTTGTTTTTAAGTTTGAAATATAATTTAATTATTCTATTTTATTTTTGAATAAAGTTATTTAATTTATTTTATACCAATAAAGGTGCCGCGGCCATTTTAACACCAAATTGTTGTACTGTGTTTTATTAAAAAAAAAAAAAAAAAAAAAAATTGTGCGACCTACAATCCCATGATTCTGGAAGCGCTTATTTTATAAACTAAAGTGGATATTCTAACTTTAATACACTAGTCTCATTTCTTGGATAGCACTTACTGTTCACCAAGTGATTTCAACTGTTGCCTGGAGATGGCTTTATGGCTTGTATAGGGCAATGAGATGCATTCAGTTGCATGTGCGAACAGTTTGGGATGCTTCTGTATTCTTTCAAAAGTGCTTTTAAAGCTGAAGTTTAGCCATAAAATAACATATCTAGCTTTAATGAGCTACACTATCTCTGATAAAGGATGTCCTACATTGTTCAAGTAGCTAGATCCTGGAGAAATCTTCACTGCAAAGATGATCCGTCCTCTTCTTCCTGTTGATATTCTGGTGCTGCAGGGATTAAAGTAGAATTATAGGCAAAACTTTTTTTTTTCATTTTGGATAGAGCAATGGAGGATTATAACCCTTGAATTTTTTTTTCACCATCTGTGTCCCATTGTAATGATTTTCCTTCACTTCCTGTCCCATAGCCAAACAGAAAGTCAGAGGAAATCCCTACAAATTAAGGGAATTTCTTGGGGACCCCCAGTTTACCAGAACTGGTGTCCTCATTGGAAGATTTCCCCTCCCTATTTGGGATTTTCTTTTACTTTCACTTTCAATGATAGTGGTATACAGGACAAATATAGAGGGTGAATCTCCCAAATGGGGGCAGAGACAGCAATAAGAACTGACAAGCATACTAATCCCTCTCCTCTCTATCCAAAACTCATAAAAAAGTTTTGCCTTTCGTTATACTTTAATATTTTCTGTAAGCTGCTGTGAACTCTCTCCCTCTCTTTCCTGCTCCATTGAGGAGAGTTCTTTCATTGCTTTCACTACCAGTAATACAATCTATTAATGGGGAAAGAATCCTGTGACTCATCAGACTATCCCCATTCATAGTGAAATAATGATAGAACGTTTAATATTGGGGGGGCTGTTCTTTCTGGAAACACTGCATATCCAGTAATATCCAGTAATTAACTGCCCTCCTCTTATGACTGACTGGAGGGCTCAGGACTTCTGCTCTTCCCTGAGGATGCCCAGTGGTCTTGGATGTTCTATAGTGCTGTCGCCTGAGGCAGCAGCTCAGTTTGCTGCTCAGATATTTGGGTTGAACAATCACTTGATATGGTCCAAGCTATGCTCCTGCACCCTGAACACCTGGATTTATCTCAAACAAGCAGATGCAAAGCTGTGAGAGGGCAGCATGTGACCCCCACTCCTCATGCACTGTTCTGTCGCTTAATTAAAGCACTTGGTTTTTCTAATAATGGAAGAAGGGGAGGGTATTTCAGGGTACCTTTTCACAACAGGTTCACAAAAGAATCAGTGCTATTACATACCTCCCAACATTTTTGAGATGGGAACCAGGAACACCCATTAGCAAAAATATGTAGTCATAGAACACACCCCCTGTCACGCCCCCTTAACCTCTTGGTGCTGTATATTTGCGTGCATTAGCGCTGACAGTGATGTGCCGAGAGCGTGCTCCCTGCATGCTCCACAGTGACGGAAAGTTCCCAATCACCATTTACAATCAGGACTTTTCAGATTATGTGACCACCATGACAGCCAATCACGGCAGTCACATGGCCAAAAGCCCCGCCCGCCTCCCTCCATAGCAAACCCCTTAAAAGGCCAGCGGCAGCATGTGCCGAGGGGTTAACAGAGAATTATACAAAAAAAATTATTAGTTAAACCCACAAGTGTTTTTTTTTTTACCACTACTATTCCTTTATACTTGCTTTGGAAATTTATAAATGCAGCAATTTAGAAATTGGATGAAAGGTTTAGCTATGGAAAACATCTTTTGAAAGATAAAAAGTCCATTTTATATACAACTATATAGATCAGACAAAAATGAGGAACAAATGAGGAGGAAAGAGGAACAGAGGGACTTTGTTCTAAATCTGGGACAGTTCCTCGAAATCAGGGACAGTCTCTAGAAATCAGGGACAGTCCCTTGAAATCAGGGACAGTTGGGAGCTATGCTATTAACCTTTGTCATGCTGGATTTTCAGTAGCAAAAAGAGGACAGGAAATCCCTGCCGTGAAGATTTCTTCAGTATCCAGCTGCCTGCATGACATGAGACTTTCTTAATTAGAGTTAAAGCAGCTCACTAAAGCTACAGAAATTTTTTTAAAAACTAAACTTAGTCTTTTGACCTGCCATTGATCTCCACCTGACCTGACAGAAACGATAACTCTTCCTCACTCTATCCAAAACTAAAGACAAAGAATGTTGATGTGAGTTAGTCTTTATTACCAGTCCCCCGTGTGACAAAACAGAGAAGAATTACTACGGCACTTTACCAAACACCTATTTCCGTATCATTTAATGAACAGGCACATGCCTGCTAGTTTTAAAGAACTGTTTTGCTGTAGCTTATCAAATAAGAATATCTCAGAAGTTGAAGCTGGTCATGTTTACTGCAATCAAAGTATTTAGCGGTGAAAGTGATATCTTTGCTCTGTTTATAAAATGAAAGATTACCATAGAGGAATAAACACCAGGGAGTACAGGAGAAGTATCCCACTGGTTTACCATTAATGCTACTTCTTAGAAGATTATTCAAAGCCTGAAAGAAATAAAATGTTTTTATTTTCCTGCAGTCATATATTCAGCTGAAAAGTGTTCTGTTTAAACAATTCTGTACATAAAAACCACATTAGACAAAATGTATGTGATTTACCTTCTCCAAGCAATGATTTCCCTTCAGCACCAGGATAAAATGATAAAGATAATCATTAACATTTGCAAGTCTTCTCTGCGGAAGGAATGTTCAGGATCCATTCTATAACTGCGATTTCAATGGGATTATGTTTGATCCGGTCTCCATATTCTCGTGCTATGCATAAAATCACACATCACAGCAGGTTACCTGCCACCAGGGTGCTAAAAATACAATGCGCAGCGCCGCTGATGACATCAATAGCCTGTTTAGTCCTTCCAGTAAGGTGACAATTATTATAAATATTGCATGATGCAAAAATGCATTTTTCTAAAGACATATCTATTACTGAGTAAAGATATATTCCGCAGGTAGCAGAAGAGTGAAGAGCATGGCTTCTTTAGGTGACATGAAAATATTAAATTTACTGAGAACATTATCTAAAGGGAATATCTTGAATAGATAAATAATTGCTGCTAGAAATTAGTTTATTTAAAGGCTAAGTTTACCTTTTTTATTTTTCCTAAAGCCAAGCTCCCCTATGTACCAATATACTATTAATGTACCTCTGTTGCAGAAAAATAAAAGCTTTCTTTAATTTTCAGAACAAGGCCTTACCTTAGCCCCTGCTGTGTTCTATAGAAAGCTTCAGTGACTTCCTGGTATGTAGATTTGGGACATAAGAGCCAGTAAGACACATGAAGCAGCTCACCAGCTGACCTCATTAGCACACACCCTGCACCCATCAACTAGGTTTTCACTGCATCCCGGCATCCCTCCACGCATGCATTTGCCTGGCTTGTCAATGTAAGTTGCCACAGCTGCTATGTCTACATGGCATCCCCAGAGTCCCTCCAGATGGGCCCGGGCTGCATGCTAAACTCTCTGGGGCTGCATGGGGCCCACAGGCCATGAGTTGGACACCCCTAATGTAGTGCAAGGGCCTGCCTGATTGGATACAGAGTGAATAAACAGATAGATGGGTCCTCCTATTCCATGGTAAATCTAAAGGAAATTGTACAGAGATTGTACAATCAGGTTGTAAAGTGTATGGCCACCTTTATACACCTAAAATGAACTAGTCGCTCTTTCAGTGCCATTAATTGTTAATGGCACCTCAAACACGGGAGCAAATCCACATTTTGCTACATGAAATGAGTGAAAAACACTGCAAAATGCACGGTAAAGAATGTGCTACCCGCAACAGATTAAAATGTCCCACTAGCTACTTTGCCAATTGTAGCGCAGCCCATTGAAATCAATCAACTTCCTTATGTGTTTCACGGTAAAAATGGGCCAGAAAGTGTGCACTCCCATTATGCTAGGTATGAACGGGGCCTGCAAGTAAAATAGGCTTGTTCACACAAGAACAATGAGGCTCCATTCACTTCTGTGCAGTTTTGAATGCATGGCAATCCTCACAGAAAATGTGCGCTTTGCCTTGCGTTTCAGAAACGTGCTGCAAATGCACTAAAGAGCAAAAGTAAAAATGCACCATGCTCCATTCTAAAAAAAGTTCTGGAGCTTCTTTGGGGCAATTGTTGCACATAGGGCAGCCTATTCAAGTGAATGAGCTGCCAATGCCTTATGAGCAAAAATGATCCAAAACACCACAAAAATAAAGCATGCCGGAATGTAAATTCCTGCTATGCAGAGATGTGAATGGTGCTTGACAGCTAAGTGTCTCCATCCACTCCACCAATGTACTTGTAGAAAGCTGGCCATACACTATTCAATCTGATTGTACAATGTCCTTTGAATCTACCATGAATGTAGTGCATTGGATACAGAGTGAATGGATAGATAGGTGAGTCCTCTTGTTCCATAGTTCTGGTAAATCTAAAGGAATTATACAGGGATTGTACAATTCGATGGCATAGAGTTTGGCCAGCTTTATACGAGAACATAGGAGGTAGTGGATAAAGACACTCACCTGCTAGGCCCCATTCGCATCTCTGTGTAGCGGGAACTCACATTCATGCATGCGTTTTTTGGGGGGCGATTTTGCTCATCACACACAGGGCAGCCCATTCACTTTAATGGTTTGCCCTATGCTCAGCAATCACCCCAAAGAAGCTGCAGAACTTTTTTTTTTAAATATCATCTTTATTGATTTTCAAAAGGTTTTACAATGAAGTAAAGAAGTATAATGAGTGTTACAGAAATAAGGATACTCAGTTGTTAATAACAAACAATGTCTTTCATATGAAGGCTTAAATGGCTTGCTAAGAGGAACAGTGAGCATTGCAATCTGAACAAACACAGCAATGTAAGCGTAAAACAATTCTATGTACACCTTAAGGTGTTGTCCAAACATTCCATGTCTCAAGCTGCAGAACATTTTATTAGAGCAGAGTGTGGTGCGTTTTTTACCATGCTTTTTGGTGCGCTTGCAGCACATTTCTGAAACTCAAGACAAAGCGCACATTTTCTGTGTGGTTCGCCATGCGTTCAGGAAATGCAGAGATGTGAATGGAGCCTCACTGTTCTTGTGTAAACACACCAATTTCACTTTCAGGCCCCATTCACACTTAACGTAGTGGTGAACATATCTTTTAAGCCTATATGTATGCCATCATGTATACCATCAGTTAGTTTAAGATACTATCTATGTGGGTTTAGGTTTATCTTTTACTTAACTAGAGGGGTAAACCTTTTTGTTTTATTAACAAAGATTTGGCTTAAAGCATTTGTTAACCCAACAATTCATATTCCTGTTATGTGTCTACTGTACCACGTACTTATGTGGGAAAGTATCCTGTTCTCTTTGTATTGCTTCCTTTGTGTGAAATCCCTGGTGTTCCTGCCAGTCCCTCTGTTTTCCTGTTATAAACTGATCACACTAAGCAGAAGAACACACTGTGGTCAGTTCTCTAGCTGTGCTGGGAACTCAGTGTACTCTCCTCTGATTATCAGACTTGTCCTGACATGCCCCCGCTGCACAGGCATTCACTGGCAAGCTCAGTGTGCTGCTGCTTCTCCTACCTCAGCTCTTATGCAACTGAGAACAGAGGGAATGTAAACAGAGGGAATTATAAAAAAGGAAAAAAAGGTATTAATAATATATATATATATATATATATATATATACACAGAAATGTTTTTCCTTTCATTTCTATTTTATACTGAATGGGTTATTTTACAAGGTGATCGTTTACAATCACTTTTATATTTTTATTGTCAGAAATAAGAATGAATGGATGGACATTTGAATAGATTGTGGTTGATATTAAGGCTAGAGATACATGGAACAAATGACACCCTAATTTGTAAACTCTAATGTAGCAACTGATATCACAATGTTCCACTAATGTGATATTAGTTGTGTCTACATGCCAGGTGTAGTTTACACAATTGGGAGCCATTTGCTCCATCTATTCTGATATCAATCAATACTCTTAGCCTATATCTGATGTTGATTTTAGTAGTGAAATTAAGCTACTAAAAATTACAGTGGTTCTAAAGGCTGAAGGTTTTTTACCTTTATGCATTATATGCATGAAGATAAAAAAACCTTCTGTATGAAGCAGTCCTCCCCAGCCCCCGTTATACTTACCTGAGCTCCCTCTCGATCCAGCGATTTGCACAAGATCATTGGCTTTCTGGGGACTCTCCGTCCTCATTGGAAGAGACAGCAGCGGAAGCCATTGGCTGTCAATCACAGCCAGCTAATGAGGAGAGAGGGGGCTGAGCTTCAGCTCTGTGTCTGAATGGACACCTAGAGACGCGACTCGGGAGCATGTCTGCTTTGGTGCCCCCTTAGCAAGCTGCTTGCTCTGGGGGCACTCGACAGGGGGGCCAGGAGTGCCAGGAGCACTGGCGGGAGACATGAGAAGAGGAGGATTCAGACTGCACTGTCCAAAATCACAGCACAGAGCAGGTAAATATGACCTGTTTATTATTTTTTTTAAAAATGTTTGACTTTAATATCACTTTAACTGTGTAGCTCCTTTCCTAAGATATGTCTAAAACTATCTAAAAATTTGTATTATGTATTATTATTATTATTATTAGTTAAATTGGGAATGGCTAAACCCCCGCCTATTTTTATCTTCTGTGTCTAATCCAGGAAAATGACCTGTTACCTGCACCACAACCACAACAAAAAGTAAGAGGAAATTTTTATTTTCCTTTTTTGTT
The DNA here is from genome assembly GCF_042186555.1 of Aquarana catesbeiana. Classification (NCBI taxonomy): domain Eukaryota; kingdom Metazoa; phylum Chordata; class Amphibia; order Anura; family Ranidae; genus Aquarana; species Aquarana catesbeiana. The sequence goes on from NC_133327.1 coordinate 110,445,336, forward strand.
GACAGCTCACTGTCAGTTCTGGTAACAATGGTCACTACGACACAAAGAGAGTTTGAATGTACCCATTGGGAACACAGACAAAAATGGGTGATGGGAAGACATTAGAAAGGTGTTGGGTGGGGGAGTCAGGTGAATCATACCAATCAGGAAAAAACATGTCTTCTTTAGTTGGGTGGCAATCAGAATCGAAGCTACAAATTCTTCATAAGCTATTTAGACTAGTAATTAAAAAAATAAAATCTAGGGATATAATATAGATGTAGAATAAATCACTTAGCAAAGATGCTAAGTATAACCTGGCATATTTCCTAAATGCCCAATGACAGATATATTTACCATTACATGTCCAGCCAGCTTATCTTATTTCACTGTTGTGATTACATATTAATGGGAGAACCTACCTTGCATCGAGTTGTCTGCATTTGCAAACAATTTGCAGTCTATTAAGAACACTTAGTGCACTTTATTAAATTTGGATGCTGATGTTAGATAATTGACATGCTGATTGAGATAAATGCATTCAGACATTGGCATATTTCCAGGGCTTTGTAGCTAAATAATTAAAAGAAGAGATGCTGATTAGGTACAAATCACAAGCAAGTCCACCTAACCAGCAACTACTGTGACAGCAGACAGGAGAAATGTATTCCAACCAGGATATTCATAATATACAGTATATACCATTATATTTTATATGATATATTTTTATGAATATTTTATTTATATTTACTATAATGTTTTATCAAGGTTGTCACTTTTCTGTGTACGCGCACTATTTGAACTTGTGAGACATGACAATTATTGAGACATGCTCCCCTTGCTGGATTGTCCATAATAAAATTAGTAAAAATAAACTGCAAAGGCAAACATATCATCTTTATAAAGTCTATGAAGCCACTGGAGTATTTGATAACCCAGTTGAGGTACATCTCACCTGCACAAGCTGGCAAACATATCAGTGAACTATATTAAAAGCCAAATCAAAGGCAAACAGCTACAGTAAATACACAGATGAATACATGGCTATTAGGATTTGTATTCATGTCCATCAAGTACTGAGGTATACACAGCGCACAGCTCTGTTTGACAAGAGATGTGATTTGTATATTCTGCAGTTACGTAACATCTTAAAGTCTTGTCTCTACCTCAGAATTGTGACTGGACAGTAAAAGGAAAAACAGTATACTAATAAGCTAATACTTCTGTTATTCTGCTCTCTCCTCCTATGAGCGTGTTAGCATATGAGCTCTAGAGTACAGCCACTTGGCTTGCTTCTCTCCATAACTTTTTTTTTCCTGGTGTCATTTATTTTATCACCACCTCCCCCCTCACCCACAAGTGCGTAGATGTGCCGCAGGGCTTGAGGTCCCAAGCAAGCCCTTTGGCAAAAATGTGCAAACGTGGGTTCCCCCCAACCATCTACATACAACCATCTCTATGCAGGTGCAAAGACGGATATTAGGAAATTCCCAAAATTGTGTCATTTTTTTCGCATGTACAGGATATCACATGATTATGCGCAGGTGTGCCAAAGGCCTCTGCCAGAACCTACAGGCTGGGCAGATATCTGTGCACATGCTAGAATAGCGGCACTGAAGGAGGGGTGAAGCTGATAGTGAGCGAGACTGAAGTTCTGCTTTAAATCAGCATTTTTTTGAAAGAGTGGAATGGGTACCGATATGAACATTACCCATCTTAAGGATATCTAAAAGTTCTCTGAGATGGAGGTGCCATTGGTCTGGAATATGCTCACTTTATTAAGAGTTACTAGGCACTATATCATGCAGGCTTCCTTTTGTTGAATATAGTGCAGCTGAGCAGCTTAGAAAATGTTCTTTATTACGTTTGTCAGGGTGAAAATTGTGCAGAATGCAATTATCTAATTACAAAATCAACTCCTAAATATTAAATTTGTAACATATTTTAAAGTTAGTAGGATAATACCCAAAGTACTGTAACGTTTTATGCACAAAGGTAAGTGGGTTGCTTCGCAAAAATAATGGAATTATGATGTACAATGCCATTGTAAACCCTCTTTGGAAGTATTTTCTTTTATATTTCCCACCATCCAGACAGAGCAGGGTCTTGATAAAATGGTAGCTGTCACAAAGCAGAGGATTCACATCAAAGATATGATATGAATCAAAGATTAAAGGAGGAAGCTAGATAGACTGTACAGAGGTTCAAGTGGTAGCACAGTATTGGTACCGTGCATTGCTATAGAGCCCAATGCAGACACCTTGTATGTGTGAGATGTGGCCAAGATGCAACTACAGACAATGAATGACACCAAAATTAATGAAAAAGTGTTTATTGTGCACCACTAGTGTATATACAATAACTTATTAATGGTAAAGAAGACAGTGCACAGCAAGTAAATCATACATTAGCACACAAAAGACGATCAAACACCAAGTACAGACAACACCATAAATATGGCAGTAAATGAACAACTGTATGAATAAGCCATAAACGAAATCTAAATGTAACAATAACTAGGGTATAGGGTATAAAATGATCTAGCAAGGCACATCATTAGGGATGAGCCAAACACCCTCCTGTTCGGTTCGCAGCAGAACATGCGAACAGGCAAAAAATTTGGCAAAACACATAAACACCGTTAAAGTCTATGAGATACAAACGTGAAAAATCAAAAGTGCTTATTTTAAAGGTTTTATATGCAAGGTATTGTCATAAAAAGTGTCTGAGGACCTGGATCCTGCCCCAGGGGACATGTATCAATGCAATTTTTTTTTTAAAAATTGCTGTTTTTTTCGGGAGCAGAGATTTTTTTAATGCTTAAAGGGAAACAATAAAAATGAAATATTCCTTTAAATATCGTGCATGGGGGTGTCTATAGTAAGCCTGCAAAGTGGCACATTTTTCCTGTGTTTAGAACAGTACCACAGCAAAATTACATTTTGAAAGGAAAAATTATAATTTAAAACTGATTGCGGCTGTAATAAATTGTCGGGTCTCGGCAATATAGATAAAATTCATTGAAAAAAAGAGCATGGGATCCCCCCTCAGTCCATTACCAGGCCCTTTGGGTCTGGTATGAAAAATAATAATAAAGTGGATGTAAACCCAATGTCATCCTTTCTAAACTACTGCCATAGGGGTTATCTATTAGGATATACATGCCTCCTGCATGTATCTTTACCTGTCAAATGTCTCCCCTCTGTCTGTTATTAGACCCGAAAAACTGCATATTCTGTGGGTGGGTCTGTTGTCTGGAGCTCGGCGGGTGGAGTTGTGATGTCAGTAGACTCCCCGCCCACCTCTACACTCCCCTTGTCAATATGCATTTTCTCCTGTGTATTTCTAACACTGAACTTCTGCTATGATCTCTAACATCCAGTGAAAAGACAGGAAAGTAACCACATGACTTGCCAAATCATGCTGAGGTGTGGAACAGCCAATCCTTGCAGAGCTGCTGAAGAAAGGAGTGGGGGTGGGAATTAAAAAATAATGCATGTCTTAGGCTATTGCACGAGATATGTAAATCACCTGTCACTCACAGCAAGGGGAGGATTTGACAAAGTTCTTCTCTGTTTGTCAAGTTTTATCTCACTGAACAATAAAAGAGGATTGCTCAGAGATGGATTAACGCTTTGTGGCAAGACTGGGCTCAAATGATAGGAAATCGTATACACTACATTATGACATAAAAAAAAAAAAAAATCAGGTTTACATCCATTTTAAGGGGAACCCCAAACCAAAATTAAAAAAAAAAAATGGCGTAGGGGTCCCGCACAAAATCCATACCAGACCCTCCAGGTCTGGTATGGATTTTAAGGGGAACCCTGTGACAAAATTAAAAAAAAACGGCGTAGGGGTTGTCCCTGAAATCCATACCAGACCCTTAGCACGCAACCTGGCAGCCCGCAGGAAAAGAAGGGGGATGAGAGAGTGCCCCCCCCCCGAACTGTACCAGGCCACAGGCCCTCAACATGGGGAGAGTGCTTTGGGGTCCCCCGGGTAGTGATGTACCAGCATGACCATATATACCTATGTCATGCTATGTTGCTCATGTATCTGTATGGTTGTATTACCATATGTATGTGCAGTGGCCTCACTTGCAGAGCTCATGTTTTAACATTTCTTCATGCAATTGTATGTTAATACTTTTCTAATAAAATCTATATATATTTTTCTATTCCAATTTGAATTTTTGTCTGCAACACAAAACCCCACAGAGACATTTCCTTTCAGTTTATAGGGGCTGATTTACTAATACTGGAAAGTGCAAAATCTGATGCAGCTCTGCATAGAAACCAATCAGCTTATAGGTTTATTGTCAAAGCTTAATTGAACAACCTAAAGTTAGAAGCTGATTGGCTACCATGCACAGCTGCACCAGTTTTTTCACTCTCCAGTTTTAGTAAATCAACCACACAGTATTTGTATCCTACACAGACCTTCTGAATTCTGACCGTCAGAATTGCAAGCATATCTTGATATGGAAAATGTCATAATAATGACACCAGCCTACAAAGGTTCTGGAAAATACAATTTGAAATTAATCTGTTTTTACATTTTCTGTCACTTTTTTACATGTTCCAAGCACTTCCTCGAAAAAACTGACATGCTGCAAATATATACCGACTTTACAATATCACGAAAGAAAATCTCGTTACCTTAAATTGTTATAATTAGTCTTAATAAATTCTGCTCACATCCTGTGCCCCATCTCTTCCCGACTCCAACAAAGATGAGCCATCTCATTTGTCTGTAATATATAGTGCAGCTCTTATTCTTTGTATGAAATTTAATTAGAATTTATTTTTGCCTGTGTTCAGACTAATTAACCAATTACAGGTCTTAACAATCATATTGCAATAAAAGACAATTTTGTGACACACGTTAGAGGGGAGATACTGTCAGTGTGTTTAATATAATAACGGTTAATAGGAGAAAAAAAAACAGCTTGCAAGCTAAATTACAAATAAAATGGCCAGAGAGAGGTAATTACGACAGATTTTGCAAGGTAGTTTTACTGTAAAGGTAATCACAGTGAACAAAAATTGTCCCTTTGGTGCAGTTACACCTTTAATAGATGAATATAAATAATTACTAAATATTCATTATAAAATACATTCAGTTTAGAGATGCAATGTTATCAGTATGTGTAATTTCAAGTAGTCACAAGGCAACAAATTAGGGCAGCTGAAGATTGCCTGATTCCACAAGTGTGTGCAGAGTAATCACTGACACCAGAGCAGCTGCAAGAACCCAGGAGAAGGCATTGGGGTATTCGAAGGGAACACTTTCACCAGTTTCACTAAGCTAGCTGAACATTAACTTTTAGCAAATAGTGTCTGTTCTCTAGTTAAGTCAGCCAGAACTAGATTCATATGTCCTGCATCGCTTGGTCAACTATCTTGTTCTGCCTCCATCTTGCCCTGTCAGATTTCTGAAAAACATCTCCAAACATTGGGTTTTTGGAGAGAAAATAGGATAAAGTAAGTATAGAAGACAAGAGCAATAGCTCTAAAATCGAGTATTGGTTGTGTTTAGGAGATCAGAAAAATGTTTAACTTAATAAAGGTGGGTCTGTACTTACATTTCTGTGGTTGCTTAGAACAATAACATTTTCAGCCGCTGATATCCGCACTAGTGGAGAAATCTCCCTACAGATCTTTGTGAAGTATCGGTTTCAAGGCTGTTTGTGGTCCCCAGACCTTTTCAGAAGATACTGATGCTGTGTGGCCTTAGTAATTGGAAAGACTTGGATAGTGGATAATTATCATATACCCTTAAGTACTTTTGCTGAGGCATCCATGGATATTGGAATAATTTTCTGTTGCAATAGTTTATTGACAAAGCAAAAATGTTATCATCATATAATCAAAATAAAATATTTGCTTTGTGCCGTAAGGACAGATCCCATGATTAATTGAAGCAGGATAGGATGGATTTCACTTTTGAGACATCTGTGCCTGTTCAGTTTTTTCTGCTTTTACAAACTGTAGCTTTTCTTGACCCATGTTGGTTTTATTGGCCACTAAATGAAAACACATTTGCACCCCTTACATGAGACTACTCTGATCTCTCAAATTTGGTTCTGGAAAAATGGAAAAGGAGCAGACTTTTTTTTTTCCAGGCAGAGGCAGTCAGATGTAAACACATGCATGTCTACCTACATCCTCCTGCCCATTTACTTACACTGAGCATCTGATCAGGTCCACCGGAAAAACTGGCAGGTTGACCTGATAGTACCGCCAATATAAAAAGGTCCTGAGGGTATATTGGATTTTTACACTAATCATGTCAACCCCAGTAGACTAGCTGGCCTTTGGAGTACACTAACAAGATCATATGCCATAGCTACGTTGTACACTGGGGACACCAAAGATGGGACAGCAGGGCCGAAAGACAGCTTTTGCATCAGTACATCTATAAATGACAAATAAAAATACATATTTCTGCTCTTTCTTTTTGTTTAGGATAGCCGTTTGTCCAATCTCTTAAGTAACTAAACAAAACTGTCTCCACACTCATTGTATATAAATACTGTATCTGAATTGATCTATTCAGTATAAAATGTCTTTAAATAGGTATGCAATACTGTAAATTTGTATCATGTATTAGACAGTGTTGTATGGATGGCTGTGCTGGAAGCCCTGCCACTCCAGAACATTGTCTGTGTTCCCTAATTTCAACTTGTTATGGCCAGCAGAGATTTCAGAACAAGCTGGGAATTGATAAGCAATCTTCCCTTTTTCTCTACAGAAAAAGCAATAATTCTTTCATCAGCTACAAGCAAAAGGCAATTGTGATAATGATGAGCAGAATTCTCTTTACGTATCACTACTAGACATTGACTGTTTTGGTAAAAGGGAAAATAAATAAAAAATACAGCTTTTCTAAACACTGTTGGCCCACACAAACTATATAACATGACCTCAATTCAGTTACATCAAAACAACAGTCAACAAACTAACTTAAATTCTGTGTCTCTCGGGATCTCTATACCTCTTAGTCATTGTTTCGTGAAGAAATCACATTTATGCCCCGTACACACGGTCGGATTTTCTGACGGAAAATGTGTGATAGGACCTTGTTGTCGGAAATTCCGACCGTGTGTAGGCTCCATCACACATTTTCCATCGGATTTTCCAACACACAAAGTTTGAGAGCAGGATATAAAATTTTCCGACAACAAAATCCGTTGTTGGAAATTCCGATCGTGTGTACACAAATCTGACGGACAAAGTGCCACGCATGCTCAGAATAAATAAAGAGATGAAAGCTATTGGCCACTGCCCCGTTTATAGTCCCGACGTACGTGTTTTATGTCACCGCGTTTAGAACGATCGGATTTTCCGACAACTTTGTGTGACCGTGTGTATGCAAGACAAGTTTGAGCCAACATCCGTCGGAAAAAATCCATGGATTTTGTTGTCGGAATGTCCGAACAAAGTCTGACCGTGTGTACGGGGCATTAGAGTCACATGTGGCCACTGCTCTCCAGGAAGCACAGTAACAGCATGACTACCAAAGATTTTAAATGAAAATTGTGGGGACATGAATATGGAAGCTGCCATTGCTGGCTTGTGTTTGAAGGCGCAAGATCCAGTAATGTAACTTTCATCCTTCCTTTACTACTTGTTAAGCAACTGACCTGAAGCAAGCATTTATATATCATGGTCAGAACACCTGGTATGCACATGCTTGCTCTAGGTCAGTGACTCATGATCTAATAAAACAAGTATGGAAACCCTGGATCTTGCATATTTAAACACAATCAATAAGCAGGAGAAAGTAGAGCTGAATGATGTCACATAGGTGTGTTGCTATTGCTTCTTTGTCCCGACTGTGGATGGGTTCTTGACCAAGCCGTGCTGCCACTAGTACAGGTTTGACATCATTTCAAATTCTTGGCAGTTTCTGTATCTGTTTATTATCTCCCTTGTAAACTCTATTGCCCCGTACACACGGTCAGATTTTCCAACGGAAAATGTGTGATAGGACCTTGTTGTCGGAAATTCCGACCATGTGTAGGCTCCATCACACATTTTCCATCGGATTTTCCGACATACAAAGTTTGAGAGCAGGCTATAAAATTTTCCGACAACAAAATCCATTGTCGGAATTTCCAATCATGTGTACACAAATCCAACGCACAAAGTGCCACGCATGCTCAGAATAAATAAAGAGATGAAAGCTATTGGCTACTGCCCCGTTTATAGTCCCGACGTATGTGTTTTACGTCACCGCGTTCAGAACGATGGGATTTTCTGACAACTTTGTGTGACCGTGTGTATGCAAGACAAGTTTGAGCCAACATCCGTCGGAAAAAATCCATGGATTTTGTTGTCGGAATATCTGATCAATGTCCGACCGTGTGTACGGGGCATAAGGATAAGGTTTAGGCCTAGGAACTCAAAAACAGAGATCATACCTGAGAAGTACACAAGAGAAGTAAAACATACTAATAAAAATGTAACACTGTAGCCTACAGTTCTTGACTAGTTACCACAGAAGTAGAAAAACAACTGGTGTGATCTTAGTGTGGTCAGGCTGTTATTAAAATAAATAAATAAATTACTGAACAGCTATTCACTGTAATGTATGCACAAAGAAAACAAAAAGGGGGAGAAGAACCCTGTCCTTTGACCTATTAAAGTCATGTGAGCAGTCTATCCACCATGTAAGGAGTTATCTTGCAGAATTATGCAAAGAGAACTCCATGGTATACACTGCAGCCTAGATCTATGAATGGATCATAAAATGCTGGCACAGTGTGGCATACACACCAAGAGAGAGAGTTTAGCAGTCTCTATGTTCTGCATTAAAGTGGACCTTTCCCCCTTTTACCAAAATTAAGAGCACCATACAGCTCTGCATGCTGATACAAAATCATCTTACATTCAATAGTTAAACAGACATTGTTTGCTTTTACTTACAATTACTGTTTATCCACTTCTAGTTTCTTAAAGTGGTTGTAACCCTAAAAAAAAAAAAAAAATGCTCCTCTTCCTTTAAAGCATGATAAGTAGCATAGTGCTGTTGCAGTGTAATTTGTTCCTTTCTTTTATCTAAAATACCTGGTTGATCCTGCCTGTTCCTGTGTCCCCCTGTGTTTGCTGACCACAGTAATCATGGCTGCTGATCCAAGATACTATGGTCAGTGTACATGCCTCTGTCATCCCGTTGTGTGTACACAGTCTCTCCCTCTCCTCCTCCCTTCCTGCCTGTCATTTCCTAGTCTGTGCATGAAAGACGATCTTCTCCCCATCCCTCCCCTCTCCTCCTGCCTCTATTCCGATGTAATACATAACACAATTACTTGTATTTTCTCTATTTTAGCAAAATATTCAGTAATGTATGTCAGTTTTTTTTTCAATTATAATCCTAAATACCTTTTTGCATAGTTCCTCTGTGTGGTCATATGACCTCAATCTGCTGGCTGGCTGACAACAGTGGGGAATCTCAGCCCCTCCCACCGCTCTTCTTAGATTGAGGAAGGAGAGCAGAAGGAGATCACGTGACTATGCAGGGGAGCTGTGCAAAAAAGGTATTAAGGGTTATAATTTAAAAGAAACACACACACGCTGCACTTTATATCTTACTAAAAATAAAGGATACAATTAATTGTGTTATGTGACTTTACAACCTCTTTAAAGTGATTGTAAAGTCTTGTTTTTTTACTATAAAAATAACAAACATGGTATACTTACCTGCTCTGTTGCAGTGGATTTGCACAGAGCAGCCCAGATCCTCCACTTCTCGGATCCCTTTTCTGTGATCATGGCCCCTCCCTACTGTTCAGTGCCCCCACAGCAAGCAGCTTGCTATGGGGGCACCCGAGCCAAGTCACAACTTCCATTCAGACATGGATCCCCTGGCCCGTCTCCTCTCTCCCCTGATTGACGAGCTGACTTTAATTCACAGCGGCAGCAGCCAATGGTGTCGCTGCTCTGTCTCAGCCAATTAGGAGGGAGAATCTCAGATGGCTGAGACAGCCGTGAACATTGCTGGACAGAGAGGGACCTCAGGTAAGTGTTAGGGGGGCTGATGGGGGCTGCAGCACACAGAAGGCTTTTTATCTTAATGCATAGAATTTATCTTAATGCATAGAAATAGAATGCATTAAGATAAAAACCTTCTGCCTTTACAACCCCTTTAAGGCACTGGTGAGGTAACCAGGAGGCAGACCTAGTTCTAGACAGTGAGTAAAGGGAGATGGATTCATCTGCCCTTAGTAAAAATGGCCGCTGTGAGAAGAATTGGGGAGAGAACAAAAATAAGGTTTTAAGGAATAAACAGCCTGCAATTATATGTAAGTATATGTTTGTGGATTGCTCTTACCAAACATTTCTAGAAGTGCCTTTGTTGTCATTTGTATTATCGAGGATAAGTTCCTCTTTAACCGCTTCAGCCCCGGAAGATTTGGCTGCTGAATGACCAGGCCATTTTTTGCGATTCTGCACTGCACCGATTTAACTGACAATTGTGCGGTCGTGCAGCACTGCACCCAAACAAAATTTATGTCCTTTTTTCCCCACAAATAGAGCTTTCTTTTGGTGGTATTTGATCATCTCTGCAGTTTTTTATTTTTTGCGCTATAAACAAAAAAAGAGCGACAATTTTGAAAAAAACACAATATTTTGTACTTTTTGCTATAATAATTATCCCCATTTTTTTTTTAAAAAAAGCTAATTTTTTCTCAGTTTAGGCCGATATGTATTCTTCTACATATTTTTGGTAATAAAAATCACAATAAGCGTATATTGATTGGTTTGCGCAAAAGTTATAGTGTCTACAAAATAGGGGATAGATTTATAGCATTTTTATTATTATTATTTTTTCACTAGTAATGGCGGCGATCTGCCATTTTTATCGGGACTGCAACATTATGGCGGACACATCGGACACCTTTGATACATTTTTGGGACCATTGGCATTTATACAGTGATCAGTGTTATTAAAATGCACTGATTACTGTAAAAATGTCACTGGTAGGGAAGGGGTTAACACTAGGGGGCGATCAAGGGGTTAATTGTGTTCCCTCTCTGTGTTCTAACTGAAGGGGGAGGGGACTGTCTAGGGGAGATGACAGATTGCTGTTCATACTTTGTATGAACAGACAATCAGTCTCTTCTCCCCTCAGAGAACCGGAAACTGTGTGTTTACACACACAGATCACAGTTCTCAGTGTCTCACCAGCATTCGCGGGAGCCTGGCGGTGATCGCAACTGCCGGCCACTCGCATTGGCTCCGGGGGCGAGCAGCAGGCGCGCGCCCCTAGTGGCCAGAGAGCAAAGCGCCGTTACATAATGTCCAGCCATACCATTCTGCCACAGTAAAACTGCGGCGGCTGGTCGGCAAATGGTTAAATAAGCCCCATAATCTAGTACAGGACAACTGACCAATATACAATATCTCACAGAAGTAAGTACACCCCTCACATTTTTGTAAATATTTTATTATATTTTTTCATGTGACAACTCTGAAGAAACGACACTTTGCTAGAAGGAAGCCTCTTCTAAAGATGATGCACAAGAAAGCCTACAAGCAGACTAAGGACATGGATTACTGGAACCATTTCCTGTGGTCCGATGATAACAAAATTTATTCTGTTCAGATGGTGTCAAGTGTGTGCGGTGGCAACCAGGTGAGGATTACAAAGACAAGTGTGTCTTGCCTACAGTCAAGCATGGTGGTGGGAGTGTCATATTCTGGGGCTGCATGAGTGCTACCGGCACTGGGGAGCTACAGTTCATTGAGGGAACCATGAATGCCAACATGTACTGTGACATACTGATGCAAAGGATGATCCCCTCACTTCAGAGACTGGGCCGCAACGCAGTTTCCAGCATGATAACGACCCCAAACACACCTCCAAGACGACCACTGACTTGATCAAGAAGCTGAGGGTAAAGGTGATGGACTGGCCAAGCATGTCTCCAGAACTAAACCCTATTGAGCAGCTGTGGGGCATCCTCAAATGGAATGTGGAGGAGCACAAGGTCTCTAACATCCACCAGCTCTGTGATGTCATCATGCAGGAGTGGAAGAAGACTCCAGTGGCAACCTGTGAAGCTCTGGTGAACTCCATGCCCAAGAGGGTTAAGGCAGTGCTGGAAAAAAAAATGGCCACACAAAATATTGACACTTTTGGCCCAATTTGGACATTTTCACTTAGGGGTGTACTCACTTTTGTTGCCAGCAGTTTAGACATTAATGGCTGTGTGTTAAGTTATTTGACAGCAAATTTACACTGTTGGACAAGCTGTGCACTCACTATTTTACATTGTAGCAAAGTGTAATTTCTTCAGTGTTGTCACATGAAAAGATAGAATAAAATATTTACAAAAATGTGAGGGGTGTTCTCACTTTTGTGAGATACTGTAAGAATTGTGCTTTGGAAAACACCACTGTTCACTACTGTGCCTTTGTTTTACGTATCTCATTCCCACAAACAACTAATACTTGCATATACTTAGTAAGAAATGCAATTAAAACCTTTCTTACATAATAGGTGTGTATAGTGAGCTCTTTCATTGGTCAGAGAAGTACCGTACTCAGTTCCATTACCACAAGCCCCTAAACCACAGTGATAGATGTTTATAAAATTATAAAATCTGAAGAGGATGTCCTAGAATGTCAAACACCTTTACAGTACATTCCTTTCCCATGCATGGGCAATTTTCCAATGACAGGCCAGTTTCTAATCCAGGTGCAGATGCTTCTCATTCTACAGTTTCACAGCTGATATTTTAATTTTTGCATACCTCTTTTCCCTTAAAGAAATTTAACATTTCAGGAAGCTGCCACAAAAGATGATATTTAAAATGAAGGGAGAATAGTGCAGAGCAGTATGTTAAAATACTGTCCATAGCTCCCATAAATTTAAACTGCCATTTAGTGACCATTTGACTAACATTGCAGCTAACATAGAGCAAGACATTGTACAGCCAGTTCATCAATATCAAATGCCTCAATATCTGTGGAAGCATGAGCAGTCTACATAGTTGTGATTGATATAAGTAGTTTTTATATATCATTAGCTTTTTTCATTTGGGATTTAATGGTAGGTTCAAGCTCCCTAGTTAGATAACGGACTACAGGTGCCAACAGACATAAAACAAAAGTTCACTGATGCAGGTAATTACTGTCATTTAGGTCAACAATTGTATGTGTGTATGTCCTCTCAGACATTGCTGGACATCGCTAAGCGATCAACCATGTTGGATCTTCCCCATTAGTTGCTGTTATTTTTTTATAGAGCCAAACCAAAGCCAGAGTGCATGCTTAAGCGCTTCAGCCCCGGAAGATTTTACCCCCTTCCTGACCAGAGTGTTTTTTGCGATTTGGCACTGCGTTGCTTTAACTGACAATTGCATGGTCGTGCAACATGGCTCCCAAACAAAATTGACGTCCTTTTTTTCCCACAAATAGAGCTTTCTTTTGGTGGTATTTGATTGCCTCTACGATTTTTATTTTTTGCGCTATAAACAAAATAAGAGCAACAATTTTGAAAAAAACGCATTATTTTTTACATTTTGCTATAATAAATATCCCCCAAAAATATATAAAAAACATTTTTTTCCTCAGTTTAGGCCGATCGTATTCTTCTACATATTTTTGGTAAAAAAAAAATCGCAATAAGCGTTTATTGATTGGTTTGCGCAAAAGTTATAGCGTTTACTAAGTAGGGAATAGTTTTATGGCATTTTTATTAATATTTTTTTTTTTTACTAGTAATGGCGGCGATCAGCGATTTTTATTGTGAATGCGACGTTATGGTGGACATGTCAGACATTTTTGACACATTTTTGGGACCACTGTCATTTATACAGCGATCCGTGCAATTAAAAATGCACTGATTACTGTGTAAATGACACTGGCAGTGAAGGGGTTAACCGCTAGGGGGCGGGGAGGGGTTAAGTATGAGATGCTGTTTACATCAGCATCTCCCCGTTCGTCCTCTCCGTGAGGTGATCGCGGGCATCCCCGCTGCGATCAAGTCCACGGGACCCTCGACCCGACTCACAGAGATCCCAGCCGGTGCATGTGCTGCTGGCGGCGCGCACGCAATGGCAAGGCGAGGAATTCAAATGGACGTACCTGTACATCCATTTGCCCAGCCATGCCATTCTGGCGACGTACATCGGCGTGCGCCGGTCGGGAACCGGTTAAAGTATAACTAAAGGCAATTTTTGTTTTTAGGTTTGGATAGGGGGGAGAGGGATTAGAATCCCTGTCAGTTTTTATTTCTGTCTGTGTAACTGTTCAGGTTGATTCATCCTTTCATTTGTCCTGTTTACCATTATCATTGAAAGGGAAAGTAAAAGAAAATCCAAAATTTTGGGATGTCCCAGAAAAGTAATAGACAGGAAATCTTCCAATAGGGACACTAGTTCTGATGACCTGGGGGTCCCCAAGGAATTCCCTTAATGTGCAAGGATTTTTTCCCACTTCTTGTTTAGTTATAAGACAAGAAGTGAAGCTGAATCTCTACAATGGGACACAGATGGCGAAAATAAAAAACCTAACAACCCCTTCCTTACTTCAAAATCCAAAATTAAAAAATAAAGTTTAGCCTATAGTTCTATTTTAATGTGAATGTTTGTGACTGTAGAGTGATCTTCCATAACAAAGATCTTTTAAGGGGCAGATTGTGTATGCATGGCCAGCACATCTGAAGTTAGTCGCTAGCTTGAAGAGTATCTAAATCCCAAACATTTTTATTTTTATACAGTCGTGAAGGGTTAAGTATACCGCAGGTTACCTATTACTTGCCTTATAAAGGCTTTATGAGCACATGATTGAATAGCTCCTTGCGATACATTGAGGAGTGATTTGAGCACAGAACACAGACTTGTATTGGACATGAATGTGAGATCTGGAGATTTATCCATGTTTGACTGGCTGACTATAGTCACTAATGTCATCAGAGATGGTAAATAAAATCATAGTACATGCTCACACTCTTTTCAGGAAAGCCATGTATTTACTTTTATAGAGACTGTCATGATCAATCTGGTTCAGGAGCTCAGAAGACTCTCACACTGAAGTTTTAAGATTTGGTGAGACTAGACAGGCCATTAACTGGAAATGAGGGTGGCCTACTAGCCATCTGATCTTAGATGTAACCAAACAATATTAATTCAGGTGTCTGTGCCAAAAGGAGCTGACTTTTCAAAGTTGGTCACCATAAACAATTATAAGTCCTGCGAGGAGCACACAAAACTTTTTAAAAGGTAAAGGCTGATAAGTTTTAAATTTTGGTCACAACATGGTTTATAACACATATGGCTTACATATTTGCTCTCTATATATACATATATACAGTACAATTATCTATCTATCTATCTATCTATCTATCTATCTATCTATCTATCTATCTATCTATCTATCTATCTATCTATCTATCTATCTATCATGGTTTCTGGATTCACTGCAAACAATACTTTGTACATATTCTTAATACACCAAAGTTTACCCTACAACCCCCCCCCCCCCCCCCCCCCACACACACACACACACACACACATTGCTTAAAGTGGAACTAAACTCCGTCAACCTTAACTATTTTTCTATTTTTATTTGTTATGCTGCTAGTATTAGTATATTGTAAATAAATAGGAATGTATATTATATTTACTTGTTTTAACCATTTTTGTTTTACATTACTTCAATTGCTTCCTGGTTTCCGGCCTAGGCCAAAATGATGTCATACATCCCATGAGTCTTCATGCACATTTTTATTTATTTCACCTGGAGGAGGGGCTTTAGCTCACCCCACTCCCTGCAAGATTCAGTAGGTCCGCTTGGTGATTGGTATTACCCATCCCAATTTTTTTAACACAATAAAATTGCTCCCAAGACACACGGGAAAGTATTGGGCCTGCGACTGGTGGTCATTGCATATAAAGCACTGGTCCAGCCAATGAGGAGTGTGGTGTAAAGATCAGCTTGCTCCCAGGATACAATAGAAAGTATTGGGCCTGACAGTGAAGATTATAAGATTATAAAGCACCAGCCTGGACAATGATGTATTTGACCTCATGCTGAGCATTGCAGCATATCAAGTAAGCTTTAGATCTTAAATAGAATATCATATTATAGAAATAATAGAATATGAAATTCCATACTTGAAACTGAAGATTATGGAGTATAACGCACAGATCCATCAATTGAGAAGTACAGTGTATCAATCAGTCTGCTTCCAGGACATAGAGTGGTAAGTACTGGCACACTGACTTTCCCTGTATGTACACAGTGTATAATAAAGCTACATTGAGGAGATCTCTGCACTTCCTATGATAACAGCCAGAGCCCATGTAAGGAAGTGATCAGCATACTCTAGCCACAACTGACCAATCAGCAGTACTATGTTCCTGATAGGGATGAGCCAAACACCCCCCGGTTTGGTTCGCACCAGAACATGTGAACGGACCGAAAATTTGCACGAACATCAGAACCCCATTGACGTCTATGGGACTCGAATGTTCGAAATCAAAAGTGCTCATTTTAAAGGCTAATTTGCATGGTATTTTCCTAAAAAGGGTTTGGGGACCTGGGTCCTGCCCCAGGGGACATGTATCAATGCAAAAAAGTTTTAAAAATGGCCGTTTTTTCGGGAGCACTGATTTTAATGATGCTTAAAGTAAAAAAAAAAAGTGAAATATTCCTTTAAATATCGTACCTGGGGGGTGTCTATAGTATATGAATAAAGATATATCCTGGGGACAGATCACCAGATTGGATGTCCCAGGGATAAAGATAGCTACTTGTGGCCAGAGAGGGCAATCAAGAAAAAAGTATGTAAAATTAAGTATCAAATTTTATTAACAATTTAAGTAGAATCACACAGAAATATAAAATATATGCATATTACTTCCCAATGGAAGTTCTATAACATTGGTCCTCTGAGACGACCATAAAATGATACACCAAATGTATCGGTTTACAGATGGTGTATCAGTGAAACAGATAGACACACTGGAACTGACAGTACACACACATTGACACACAGATAACACATGCAGTGCAGGCGCCTGTTGTGATCCACATTTGCATAGAAAACCCAATGGCTAATTGCCAATATTGATAATTAAAAATAGTAGGGAAGAATAACGGGCTAACTATGCAAGTGTGGTCCCCAGGGGTGCAGAGAAGCTAGGACTGACTAAGTTACTACCACCGTTGGAATAGAGCCATAGGTCCTGGGACTGTTTGGGATGTAGTAAATTATGATGGACACAAGGTCTAATATGGTTTAAGAAAATTTCTAGAGTCACTTCGTGTCTGCTATCTGTGGGCCTCTGGATAGAATTGGAAAATACCTAGACTCCCTTCTGAAAAATATGGTGAGTAAACTCAGGTCATTTGTACAGGATACACGCCACGTGTTGGCTAATATTGCGGACCTTGAAATCATAGGGGAGGCATGGTTGGTCAGTATTGACGTAGAATCATTATATACATCAATCCCACATAATTGCGGAATTGCAGCAGTCAAGGGTTTCCTTGAGAAAAGCTTTCCACAATTTGGCCCCCAAAATGAATTTCTAACTGAGCTTCTGGAATTTGCTCTCAATAATAATTTTTTTCAATTCTCTACAAAATTCTACCAACAGATTAAAGGCACCTCAATGGGAGCGGCATGGGCACCTGCCTATGCGTGCCTCCATCTGGGGAGCTGGGAGGAGGAGGTGGTCTTCGGTCATTCGATGTACCTCGGCCACGTACATACATGGCTGAGGTACATCGATGATGTGTTGGTCGTGTGGATGGATGATATTGTTTCCCTTCATGAGTTCATTAATGAATTCAATATGAATGAACGCAACATCCACCTGACCTATACGTGCGACCAACTCAAGCTGTCCTTTTTGGACCTGACCATTAAATTGGAGAATGGGTGAGTACATGTACCTACCGAAAACAGACAGCGGCAAATACTTTGCTTAGAGCCGATAGCCATCACCCTCCCTGGCTAAAGAATGGAATCCCCACTGGACAGTTCATGAGGATAAAACGCAACTGTTCCAATAGTGTAGACTTACGTAGGGAGTCAAAAGAGCTATATAAGAGATTCAGAGAAAGGGGATACTCTCTTCGGCAGATTCGTAAGGCTAAACGAAAAGCCGCCGTATGAACCAGAGAGAGCTTGCTTGCTATAGACCAAAAATCAAAGATACAAAAAACAACGGAACCAGGCCCAGTGAGACTCATAACAGCATATGGAGCACAATGGGACTCAGTACGCAAAGTCCTAGAGAAGAATTGGAATATTCTTATGAACAATAAAAGCATAGCAAACACTGTGGGAGACAGGCCCAAAATGGTGGCATGGAGTTTACCAAATGACAGGACCCCACTTGGTTGTCCGAGTACCCGCGTTGTAGGGGTATGTTCCCATGTACAAAGTGTCAAATATGTCCCTTTGTCGAAAGAACAAACGTATTCAGGGATGCTACTGGGCAAGGGGAACACCTAAGGGATATTAAAAAGGAAAGAGAGAGAGAGTTCTGGAGAAAAAGGAGAAAAAAGAGGAGAAACCGGTAGCCAAACATTTTGTACAGTATCATCAGGGTAAAACAGAAGTACTGAAGGTAAAAGGCATCTATACACTGAAGCTACCAGCGAGGAGGGGAGACTTCGATCGCATCCTTCTGCAGAAGGAAAAGCGGTGGATATACACCTTGAAATCAATCTCACCTCTCGGAATAAATACTGAATTGAATATGCAATCATTTCTGAACCAATGAAACATCTCTTACTTAATGACTTGCTCCCAACATCTTCACATCCTCCTCTCCTCTCTTCCCTCTACCCCTGACCTGCTGTTTTTGCTAATAACATCCTACACTATGACTACCAGGGGGACTTTATTGTCCTCTTTAATGGCCCCAGCTGCATTCAGGCGGAACTCCATCTAACAAGTTTTCCTGATACTATCTTCCGGATGCCTTTCTTGTCCCCTTCTGGGTTTACCCTCTTTCCCTTTCATATTCAGCTCATCAATACCTTCCCCCAAACTAGAATCTCCCCTCTTACATTGAGAGATGGAAAAACTCATCTCAAACTAAGTTTAAATCATGCATAGGGCTAAGATTCACCTAGATGTTTATATTTATTTTTATTTTTTATTTTTATATATTCAATGTCCTTAGAGATAGAAAGGAGTTGAAATGTTAAAAGGTGAACCGCCAAAAATTCAAATGAGCCTACTAACACCAAATAATAATACACCACCAGTATTGATGAGAAACACAAGGGAAACATAGAGCCGTCACAGATGAACAAAAGACAGCTATCCGAGCTTTCACTCTAGCTTGTCCCAGTTACTTTTTTCAATGAACAAAATAACAGGAGGAGGGGAGACTACACCTCGAGGTACTATAAGGGAGAGGTGTAGGTCCGCCCCTTCCATGTCCAGTTGAAGCTACGTGACATGACGTTGCGAAACGCGTTGACATAAGCTGCGTGCATGGACGCCGTTTCAGTGATCCTCGGCACATCTCATGGAAGCGGAGAAGTGGAAATTTGCCGTACCTAAACAACATCACCCGTACAGCTGGAGTCATCTCTGGTAAAACTGCCAGCCCACTGCAAGACTCTGCCACGGTGTGACTCACGAAAAAGCAGTTTACTACTAGACAGCCAGGACGTTAGACTCACCAGCAACTGCCCACCTACTTTTTGCAGACGTACGGATATGTGATGAGCCTGCTATAACGTTGAAGCGCCCGAATTCACATCGGAAGGAAGGCGGTAATGTAATCAGTGTAACATACATATATACTCTGCAGCACTTACTATTGGAACATTGTTTGCTAACATCAAAAGGCTTGGGGACAGTCTTAGATCCCATGCAGCCATTGATGGTTATTCAGCTGGGGTATACTGCATGCTGATGAAGGCTTGAGCAGCAATACGGAGTTATATCATCCAGGATTATCATTGTCATAGACCATCTGTATATGAGCACCAAGCTGTAATTGGCCAAAGCCACCCTGGCTTTGGCCAATTACAGCTCTCTGTACAGACGGCGCTGTGATTGGCCAAGCATGCCAATCATCAGCCAGCAATGCACTGTGATGCCACAGTAAATTATGGGTCGTGACGCGTCACTCGAATTTGACACTAATGGCCCATATCGTTCGTAATTCGGTGAACGATCAAACAGACGATGTTCGAGTCGAACATGGGTTCGACTCAAACACGAAGCTCATCCCTAGTTCCTGACATTGATCACTGACTATTTTTCTTTCAGACACCATCTAGTGGTGAACAATGAAATTGCTGTCAGTAAGACCACAAACAGAGACTTCAGCGAAAAAACTGCCAGACAGTGCTTGTCGACCTGATACCTGGGATTTGTCCAGTCCTGATCTAAAAAGATTGTTATAGCTGAAACTGTCTGTTAAAATAAATGTGTTTTTTGGGACTGATGCAAAATATTATTATTCAATGCCATAAGTTCAAGTGTTGCTGTTTTACAGTATTAACAAGGATGAATAATGCAGAAAATAAAAGTACAAAAGAGACTTGAAACTATGAAAACCTATAATTACAGTAGAACAGAAACAACATACAATATAAATATATTCTGTAATGTAGTGAAGATTACACACTGGAGGTGTTTTTCAGGTGCCTTAGCGCTTAAAATAGTGCCTGTAAAGCACCTGAAAAATGCCTCATTTGCCTGAGTGCTTTCACACTGGGGTGCTGCATTGGCAGTACGTCAAAAAAGTCCAGCACGCAGCTTCTTTGAGGCACTTTAGGAGCGCTGTATACACCACTCCTAAAATGCCCCTGCCAATTGAAATCAATGGGCAGCGCTGCCAAAGTGCCTCAGCAGCAGCCATTTGCAGGCGCTTTCAACCATTTATTCGGCCATTAGCGGGGGTTAAAAGCGCCCCACTAATGGCCGAAAAGTGTCTCTAAAACGGCGCTAAAATAAGCAGCGCTTTACTGCCGACGCCCCCGCGCTGTCAGTGTGAAAGGGCCCTTAGTAATATATGATAAAACAAACAAAAAATAATAATAATAGCAGTATACAGATGACTGCAGAAAACCCATAATGGCCCCCAATTTACAATATTTTTGTTTAAATACAAGTAAAAAAAAAAAAAAAAAAAGGCCAATATCCTAATATAACCTTTTAAAGAAATTTTCAGGCAACCTCGATTCTTTTTCAGAGAGTGTAGCGTTTGTTGGATCCCAGAAACAGATGGCATCCAACATTGTAAATACAAAATAATACAATGAAGTAACATGAGTCCATTCAGAATACAAATATAATAGTATAAAATATAAAAAAAAATTATAAAAGTTTTTCTATGCAAGATTTTAGCAAGGATATACTGTATACATTTCACACATCCAGCATATACTGTATGTCCAGTCCATATATGCACCTATGTGTCTGCAGCATCTTGTCCTAAACAGGGGTTACTACCCAAATTTAACCTTACTGAGTGGTAGTTAACCCAAGCCATAGGCTCTAATCAGGAAAAGAAGAAGAAACAGCAAAGGTGCCTCTTAGTAAGAGAGCATTATTTAATTATATAATTCCATTAAAAGCACTCACATATAAAAACTTGTTAGTCCGGCATGGGTAGTTTCAGTAGAGGCCATATGTAGTTTCTGCACTCTCAGATGGAAAAAGAGCCTTGTTCCTCTGCACTGCCGACTTGTGTGTTTGGCGCAGACTTCCGGGATATTATCATGATCCAAGACGAGACTTGCACCTCCTCCAAGCTGTCGAATGGAGGGCTGGAAAGCAGATTCGATGGTATGGGCTTTACTGCCGTTAAGCAACGCATTTCAGAGCATGCGCATTGAGGCCGTACTGTGCTAGAAGAGCACTTAAATAGGCTGCAAATAAATAATTCTTCCCTAGCTTGAGAAAGGAGCATGCCTCAATGCGCATGCTCTTAAATGCGTTGCTTAATGACAGTACAGCCCATACCATCGAATCTGCATTCCAGCCCTCCATTCGACTGCCCGGCGGAGGTGCAAGCCTCGTCTTGGATCACAATTGTATCCCGGAAGTCTGCGCCGAACACACAAGCCGGCAGCGCAGAGGAACAAGGCTCTTTTTCCATCTGAGAGTGCAGAAACTACATATGGCCTCTACTGAAACTACCCATGCCGGACTAACAAGTTTTTATGTGTGAGTGCTTTTAATGGAATTATATCATTAAATAATGCTATCTTACTAAGAGGCGCCTTTGCTATTTCTTCTTCTCTTACATATCTGGAGTGGCTTCACCTCCCTTCATAAGGCTGCCCTGTTAGCAGACTGTATACATCTCACGAAGAGCTTTTTATTGCTTAAAGGACTTTTTTTGATGTGCATTGAGGCTTATTGTTTACATTGAAACCTGCGCTGCTCTTTGTTGTTTATTTTCTCTAATCAGGAAAAGAAAGAGAGAAAGAGAATGAATATTCGCTTTCCTAACACTGAACCGCCTCTCCGCCAATCAGGTGCGTGGGTCTGTTACCCATCACCTGATTGACTGAAAGGACAGGCGCTACAATTGGATGCCTATTGGGAGGAGGAGAGGAGATGCACGGAGGACAAAGGAGCCACCGTACAGGAGCTGTCTGACCCGCTGCAAGGTCCCACCACTCGCTGCCGTCACCTGCATGCCTGTCTAACCTGCCACCGAGACAGGGTAAGTGCTGGGCAGACGGCGAGCGGGTGGGGGGGTCACAGTGGCACTATTTGATGGAGCACATTGGCAGCATGTGATGGGCATAGTGGCAGCATTTGATTGGGCACAGTGGCAGCATTTGATGGGGCACAGTGACAGCATTTGATGGGCACAGTGGCAGCATTTGATGAGCACAGTGGCTGCATTTGATGAGCACAGTGGCTGCATTTGATGGGCACAGTGGCAGCATTTGATGGCACAGTGGCTGTGTTTGATGGGCACGGTGGCTGCGTTTAATGGGCACAGTGGCTGCATTTGATGGCACAGTGGCTGCGTTTGATGGACACAGTGACTGCGTTTGATGGGCACAGTGGCTGAGTTTGATTGCACAGTGGCTGCAATTGATGCGCACACTGGCTGCAATTGATGGGCACAGTGGCTGCGATTGATAGCACAGTGGCTGTTTTTTTTCAGTTTGTCTGCGCCCCCCCCCCCAACAAAAAAAAAAATTTTGAGCACCAGCCGCCACTTGATATGTAACTAATACATAGTGTTCCCTGTGTGCACACATGTAACTGACATACACAGAGGCACTTCCTTTGTTGATTAGCATCCATTTTTTCTTCCATAAACAACCTAGAGATTACTAATGAAAGTACAAAGTACTGATGAAAGTACTGATAAAAGTATTTACGAGACTTAAATAACCAGATTGCCAGCCTGCATTTTTTAGTCGCCAGGTAAACCTGGGACCAGAATTTGTTCCGCCCTGGCTTTGGATAGCAGTGTTGCCATTGCAACCCACAGCCTCCCACACATGTTGCTGTCCTTCAGTAGTAAACTCCCATTTATAGCAACTGGCACTTTGCCTACCAGTGCAACCCAGCTAGGTTATCATTGTTGTTGTTCTTTTATACTTAGTACATTTGTATTTGTGAACTAGTGTAGCAGGTACAGTTCCCCAGGCCAACACCTAGTACCAAACTGGTAGCAGTATGGAGTAATGGTCTAACTTACTCCTGCAGATCTGGGGTCAGCAACCTGTAAATCACGATCTACCAGTAGATCTCTGACAGGTGACTGGTAGATCGTGGTCTGGGCTTGCTGACCCACCATCCCAGAGCACCAAACAGACTGCAATGAAGAGGCACTACGGCAATACTTGTAAAGTTGGAGCTGTAGTAGGGAGCAAAAGCTGCATAAGCCGATGCCTCCTCTGTAGTGCTGGCTCCTGTCCCATGCGGAGTGATACCAACTGCACTCCATCTCTTATCCCAGCTAGTGGTCTCCAGAGTGGTGCCAGCAGCAGGAAAGAAGAGATCTTCAGGTCAACATGAAGCAATACACTAGTCATAATAGCAGCGTTGTGTTGCTTTCTTACCACTTGCTTTAACCACTTGGGCCCCGCAGAAGCATGCAGTTGCAGGGCGCTTGCAGAGTGGCTGCATTTACTTGAATGGGTTGTGATTAGCAGGTGGTAGCACCAATCAAAAGCAACATGGGTCTTAATTCCTGCTGCGGCATGTGTACATATTAAGCTGCTGACTCAACAACTAAAGGGGGTAGGGATTGGGGATAGTAAAGCTGCAACTCAACCACAGAGTTTTACCACCCCCCCAGCTTTACGTGTGAATGAGCCCTAAGGGCGCCGCTGCCCAATGCAACTAAGGGCTCATTCACAAGTGCAGCAGGCACTGCTGCTCCTCTGAAAAGTGATCTGAGTGTGTTTGACAGGTGGTGAGGAGGTGGTATATTGCCTCCTCGCCACCTAATTTAAACCCATGATTGCCGTGCAATGCACGTGATTGCAGCACGGTAGTACAGTAATTAGAGGTTTAAATCGGGTGTGAGGAGGTGACACTGTGCCCGCTGATCTGTGACTTCTCCCGCTTTGTTCAGGTATATCTTCACCTCTTTAAGGTTGCCTATGGCGTAAATAATACTAACAACTCAACAGAGGTTCTAATCTATCCACATCCCATCCAAAACAAAAAAAAAAAGTTTTGTCTTCTTTAAGGAAAGTTACACCTCAGCCTCCCTTTATTGAAAAGAATGGACTACACTACGTCTTGGGTTGCATACATTTTGCAATATAATTTTCATCTTTAAAGGAAACATGAAGAAAGTAATTACTGGTAGATAATTCATGAAAATGTTTTATATCAGAATTAGTAATATTAATAGAATCACAAAAAAATTGTAAGGTCCCATTAGCAGGGCCCTCTTAACTCTTTTATCTTGCATTGTATTATACCTGTACTGTCTCCCTTTATTTTGTAAAGTGTTACACAAAATGTTAGTGCTATATAAATCCTGTATAATAATAATAATGTCAGGTTGAACCTTTTATACAGTAAATCCTCCCTTTTATCATATTTACATTAATAAATATCTCCAGCCTGAGAAGAGCCTTTACACCTAGGTTGTCGTCTAATAAAAACCAATGTAAACAGGATGATGGACTGGGGAAATCGCTTTAATGAAGAGAAAGCTTTCGCTATTTTTTTTATTGACACGTTTTGTCTGCTGTCACTTTTAATTAATGATATTTCTGCTCAGTCTGCATCTGCCAAAGGGGGATTTCAATCATGCCGCGTTCTGTTTAACAAGTTTAGAAACATTGTTGCCTTTTATGCTGATGTTAATGTGTTGCTAGATATGAGGCTGGCACACTCTGTATTGAGGCTCTATTTATTTATAATAGAAAGAAACCTTTCTCATTAACTCTAGCCATAGAAAATAGGATTTTCTATTTAACTAGAGATGTATCTGATTTCTCCTTGAACTCCTACCTGTTCAAAGATAATGGTTCAATTTCTTGCAGAATTAAAATTTTAATACCATCATTCACCCTCACGAGGACATCTTAAAGTGGACCCAAACTCAAAAAGTAAAGATTTGCTAAGTTAAATGCAGCATTTAGACATGTTAATTGTTAAGCAGTAACCTGAAAATTTACCTTTTGTCTGAAATTCCTCCTGAAAATATTTGTGCACTTCCTGTGAGTGTGCCTAGACACTTTTTGTTCCTAAAGCCACATATCTGCATACAGTATTTGCAGTTTGAGATTTAAGGTACTGCTGACTCTGACTGGTCTCACCAGATTTGAAGTGAGATTTAGTGATGTCAATTGTTGGAGGCTCTGATATGAAAAGCAAAGCTTTGTCCCTCCATGATGGTCAACTCCACACAGAGACATGGTTTATAACAAGGCTTGGCAAGTCAGTAAAGGGTAGAAGAGCCACCGTAAGGCACCTACAAGCAAGTCCTTTGCTTTCTGCCTGTCTTTTTTTGGGGGGGTACAGCTTCAAGAGATCTGTTTCTTTGTTAGCTTCTCATATACAGTATGTAAAATTTCCTTTAAATTTTCCAAAGTCTTCTTAAGCAATCCAATAGTCATTTCTTTTTTTTTTTCAACCAGTGAGTTGAACAAAAAAACTCACCTGATTCCCCCATTCATACATTTGAGGCACATCCTCCTCTCTGTGTCTTTGTGTTCTGACAGTGGGGAGGCTTCCCCCACATCAGAATACACTCATCAGTACTGTAAGCTATAGCCTGCAGCTCTGATTCCGACAGGGTTCTGTTTAACCACCATGCCCAAACATGGATTAAAATTTATTCAGTCCCTGCTGAACTGGCCTAATTTTTATGGGCAATTTTAGTGTAGGGCCCCTCTATAAATCTATTCAATATATATCCATCAAGTAGGCCTTTACACTACATCTCATTTAGATTTACAAACAACTACTTAGTGTGAGGGCTTCCCTATAAAACCTATTTAATTCATATCCAATTAGGTAGACCCTCACACTATACATTTGTTGGTAGATCTAAAGGAGATCAAACTGTTATCGGTTTCATAAGCTTGAAGAGATCTAGAAAACTTTTTTTTTGTTAACATAGACATTGACATGTAGAGTAATTCCATTATGGACTATTTTATTTAAACATTTTTCCCATGGTAAAAAAAATTAAATTCAACATCTTTTACTATAACTGTAGCACTAACTTCTCATTCACTTGGCCGCATGTTAAACTGCAGTTGAGTACCATCCAGGCTAGTGTCTGTGTGAGGTGCCACAGGGGGTGGTGTGATGCAAATTTCAACAATAATGCTGTTCACTTTTTATTTTTTTATTTTATTTAAGGTGTGTCACCTCATTATTGTAGAGCAGTGTGATTAGTTGTAGTGCAGTCACATGCAATGACATCCAATGCACTGCAGAAAAATGCAGCATGTTTTTCCATGCCGTACCATACATCACATCAGCATTGTGGTGTGAACAGGGCTCACAGAAAACAATTGTTTTCTATGTACCCTAGTGGTGATTTGCATTTTCCTTGTGCAGCAAAATGCAGGTCATCGCATATAGTCTGCATATAGTATGAACTTACCTGATCAGTCCTGCTTCCTAACCCAAACACTGTGGCGCAGGTGATTTGTGTAAGGTAGTTATTTTTAAACAGACTCATGATTAATGGCTTTATGGAGGACATGTTTTAGTTAATGGTGTTTCTATGAGTATGTTTGTCTAAGTGGGATTGTCTCCATATGTAGGGCCATTAGGGCCTCCATAAGGGCCATCCCTTGATCCCATGTTATACTTTTTTTTATATTAAAGTAAACCTAAACCCAAGAAAAAACATTTAGGATATTGCAGCAGTCCTTAGAAGTAGTGTCTGCATTATTTTTCATTTTTTTCAGACTAAATAAACTTTCTCCTAGTACCAAAATTACTGGTTGATCGTGATAGAAATGAAGTATCCTTGTAACTTTCTGTGCACTTAGCTAAAATCTCAATGTTATCAGTTTTCCAAGCTATGTTCTGTAAACTACATAAAAGGTCTCCCTATGTAATGGTGATGAAGAGAAGGAGACGTGTTTGCAGTTCAAATTAGGAGAGCAGCCTAAAGTGACAATGCTGCTCGCTTCTCCATAGATAGAGTACAGTGAGTATATGTTGTCACGGTCACCCTAGGACAAGAAGTTTGTTACTTGCAAGATCCAGTGAAAATAAAAGAAAAAATGCCCGGGAAAAAAGGTAAATCATGAAGCCACCACCTCTAAGGACTGCTAAGATGCAAAATATTAAATAATGTTTTGTTTTTGGGTTTAGATACACCTTTACAAATGTATTTCCGCCCTGTGATCTAACTGCAGGGTATTCTTCCTATACAGTAGCTGAGCCCTTTTTAGCTATTAGGCATGGATAGCATGAGCATGCAATCACTAGCTACGACTACGTTTCTGCAAGATTATGGATTAAAAATATATATTTTTTTAGGAAAAAGTCAGCTATGACTGCACTGCAAGAAAGCTCGAATTAAAAAAATGTTTTTCGGAAGAAAAAGTCACATAAGAGGGGTGCTGAGCTCTGACTTAAAAGCAAAGGAGTAACCTTTTTGGCCATGGGAGAAGAAATGATTAAAAGAGTAACAGACAATGTTATTTTGCCAGTCAGCATGGAGGAGTCAGCATGAATACCAAGCAATCAGATAAAGAAAAGTTAAAGCTGAAATGCTAAAGGATGGGGATCTCTGGTCAAAACAGTACATGGCCCTGTCTTATTTAGAAGAAAGAAAGGTTACCTGATACAATGATCACCTCCCTTTTTTACGTAATTTACAAAAAAAGTGATAAAAAAATCTAAATAATTACATTGTATTGTTACATAGTTACATAATTGCTAAGGTTGAATAAAGACACCAGTCAATCCAGTTCAACCTGAGTGTTTGTGTGTTTATGTCTCTACCATTTTCTATATTTATGTGCATTCACTATGAAACATATCTAAGTTTTTAAATTTACGGTAGCTACACTACCCGCTGGTACCACCAACTGTGGAAGGGAGTTCCACATCCTTACTGCTTTTACAGTAAAGAACCCTATATGCAGTTTAAGATTGAACCTCTTTTTGTCCAGCTTCATTGTGTGACTGTGTGGTTTTTTAAGAGACCTCAGGTGAACTAGTTTCTTTCCAATGCTAGAGTCACCGTTTAAAGATTTGTATATTGAGAACATTTCCCCTCGTAGCCTCCCTCAGATTTTTGCGTCTCAAATCGGTACAATTATTTTGCATAGAAATGTGGCCTTTTTTTATTGTAGGCCTGTAATTCTTAGCAATAACACACTTAAATCTGTCCACCAAGAGTCTAGTAGATATTCCGGGTATGATGAAGTTTGAAACACAAAATCATAAATTATAATATAATAAATAAATATAAATTATTGTAAAAAATAATAATATAATAATAAGAAAATAATTTCCCCACGATTCACTATCGCTGTTTTCTAGCTGGTCTAAAACCACCTTTGGACACTTTTTGGTTGCTATGGACAATCTCAAGTTTCCAGGCAGAAAGAACAGTATATATAATATAAAACTGCATGCAGGGCATTGGACAAAGCACTGGGGACAAAAGGGATGTGAAATGATTTGATATAGTAATGTAATCTGTAAGATTACACTATACTGTATGTATTATGATTTTTCACTTTTTTGAATTTGCACGCCCGCAGCAAGCTCCATGAGTCGGGTCGTGGGTCTCTGCCTCACGGAGAGGAAGAACAGGGAGATGCTAATGTAAACAAGCATCTCCCCGTTCTGCCGAATGACACTGTCACTGATCTCTGCTCCCTGTGATTGGGAGCAGAGATCAGTGATGTGACACACACTGCCCCTCCCCCCACAGTTAGAAACACTCCCCAGGACACACTTATCCCCTGCACTGCCACCTAGTGGTTAACCCCTTCACTGCCAGTGTCATTTACCCAGGAATCAGTGCAAAATTGTCGCTCTTTTTTGTTTATAGCGCAAAAAAGAAAAACCGCAGGGGTGATCAAATGCCATCAAAAGAAAGCTCTATTTGTGGGGAAAAAGGATGTCAATTTTGTTTGGGAGCCACGTCGCATGACCACACAATTGTCAGTTAAAGCAATGCATACCGAATTGCAAAAAGTGCTCTGGTCAGGAAGGGGGTAAATTCCTCCGGGGCTGAAGTAGTTAATAGGTTTTCTCTGCACAAAACCTTTAAATTGTTGGGTTGCCCCCTACCAAAAAGAATATCTGAGGTTAAAAAATAAAATAAAATTAATAAAATAAAATCAATGTAGTTAGCTAGCTACTAACAGGGCAAATCATGTATTGGCTTCTTGGATAATGCGTGTCAGAAACTCTGCAGTAAGCCCTTTTAACCCAAAATGTTTAGCCCATTCAGAAAGAAAGCAGTCAAAGTGAACTCCATAATGGAAGGGTAGCTATCTCAGGAGAAGTCCTTGAGAAATACAAGAAGCTAGTAGGTAGTCAGCTCACCATCATCATAAAAAAAGCAACAATGCATCAAATATAATTTTGCCACCTACTGAATAAATGTAATATGAAAGATATTACATACAGTAGGTTAAGTGGTTAAATACAATGCTAATAGAAAAATTCCTGGATGTTACCTTGATGTCTACTTAGCATCTAATGTATGTTGTCATATGACAACAATATCAATTAAACTTGAACTTATATCTAGCGTATAAAACCTATTAACCTATTTAAATTCTCAGTTGTACTGTAGGTAGTGAATTTGCAGTCATCAGTCCCTATATTATATTAGCTTGATATAGGGTATTGGCAACAAGGATTAAATGTTTATAGCAAACTAGAGATAATGTTCTTATTTGGCTAATTCCATAAGTAATCATTAAGGCCATGCATTGTTATTAATCACACAAATGTTAATTAAAGAGGGTAAAAGACTTAATACAAGCTGCTAAAGGGAGATAAATCACTGAAAGTGTAAGTTGCTTTCTTATCTTCCTGCAAGTACTTAATGTAAAATTCAGCCTATTCTCAATAGATGAAGAACATATGACAACAATGATTATGACTGAGTTTAAAACATAATACTTTCATCTGAATCTAGAATCTAATTAGTTGGCTCTGTGCATCCTATTTAATTAGAAGCTGAAAGAAAAAGTGCTTCTGTAGCTCTTAGCAACCAATCAGCTATTTTATTTCATATCTTAACCTTTGCTAGAATAATGACAGCAAGGATTGGATCTGACACATATACAGTATTGTACCTTTAAACACAATTGACATGTAAAGCTTAGTGCTACAGTTTAAAAGTATCTATCGGTAAAATCATGACCATATCTTAATAAAGTTTAAAATCATATAATTACCAATAAATATATAACTTTAATTGCTTTCCTGGCAATGACTGGTCTGCAGTGGACTCATATTGTTTGTAATGATTAGGTACTTAGGTCATTTGCCGATCTTTGCTCACAATCTCCAGCAACCTCAGATTTAGTGTGGATATATACCACTGCAGAATGCCTCTTCATGGGAGTCACAGCAATGGCTGTATTTTGGTGGCCATACACGCTTTGATAAATAATCAATATTTTTGATTGATCACTCCCAATTGTTGTCTCTGCCTATAGTTGGAAACCCAGTCAATCCATATGTCACACACCAGTAAGTGGGTTTTGATTAATAATTGGAAGATACAATCATCGTAGTTATCAATCACATCTCTGTTTCCACTATTCAATCTTGTAATCTGATCAATCACAATATGATCAAATTCACGACAAAAGCATCCCAGAGCTGCCGATCGATGCAACACAACTGATAATTTTCCACCCTGGCTGATGGAATCTAAATTGAGTATAAATCGATCAGAAGACAAGGTATGGTTATTTGATTATTTTCACATTCAATAATTTTGATCTAATCATGCATCAATTGTATAATAAAACTGTATCACGTATGGCCACCATTACAGCAATGGGTTGCCAGACTCAGAAGCAAGTTAAATACAATACAAAAAATGTTTTTAGGTACTTTTAGAGAAAAATGGTTTGAAATCAGCAAAAGAATCAATCAGTTGTGATGAGTTGCTTCCTCTGACCTGCTTCTAATTTCTCCATTACTTACTTCTGAATAATGGAAACATGTATGATGGGGGAAAAATCAGTGCAGACTCAGCAGAATAAGACACACTGCATTTACCCAAATGCAAAGTAGAGCAGAGTAAATGTAAATGCCCCATAATATCATTTTCAAAATTCAAACAGTGCATTAAAAATCCTTCCAATCTCCTTTTCAAATGCAGGTCAAAAGAAAAAACAAATGTCATGCGTGCATAAAGTGAATCAAATCAAATATACACAGATTTCAGACAATGTATGCTTATTGCAAGATAACAATATTTACTGCTTATTGTCTATCTACAATTTTGGCAATTTCAACCCTATGGGGTACTTAGTAGATATGAGTTCTATATAATATTGGGGCTCCAATAAATTAGAGGATGATAGTCCTGTGAACTGCTTGGTTCACTTATTACATCTGTGAGTTGCCTGAGTTTTGGCTGCTAAATTGGCATGAAGAGAGATTTTACTAGATAATGGAGGAAAGCAGCTGCACTGCTTAACATAACTGGAACACTGCAACCTCACAACTCAATTGCTTCTCTGCATAAACAGTTCATATTAAAGGGTGATCCTTCCAATAGCCCCAACACGTGCATCACCATTGGTTCAATATGAGACATTCTGCTGTGTTGGGCACTCACCCAGCAAATGCATTCTCATCTCCCCAGCTAGCCCTCTATGCAGCCACTCAAAGTAATTTATGTAATTACTATGTGATGCTCATTGTTAGAAGGTTAGCACCTTTCCTTTTTTGGGATTTGCTTCTCCTTTAATGAGCAAATGTTGCTACCCTTGGAAAGGACTCAAGGAAAATCACCCTTCTCCTCTGAGGTTGTGTGTGCCCCTTCCCCATTGATGTCACTTCTAATGGCTAAGAGATTTGTTGTGAACTCCCACCTCCAGGCACAGCTTACAGATTGCATTTAACATAAATGTTTCTCACCCTTTTGCCTTCACACCACCAAGACCCAATGTAGCGTTCACCATTAAGGATTTAATTCAGTGCAGTTTGTCTTTGATAGAAATAAAATTTTTGCAGGATTATAGGCAACTACAGATTAACTGCTTCAGCCCCCGGAAGATTTCACCCCCTTCCTGACCAGAGCACTTTTTGTGATTCAGCACTGCGTCGCTTTAACTGACAATTGCACGGTCGTGCGACGTTGCACCCAAACAAAGTTTACGTCCTTTTTCCCCACAAATAGAGCTTTCTTTTGGTGGTATTTGATCACCTCTGCAGTTTTTATTTTTTGCTCTATAAACAAAAAAAAGCGTCAATTTTGAAAAAACACATTATTTTTTACTTTTTGCTATAATAAATATCCCCCAAAAATATATAATTTTTTTTTTCCCTCAGTTTAGGCTGATATGTATTCTTCATATTTTTGGTTAACAAAA
This sequence comes from Aquarana catesbeiana, assembly GCF_042186555.1. Taxonomy (NCBI): domain Eukaryota; kingdom Metazoa; phylum Chordata; class Amphibia; order Anura; family Ranidae; genus Aquarana; species Aquarana catesbeiana. The sequence goes on from NC_133327.1 coordinate 110,478,300, forward strand.
TTGCAATAAGAGTATATTGATTGGTTTGCACACAGGTTATAGCGTCTACAAAATAGGGGATAGATTTATAGCATTTTTATTATTATTATTTTTTTTTACTAGTAATGACAGCGATCTGCAATTTTTTAATATGACTGCGACATTATGGCAGACACATCGGACAATTTTGACACATTTTTGGGTCCATTGGCATTAATATAGCAATCAATGCTATAAAAATGCATTGATTACTGTAAAAATGTTACTGGCAGTGTAGGGGTTAACACTAGGGGGAGATCAAGGTGTTAATTGTGTTCCCTAGTGTGTGTTCTAACTGAAGGGGGGAGGGGACTGACTTGGGGAGATGACAGATAGCTGTTCATACTTTCTATGAACAGACGATCTGTCACTTCTCTCGGCAGAGAATCTGGATCTCTGTGTTTACACACAGAGATCCGGGTTCTTGCCATGTTACCAACGATCGCTGGAGCCCGGGGGTCATCGAGACCGCTGGGCACTCGCATCGGCTCCGGGGGATAGCTGCTGGTGTGTGCACGCGCCCCTAGTGTAGGAGCGACGTAACATAACAGCGATTTGCGCAGCCGAGCCATGTTACCGCAGTACAAATGCGGCAGCTGGTCGGCAAACGGTTAAAGATATGGAAGGCTACCTACCTGGACTTTCCTCAGTCAGCATGGCAGTCTGCATTACCATTTACCATGCCAAGGGGACAGGGGTGAGCATTAGGTGGCATATCAAAAGAAGTGTTTAAAGTGTATCTATAGCTAGAATTTAATTTTTTGTTAGAGAAGGGTTAAATCCCCTCTAGGTAGCATCAGGTTGCATCTTAGAGATGTGAGAAAAAGTAGCAGAATATTAAAGTATTTTCTAAGGGTCACTGAAATCTTTACTGGGCACACCAGTTCTGGTTTGGCAGCACTATAGCACTATATAAAACAGGAACTTCCCTTAAAAACAAGCAAAGAACCCAAAGTTGAGAATATATATATATATATATATATATATATATATATATATATATATATATATATATATATAGTGTTTGATGAGAGTGCCATTCAAACACCCAAGAGTCCAAGGTTTATAATTTTAAAATTGATTCATAGTAGAAAAAGACCAATGCATTTTTGGACCCAACACACTCCACCTTCATCAGGGCATTTAGACTGTTCTTAAATGGATTCAGGTAAACAGGTACCAAATAGATTTGCACTTTGATTTTCTACTTTGAACACAGTTTTAGTAGGGCAGGTTAAGCCAGTGTTAGTGAATGCAGCATGTTAGTGAAGGGGAAGTGAGTTTGCCCCCCAAACTGCATTGGATCTCTTTCCGTTGTGAATCAGTGTTATAGTTCTTTTCTTTTCCTAAATAACCCTATTTTTTATTGCAAAGTTTGCTAGAAAGGGTATAGCAGTGTGCAGAGGGTTCATCCAGTATTTTTTAGTGTTAACATGTGGTCACACCCCTTTAGCATCTGGTAGATTATATGCATGTACAAGCTATTGGGATCTGAGCACAGGTATATCTTGTTTCTGTTGTATTGCAGATCAGTGCCTAAACCTTGTAGCTCTCCCATATTTTGTGTATGTTTGCCCCATGTTGGCATTGTGTCCACAGTAGCATTTGTAGTGGCAGAGCAGAGTAAGACTGGGCAGAGAGGGATTACTTTGATGCAGTTGGCCAGCTTAAACATGTATTGCATTATGTGTGAACTAAATATCCCTATTTTTATTGCAAAGTTTGCTAGATAGGGTATTTAGCAGTGTGCAGAGGGTTCATCCAGTATTTTTGGTCCTTTCTTTGGTGCTCTCATTGGACTGTATTCCCTTTGGATCAGGCACTGGAGTTCAAATCCTGTACAGTTTAATTGGTTGACAACAGAACTAAAACTAAAGTGCATGGGGACATGTCACAGGTTACCCATACAGCACAGCAAGAGTGATAACAGTTTGCTCAACCTAGGACACCTGATACCTCCTCAGGGCAAGTCATTTCACTAGCAAGTCTTCAAGCAATGTATTCATCCATGGCAAACCTCCAGTTTGAAGCTGTCTCATCTTTATAATCAAAATAACATTGAGGAAGGAGATCTAATTTGACATTTCACTGATGAGGACCTACCAAAATCATTCACTCTGACACATAAACTTAGCATTTCAAGTAAGATTTAAGGAAAAAAAAAATATGAAATTCTTACACACTGGCATAAGTGCCCTGTCCTTTTGTATAAAATTTCCCTTTCAGTGTCAGAGTGTTGCTGGCACTGCTTAACAAAAAAAGGCACTATGCTGCACATCTGGTGGTCCTGCTCCTAGATCTCACCCTTCTAGACGCAGGTATTTAAGATAAATGAACATTATGAGAACACCTGAAATGGTCCCTCTCAGGATCATTATCGAATGCCAAGAAACGTTTCCTTTACTCCTTTCTCATTGTGACAGTGGAGAACTAATAAGCCTTTTTCTATCAAGGAATGGATTACCAAATGTATTTACCTACAACACATGGAGTAGCTGACAGCCCAATTTCAAGATACACTATATTGTCAAATGTATTTTGACACCTGCCTTTACACGCACATGAACTTTAATGGCCAGTCAAGTTCCTCCACCCTAAACTTGCTCATCTAGGTCTTTATGGACCTTGCTTTGCGCACTGGTTCAAATCATTTGGTGAAGGGGGATTATAGTGTGGGTTTTTTTTCAGGGGTTGGGTTTGGCCCCTTAGTTCTAGTGAAGGAAGCTTTTAAGGCATCAGCATACCAAGACATTTTGGACAATTTCATGCTCCCAACTTTGTGCATTGGATTCACAATTTGACTACTGACAGCTTCAGAAGTCATATTATGGCATCATGGTCCTTTAACCTATGGCTTATACATGAAAGTTGTCTTTCTCAGCAGTTACCCAGCTCCCTTTCTTATGCTCCCCTTTCCTCTTTTACTACTATCTATTTAAGATTTTTTTTTCTGGATCCTTCTCCAGCAGGACTGTCAGTGGAATTGTTCTATTTGGTCAAAGAATGCCAGAACACATACCCCTACTTACTTGCAGTTGTTGAAGCTCCACCATATTGACTATGTATTCCATGATCACCTATAGTCTGTGACTAATTCCATTTTCCTGTACTGTTCCTGTACTTTGTTTTTTTGTGGATATTGTTTAATACACTTTTGCTACTTAAAGCGGAGTTCCACACAAAAATGGAACTTCCGCTTTTCGGAACCCTCCCCCCCTCCGGTGTCACATTTGGCACCTTTCAGGGGGGAGGGGGGTGCAGATACCTGTCTAAGACAGGTATTTGCACCCACTTCCGGCATAGACTCCCATGGGAGTCTATGTCTCTTCCTGTCCCTCCACGCTGTCTCCTGGGAAACACACAGCTCCCGGGAGATAGTGGGGATCAGTTACGATGTGCAGCGCGACTCGCGCATGCGCAGTAGGGAAACGGGAAGTGAAGCCACAACGCTTCACTTCCTGATTCCCTCACCTAGGATGGCAGCGGCAGTTGCCGAGAACCGAGCGGGTTCTCGGCGTCGCCTGCCGACATCGCTGGACCCTGGGACAGGTAAGTGGCCATTTATTAAAAGTCAGCAGCTGCAGTATTTGTAGCTGCTGGCTTTTAATATTTTTTTTTTTTGGCGGTTTAGGTGGACCCCCGCTTTAAAAAAAATAACACTGAAGCAAAGTTCATTACCATCTATAAAGTGGCTTTTAATAAATAAAATGGGTTATCACAGGTCACCAAAAGCTGAAAAATCTCAGTTTCAGACACCACTACAGTTTTACTTGACTTTCTGCAACTGACCATTTGAAGAGCTCACACTTTCCAGCTTAGAAGTACAAGTCCTTGTATTCAAGCATCTTAAAGTCTCGAACAATGGCTCCATCCTATTAAACCTTCAGTGACAATAAAGTAGTTTGATTCAGCAGGAAAATACAAACAACATACAAGGGGAAAATGATCCACAATGACATCTTAGCACAGATTCCTTGTCACATTTTCTTGAAGACGTTCAATGCTAGGATAAAGCTGTGATCTAATGAGCAGCTACATGATCTCTTTAAATATGATATGATTTTTTTGGTTACATTGTTGGCATTGCTCTTGTCTTATATGTGACATGCTAAATTACATTGAGTCCATAGATTGGAGCAGGGGTGCAGGAGAAGGAAGATATTAAATCTGGGAGAAATACATTATTTATAGGACCTGATATTGTTGTTTACGGAGTATAAATGGAAGATAAAATGAAAACAAAATCACTGGAGACAGCAAGAGCTAGAATCCTATTGCCACTTATTTACCAGCTGGGTTTGCTAAAAATCTCACAGCAGTGCTCGCGGAGGATCCTTAAAGGGAAACAGAAGTCTTTGTCATTTTATATAGATATCAGTGAGAACATGAGGCATATCTAAAAAAATATATATATTTTCTTTGTTTTGGATAATGTAGATGACAGAACCCCTGGCAGATTTTTATAACTAATTCCAGAAGTGATACTGAATTTGACGCATCAGTAGTTCATGGTTGAAGAACATCACATTAATTCATACAGAGTGCAAAAACTCTGGTGAGGCCATTCTCAACAAAAACTGGGTATCCTTTATCTAGGGGACCCAAAGTTTAAAAATATCACTGCTGAAACTGAATTGTTTTTGCTTTTTATTTATTTATTTCTTCTGAACACATGTTAAAATGTACATTTTAGGCTCAAGGATTATTTAAAAAAACCCCAACATTATACATTTTCCGAAAGTAGAGATCCTGGAGAATAAATGACAATATTTTAATTCACATGATATTAGTGCATTAAATTCATGTGTTTAGTAAAAAAATCACTAAAGTTAATTTTTAATACACAAAAACACAATATATTACACATTTTTTAGTAAAGTAAATAGACCAAGTAAATATAAATAGATATTAATTATGTCCAAACTACAAATTGTGCATGTCCATGAAAACAATAGCAAACTACAATATCCAAAATTTTCCATAGAGAATGTTTAGAGTAGCCGTCAGTGATGGTCCTAGTATTGATGCTCTCACTCTGACATGTGCAACAATACCCAGTATGTGCCGCACAAGCATCATTTTTACATGCACGCACACCTGACTTGAGCATTTAACTTCAAATGTGCATGTATGTGGCTAGGGAGTTTTTAAATTTTCCTTCTTTTATTGATTGTGTGTCATGTAAAGAAGATCTTTGGACGTTTTAAAAAAAATTAAAAGTCAGCAACTACAAATACTATAGCTGATAACTTTTATTAAAGAGACACTTACCTGTCCAGGCATCCAGTGCTGTCCTCAACCATGCTGTTTTTTCACTAGTCTTAGTGTCTTTGGGTCTGGCACCACCATGTTAACTGTGGGAAGCTGGCTGTGACTCCTTGTAGCTTCACAGTCAGCTCCCCACTGCACATGTGCAATCCACGCTGTGCCCTATAAATGGCCTTGAATCCTCCTGGGACCTGTGACATGTCCCAGGAGGTTGTGGGCAGGGGAGGGAGGGGAGAACTTACACTGGGATCACCTACATCATTCCAATCGAAGTGGGTATCAGACAAAACTTGGTACCTGAAAAAAAAAAAGTTTAAAAAGTAGAAGAGGAAGAGGAACTTTGCTTTAGGGGTGAATTTCCATCTGAGTTTGAAGCTGATCAAACACACAGATCTTCTGGATTGCTTCCAGAAAGTCAAAGGTCAGCTGAAGAGATGCAAACTAACTCCAGCTATTATAGTCAGTTTGCAGGATTTACGTCCGCAGTAGTAAAAGGTTTAAGATCCACATGAAAAAAAATCTAATGCGAACACCAGACCAAAGATCCAAGAGTCTAAAATCTTTTAACATCAGTGTTTGCTCATAACAAGAAATGATACCACTGTATTACTCTGCATATATTTTTTTTATTATTTAACCCAAATCAAGTCCTGGTTTGAAGGTCACCAAATATTTTAAGCCCTAATGATGAAGGGAGTGTCGGAGCCCCTGGGTGTGTTGGCTGTTTATGCTTCCTTGTTATAAGCAAACACTAATATTAGAAGACTTTGGTCTCTTGAAACTTTGGTCTCATGATCTCATTAGACATTTTACAGGTCTTCATTGCTGTCTTTATTGCTCCTGGGTACAATCATCTTCTTTATTTGTCCTGGACAGGAAGCAATAGGATGTGAAAAATGTTATAGTTGGCACTACAACAGGAATAGAGGGGGATTTTTCCAATGGGGACACTTGTTCCAATGATTACTGAGGCAAATGCATTGGTCAATGATTATGCAAACAGAATTAAAAAAAAAATTCTATCACCCTTTATCCATTTTCAATGTTACAATATTGAAGCTACATTATGATTATTACTATTATTGGGCAGCAAATTGGCTTAGTGGTTAGTGCTCCCACCTTGCAGCACTATGGTACTTGACTCAAAAACTGAACAGCTGAATATGCAAATTCCATTTTTTTCTGTACAAGTCAAACCTGACTTAATCCCTGTTGCCTCTTGATAATTCATAGTGATCATATAGATCATCTTAAAGGGGCGGATAGGAAGTCTCAGGAGGTCAGGATGGGTGATGTCATAGTTGGTTTTACAGGGAAGTTGAGATTTGAATATGATATCAGTTCTCTTTTATTTTGACATTGTCTTCACTGCATGTCTGCTTCTGCATTTTTTTTAGCAAATCTGTTTTAACTGACCAGGTGTATGACAGGTTTACTTTAAAAAAGAACATTTCTAAAACGATTTGCTTTGTTTAATATTTGCTACAATCAACAAACTTGCAAGGCATTATCTGAAGCTGGACTCATGCATGCGTGGTTTAGACGTACACATCATGATGACTCCGCGCACCTCTCTTGTGGTGATGGGTGGCACCCGTTATAGGTGCATAAGAGGAGAGTAGCTGCTAAAGAGGGGGGCAACTTCTGTATCTTCAGGCATTGGGGAGTGAGTTTACATACCCCCTCTCTGCTCATCTGGTGGTTTAGACCGATGGTAGTCTTGCAGATAACCACATCTAAGGTAGATGTATTATACTGTTGGATATGTTGCTCTGTCATGATTAGGTGATTGTATATGATTTGGGATGACAGGTAAGTGGATACTACAACAAATAGCTTGGAGCAGTTCTGTGGTCAACTCCCTGATATCTTCTTCTGTCCTTTGCCAGTGATACACATATGCATGGATAAGCTTTTAAGCAGATATCTCCTGGGGATTAAGGGGGAATTGAGTTTAATAATGAACCTGATGGATTCACTAGAGCAGCATTTCTCAACCAGAGTTTAGTGGAACCTTAAGTTTCCTCCAGTGGCTGCTAGGGATTCCTAGAGCAATGAGCAATGTCTGCCTCTCAGATGAGTAACCACTGGCAACAATGATATTTTTGCTATATGCAAGGGGGGATTCTTTCCACTGGCTACAAATGTAAAGAGCATTACTCCCAGTGACCATCAAACTAGTGTACTGTGAGCTCTAGATATAGTAATTGTTAGCAAGAGTTCCCTGGGTCAAGAAAGTTAATTCAAGGGTTCCTCTATATTAAAAGAAAGGTGAGAAAGGCTGCACTAGAGGGTGACATAAGAATCACTAAGGGTTAAATTATAACTAAAGGCAATTTTTTTTTGTTTTGGATAGAGTGGAGAGGGATTAGAATCCCTGTAGGGATTTTATTGCTATCTGTGCCCAGTTAGGGAGATGCACCCTCTCTATTTGTCCTGTTTACCATTATCATCAAAAGTGAAACTAAAAGAAAATCCAAAATGTTGGGTTTTCACCACAACAGTTATGCCCCGTACACACGGTCGGATTTTCCAACGGAAAATGTTCGATGGGAGCCTTTTGTCGGAAATTCCGACCATGTGTAGGCTCCATCGGACAGTTTCCGACAAAATTTGAGATCTGGTTCTCAAATTTTCCGACAACAAAATCTGTTGTCCTAAATTTTGATTGTGTGTGCACAATTCCGATGCACAAAGTGCCACGCATCATCAGAATCAAGCAGAAGAGCAGCACTGGCTATTAAACGTCATTTTTCTCAACTCATCGTACGTGTTGTACGTCACCGCGTTCTTGGCGTTCGGAATTTCCGACCAACTTTGTGTGACTGTGTGTATGCAAGACAAGTTTGAGCCAACATCTGTCCGAAAAAAAACATGGATTTTGTTGTCGGAATGTGCGATCGTGTGTACACGGCATAATAGGGGTGAAATCTTCCAATAGGGATACTAGTTCTGGTGACCTTGGCGGCCCCAATGAATTCCCTTAATTTGCAAGGATTTCCTCTCACTTGCTGTTTGGCTATCGGGCAGGAAGATAACATAAATCTTCTCAATGGGACACAGATGGCAAAGAAAAATCTCATAGGGGTTATAACTCTCCTTTACTCTATCCAAAATGGAAAAAAAAATGTTTTGCCTATAGTTCTACTGTAGGCACAGTTAGTACGAATACTTTTATCACTGGCTGAAATATGAGAGGCAGCATTAGATGGCTGTATTATTTATAGTATAACAATATTATATATATTTATGTATGGGAATCAGAGAGATTTGGATATTCCATTGGTGTATAAGAGAATGAGGTCAGCACACCTTTTAACCCATTCTAATATACAATCAGATTAATACATGTCTGAGTGCACTCTTTAATAGACTTTAATATATAAAGCAGCTATTCACTGCACAATCTACATCATAGGTTTATTGGCATCTGACACCCCCCCTCCCTGGTATGTATTGTTTAGAAGCGATTTGGATCAATACATACACACAATGGGGGTGATTTTTACTAAAACTGGAGAGTGCAAAATCTGCTGCAGCTCTGCATAGAAAACCAATCAGCTTTAAGGTTTTATTGTCAAAGCTTAATTGAACAAGCTGAAATTAGAAGCTTATTGGCTACCATGCATAGTTGCACCAGATGTTGCACTCTGCAATTTTAGTAAATCAAACCCTATTTGTACCAAAAAAGTATATATACACTACATACCTGATTTTCCATTAAGGTGCTTAGGTGGTTTGTTCTTTTTAATTATTTTTATAGCTGAATCCCTGGGTGATTAATCTAATCACATCTCATGACACATAGAAGCTTTAAGGGAGCAGATCCCATATTTAGAGTTGATTGGGAGTCTCACGGTACAGTGCTTTCAGAGGTTATAAGTAGCTCTAAAAATAGGCAAGATAGTATTAATATTAAGTGCATGGTTTATTATTCCATCAGTACCTATGTGAATCCGTGGTTGACCTCTCAGGTTGAGGTTTCCTTCCTCTGATGCCCCTACGCTCGCCTGTGGGATACTTTTTGCAATCATTTTCCGATAGAGTTTGCATCTACAAAAGTATGTGGTTAAGGTTATGTGAACTGCATATAGTGTTGGATTTTACGCAAACTGAATATAATGATAAGTGTATATATTTCTCTCTATAATATCTATTATAGAAATAGCTTCAATTGTACTCCTGAAGAAGCAGAATTTACTTCCAAGAGCTATCACAATATTAAGCATTGCAGCTATGTTATTGGAATATTATTATAGATAACTAATGGTGCTGGGATTACTTACAAAAAAGTGTGTGTTTCTATAACTATGCTTGTACATTCATGCAATGGGACATGCTCATGAAAGGAAGTGGGGGTAGGCACATAAAGCCCCATCCCCACCACCATCACCCATCCCCCATGCCGGTACCCCTTTCTGCACACTGGTGGTGTTGAATAGCACAGGAATTGAGCAGCCATGCTATGGAAGGGAAATGCCTTTTTATGCTATCTAAACATATTCTAGTGTTAAAAGACATACAGGCAGATAGATACCAGTATTGAAGTGGGCTGAAAGGGGGTTCTTAAAGCTGATCTCTCAGTAATTTAATAGGTGTGCATACATACATTCCCGACAGTTTACGATATACAACAGTATTATTTTTTCAAAATGCTTTTATCATTATAAAGACACGCTTGAGGTTCAGTCAAGTGACTCTGCCTAGGTTGAGATGATGTCATCAGTCAGCTGTGGGCAGGAGGAAGCATTTCCACAGATTCTTCTTCCTGAGTGATCAGAACACTGAAAAATTGTAACCTTGCTGCAAGTCACAAAGTGAGAGACTGCTGCAGGGGCTGATTTGTGTCAGACATTTCTGACCAAATCCAAAAGCTGTCATCTGTGAGCCAACATAATAAGCATGCATGTACCTAACATAAAAATTATATCTGACTCTAGATCTACTTAAAGTGTTACTAACCCAGGACCCTGCATCCACTATATCTGGTCTCCAGTACACAGAGCATGGAAATTCAATAGTTTTAGTAAATATAAACTGCTAAATATCTTTTCTCATCAGCAGTTAGAGTAATATTGTGACTTATTTCAGTGTCTAGCAGAGCACTGGTTAAAGCTTGTAGGAGGGGTTTTCATTCTCCCCTGATTGTCCTATGAGGCATGACCCCTGACCCTCTGTCTGGACAGTGCTGATTGGCCCTGTGCTGATCACATGCACCCTCACAAGAAAATAGCAAAAAAAAACTCTCTGGCAATACACACCAAATTGATGTGCAGCTTGCTCCCAAAGCTCTGTTCTATCAGGAGATGGTTTGGGGACTGTGGAGGAAGGGGAGGATCAGAGAAGACAGGATCGAACAGCCTTTTTACACAATTCCACAGTGAGTATAACAAGCAAGCTTTACTGCATATACAGACTGATTTTACTGTTGTGGGTTTAGTAACACTTTAAATGTAAAATAAATAAATAAATACCGATCAAAAGTATGGAAAGTTTTGGACAGACATGGACCCAAACAGCTACAAAGTTTGCAGCAGCAATTACACTTGAAAACTGCTAGTATATTATCAATGTTGAAATTGCAATTGCAAGAACTGTTACAAGCCTCTGATATTGAAAGTCAAGTGAAAAAATGGAAAATAAATATGAATTTCAACATTATCATTGCTTTTTTTAAATATTCTCCTCAGTGTGTCACTGATCTGGAACAAGTGTGCAGGATAGGCATTCTGACTTCACTGGCTACATACTTGTTGTGGCTTAGGTATTCAGTAGGTATAGTGAAACAAATATGCTGCCTAGTACCTTTCAAAATGCCAAATTTTTACTACCTCCACATACACAAATGTAAGATACAAAACAGTTAACATTAAAAAAGCAGCTCTGTAACAATTAAAAAAAAAAATCAAACCGCAACCTGCCAAAAGGAAACCTATTTATACTCACCTATCCCACCACATGCTCCTCTGATCTTTGTTCTCTTTCAGAGCTATGGCCTCCAGCAGAATTTTCACATCTGACACATTCATAAATGTTGGGATTATTTAACGCACACTACAAGCTGTGGTTCCTGCCACCAGTACCTACTGTACCTCACTACAGGACACAATGACCACTGGATGGTGCTGCAGTGCATGGCAGAGGGAGCAGGCATCCGACACTCCTGGAAGTGTCAGGTGTGAAGATTCTGCCAGTGGCTTTGCTCTGCAAGGAAGATCTGAAGAACAGGTGGCAGAAAAGCAGAGTTTAGCCTTTTTCTTTTGGTTGTGTTTTGTTTTTGTTTTTTCTTTTCAAAATAACATCAGACTCACTTTACATTTTGTTGAATTAAATAAAAGAATATATATTTTCCAGTATCATAAGCAGACGATTTACTGAGGAGTGACAGTTTTCATCAACCAAATGTGCCAAGGATCCAGTGGATTAAAACAGAACTACAACAATTTTTACATCTCTTTGTGAACTGATTGGATATTTGCAGTAAGCACACATTTTCAGATTTTGATTACAAATGCAGCATATATATCCATGTGAAGACACAGAGGGTTGATTTACTAAAACTGGAGAGTGCAAAATCTGGTGCAGCTCTGCATAGAAACCAATCAGCTTCCAGGTTTTTTGTGAAAGCCTAATTGAACAAACTGAACTTAGAAGCTGATTGGCTACCATGCACAGCTGTACCACATTTTGCACTCTCCAGTTTTGGTAAATAAACCCCAGAGGAACTTGCTATGAAAGCTTGAGTCATTGGACACAGTAACCAATTGTTTTAACATATTAGGGTAAAAAAGGCAGGTTTCATTCTAGTTGGCTGCTGTGGGCAAGAGTCCAAGATATACTTTTTTTAAATGTTTTTTTTTTATTTTATAAATTGGTTACATCTAAAACATCAATGTTAGCTTTAGCTGTGACATATGTACCCCTATATGGGTCTTGCCATAAAAAAAAAAAAAATCATAGTACTCAAGTTATTATGTTCAAGTATTACATCACAAAATGTTGAATAACTACCATATTTGTGTTCAAACACATCTATAGAGATAACATTATATAAGTGAGCTTATTCACAAGGGCAGCAGAAAAAGCAAAGTGCTGTGGACCGCCAAACCAAGTGCGCTTAGCACTGCCTTAGCAAATAGTCATGAATGTGCTATAAATGTTAATATATTTAGGAAGCATTCAACATAAAAAATGTAAAATAATAATTCTATTTCAGTATTGTTCTACAGTATTTAGACCATTTAAAACCATTTTTTGAATTACTTCAGTTATAGAATACCTATCATTAAAATTCACACTTCATTGGAATCAACAGGTAAAGTGTTAATCACCTCTGTACTGTCCTTTTCAACTTATGGCTCTCCAAAAATTGCACAGGGTGTGCAACGGAATGGTTAGTTCAGTGCTTCCCGCTGTGCTCTACTTGGCACTATTTTATGCAGGGAATTGGTCACTGCAATTGGCAGCCCTATTCATTTCCATTGCAGTGACAAATTGCATTCATCAAATAGCACAGACCGGAAGTTGAGAGCGTACCGGACAGAAGCACTGTACACCTACCCTCATTCCTTTCTAGTTATATTTCCTAGAGCACTCAGTTAAAACCTAAGCAAGGATCATATGGTCCATAACTACCAAGATCTCTGCATTCTGTACCATTAGATTCTGAAGAGTGGCTACTGCTGTCAATCAGCAAGACACAACAGTCTACGAAGCAAGAAGCATAGCCTTAGTATTAAATGAGGAAATATACTATCTACAAAGAGATTTAAAATAATACAGTTTCCCTTTAAGTAGTAGCCTGTATTTTCAAATATCTTGGCTGTGTGACTTCTAGGTTCTTCTATAATTTTGGGACTCCATTGGTGTGATCTATGTTCCTTGATATGTTCACATCAAATATGAAGCCTTGAATGACCCCTGCTCCTATTACTTGTTCCATTATTAAACTAAATTAGAAACACAAAATGAGATAGTGATGATGAGTTAGAGAGGGAGCCTCTTGTAATGGTGTGGTGTGTTGGTTCAGAAATTGAAGCACAAAAATCTCACCAAAGGGATCCCTGGAGGTACAGCAAAGTGATCATTGGTTTATTGCTTGGTGTACATCTATATACATCTATTTTGAATGAATCGACCCATTAGGGTTGGGTTCACACCTAATACTGATGCGATTCCCAGCAGGGGTCCTGTGCATCCCTGTTCAATGTTTCCAGTCCAATCTCAGCCCAAATTTTTGGCTGAATCTGACCTAAAATGGACCAAAAGACACACAGGGCTCCTGTGCAAATTCGCAACCAGAGCCACAGCGGAGATATGTGAACTGGCTCCATAGAAAGCCGGTCAAAATCTCCTGCTATTGCAATTCGCAATGGTGTGAGCCCAGCCTCAATCTTCACAATGATAATGCTGTTAATATTATAGGACCCCTATGATAGTTCAGAAAAAAAAAACACTTTATTTTACTAGTTTGCAAAATTGTTCCTACCAGCCATAGCCATAGCTATAGTGAGACACAAGCCTGGAAGGGCAGAGAAAGACTTAAGGTGGTAATAAACCCCAAAAATGTAATATATTGCAGCTTACCAATCATTAGATGTGGGAGAGCTGGGCAGTAACACACCTCCTGTATTAGAGTGCCTGGCAGACAGCAGAATTGATATTCTGGGAGAGGGAAGTTTTAGATGTACTAGCAGATTTAGATATTGTTTGAAGGCAAACTCCAGCTCATATTTTTTAAACAGTTGCAGTAGTATTTTTTTTTTCATTTTGGGATAAAGGTTTTAAATAAATAAATACAAGCTGACCATTGTAAGCACCCCTGTCAGCGTTAAATTGTTTATCTTGACCCTGTAACTGCTACATCTGCAGGACAGCTTGGTCTGTTGAAAAACAACAGACTTTTCGGCAGGCTCATCATGTGAAATTAAAAAATTGAAAACCTAAAAAAGAAATTAAATGCAGCCACCACCTCAAATAATTGGTAGACTGCAATATAATAAATGCTTGCTTTTGGGTTTAATACTGCTTTAAAATTCTAGGACTCCCGTTATAGTGCAGAAGAAACTTTTTATATTACTAGTTTGCCAAAATGTTCTTATCATCCATATGGATACAGTGAGACCCAAGCCTAGAAGTGACTTTACCCCAATGCAGAGAGAGACTTAAAGCGGTATTAAAACCCAAACAAAAAATGTAATATATTGTGGATTACTAATCATTAGATGTGGTGGCTGCGTTAGTTTTTTTTAAGCTTTTCCTCTCTATTTTGAAATGGTGATCTGGCCAGTAGCACACCTCCTGTATTATAGTGCCCCCAGCCTGGAGCACAGGTGGCACCTTTGCACAGCAGAATTGGCAGTCTGGGGAGAATGAAGTGTTAGATGCACTGGCAGTTTTAAATTAACACTAACAAATTGAAGCCAGTCTTCAGCTCATACTTGCAGCAGCAGTTTTTTTTGTTTTTTTTTTAGATAAAGGTTTTACATAAATAAAATGATTGTAAGCACCCCTGGCAGTGTTAAATGGTTTTACTCATCCCTGCAACTGCAAGAGAGCTTGTTCTTTTGAAAAACAACAGGCTTGGCCAGATCACCAGATGAAAATAGAGAGCTAAAAGGTAAGAAAAAAGAAAGCTAATGCAGCCAGGACATCTAAGAATTGGTAAGCTGAGATATGATAAATGTTTATTTTTGGGGTTGATACCACTTTAAATTCCTGGGACCCCCATGATAGTTCAGAAGAAACTTTTCATATTACTAGTTTGCCAAAATGTTCTTATCAGGCATATGGCTATAGTGAGACACAAGCCTGGAAGTGATTGTACCCCCTGTGCAAAGAGAGGCTTACAATCGTGTGAGATTTGATGAAATGCAGTGATGATCGTGCTGCCTGCACAGATCATCCATAACCCCATCTTAAAAGTCCAAGTCACTCAACAGCTGAGGACTTATCTCCAGAAAGTAAGTACGGGGGTAAATCTCTGTGTTTTCCAGCACAGATGGACCACTTTGATCTGTGCCTATTACTAATGTACTAATTCAGGACATCAAACCCCCCGAGTAATAGAAGCAATAAGCAGATCGCACTGTCAGTGAGTGATGATTTATTGGGGGGTTCGGCAACATGGACAGCGGCGCACAGAAAGCGGCGGGGGTTCAGCACCATGGACAGCAGCAGGAATTCAGGACCATGGACAGCAGCGCAGAAACACCCGCGGGGGTTCAGCACCATGAACAGTGGCAGGAGTTCACGACCATGAACAGCGGCGAACATATAGCGGCAGGGGTTCAGCACCATGGACAGCGGCAGGAATTCAGGACCATGGACAGCGGCGCCCAAACAGCGGCGGGGGTTCAGGACAACGATCAGCGGCGCACAGACAGCGGCAAGGTAATGAATAAAGCGATATTATACTTGCCCAAGTTGGTACAAATAGGCTGACCGGCCGATCTAGTTGGGGTGGCAGCTGCTTCCCTGCAGCATTCATCTCCCATGCAGTTGGATTCCCGGACGATGGGATCTTGTATCAGTCATTTATTCCGAATGCCAAGCGCTGTGAGGCAGCAGCAGAGTAGCAGGAAGAGTAAGCAACTTATCAAGATAGAAGCACCTCGGCGAACTAATCCATCAGAGGAGAGGAGAGAGAGGATGTGTGTATGTGGATGGAACAGCAGCCGGCAGCAGTATCAGCAGCAGGGACTCTACAACGTTATCACATCCAGAGAGTTCCCCACTGCTTCTCCCTCCCTCCCTCCCTTCTAATACAGCTCAGCCTCCTTCTCTCACTCGCTGTCATTTACTAACATGTTCCTCCACCTGCTGGCTCTATCACACTTCTATTCCACTTTTATTCACTTACTCTAGTGTGATTAGACAATTCCTATACTTATTGCCTTGGAACGCATCGCCGCCTGGCCGTTGAGGCTTAAAAGCAACCAAGGGGGTTAATGTTGGATTGAAAGCGATATTAAAGTGCAGTTCCAGGCAAAAAGAGATCTCAAACAAAAGAACACCCCCCCCCCCTCGTTTTTGAATTTTTTTTCTTTTTCATACCTTTTTGGCATGTTTTCTTTGGGATCCACTGTCCCACGGCCTTCCCCCCGTCTTCTGGGACCCATGCGTGTTTCAGAAGACGATGGGACCATTCAGAAAGTGTGGCGCGCAGTAAGAAACAGATTGTGGAGCCTGAAGGCTTCACTGCTGGTTTTCCTTACTAGCAATGCTTGCACCTGCACCTGCACCCAAAGCTGATGGACAGATGGGCTTGGCTTGCCGACATTGCGGGCTCCCTGGACAGGTAAGTGTCCTTATATTAAAAGTCATCTACAGTATTTGTAGCTGCTGACTTTTTTCATCAGGCTGGAACTCCGCTTTAAATCCAAAAATGTAATAAATCCAATTTCCCCTTGGATTTGACTTTAAAGGCACTTGAACTCATGTAACAATCATACAGTAAAGTAGAAAAATCATTTATTAAACCATTTATTAATAACACATGATTAAAAATAGTAACATGAAATGTACAATCCAAAAATGTAATATACAGGAAGGGATGGTCCCGATGATCAAGTCAAAGGTAAGTTTGACTCGAACATCGGGTGTTTGTTCATAGAACAAATGAAAATATGGGGCACTTGCGGCAAGGTCACCAGCAGCTGAACGCCCCATAATGCACTGTGAGATCAAGGTGCATTGATGGCTGCTGATTGGCCAAAGCATGCACCTGACCTGCATGCTTTGGCCAATCATAGCGCGATGTGCTGTGAGAGCCATGTTTGGCCAAAGGCAGTTTTCTTTTGGCCAATCATGTCTCAGGGGCTAAGTACACTATATAAGGCTGATGCTTACACGGCAGCCGTATATAGAGAATGAATGGCGATTAGGCAGGTAGTTAGTGTAGTGTGCAGTCAGTCAGTGTAGTATATATATAATACAGCGCGATGTGCCTTTGGCCAATCATGGCCCAGGGGCTAAGTACATTATATAAGGCTGTGGCCGTATATAGTGAATAAATGGCGATCGGGCAGCTAGTTAGTGTAGTGTGCAGCCAGTCAGTGTAGTATATATATAATACAGTTCAGAGTACATAGTGCAGTTAGTATAGTACTGTATATATATATAATACAGTTCAGAGTATATAGTGCAGTTAGTGTAGTATATGTATAATACAGTTCAGAGCATATAGTGCAGTTTGTATAGTATATATATAATACAGTTCAGAGTATATAGTGCAGTTAGTGTAGTATATATATAATACAGTTCAGAGTATATAGTGCAGTCCGTATAGTATATATAGTACAGTTTAGCGTATATAGTGCAGTTTGTATAGTATATATAATACAGTTTAGAGTATATAGTGCAGTCCGTATAGTATATATAATACAGTTCAGAGTATATAGTGAAGTCTGTATAGTATATATAATACAATTCAGAGTATATAGCGCAGTCCGTATAGTATATATAATACAATTCAGAGTATATAGTGCAGTCCGTATAGTATATATAATACAATTCAGAGTATATAGTGCAGTCCATATAGTATTTATATATGTCAGTGGGTGGCCCCGCCCTTGTCTATATAAGAGCTGTCAAAGCGAAATGACAGCAGTTCCTGGGAGGCCTCACATGGAGGCAGAGTTTTTTCATTTTTGGGTCTGTCGTGCAGTGCAATTGAAGATGGATGGACATTCAGGGATTTTTTTTTTAATAAAGTAATTGTCAAAAACTGTCTGTTGTGGTTTTTACTTTTTGACACTTTTTTTGGTGAATGGGTAGGGGTACAATGTACCCAATACCTATTCACATGGGGGGGGTGGGATCTGGGGGCCCCCTTGTTAAAGGGAGCTTCCAGATTCCGATAAGCCCCTCACCCACAGACCCTGACAACCAATGGCCAGGGTTGTTAGAAAGATGCTCTTGTCGCCATCAACATGGGAACAAGGTGCTTTGTGTGGGACCCCAAAGCACCCTCTCCATGTAGAGGGCATGTGGCCTGGTATGGTTCAGGAGGGGGGACACTCACTCGTCGCCCCCTATCCTGAACTTTAGGCTGCATGCTCGGATAAGGGTTTGGTATGATATTTTTTTTTTAAATGTTGGCGTGGAGTTCCCCTTAATATCCATACCAGACCCGAAGGGCCTGGTATAGACTGGGGAGGGACCCTACACCATTTTTCCTTGATTTTACCTATGTATTGCTGGGAGCCGTCAATACATTACAGCCTCGAGCAAGTTTACTTTAAATTTTTTCCTTTAGAAATTTAATTATTGCTGCTGCACTGTTTTACACATCGCACAGATGTGCCACTTTACAGGCAGACTTAGGGGACCCCCAGCCATGATATTTCATTTTAATTTTAATATTTAAACAATTTAATTAGTATTGTTTCACTTTAAGCATTATTAAAATCACTGCACATGAAAAAAATATTGTTTTAAAAACTTTTTGTTTGCATTAATACATGTCCCCTGGGGCATTACCCGGGTCCCCATACACTTTTTATGGCAATAACTGGCATATAAGCCTTTAAAATGAATGAGCACTTTTTCATGTTTGTGTCCCATAGACTTTAATAGGGTCTGCATGTTCGGTGTTCTGGTGCAAACCAAACCGGGGGGGGGGGGTTGTTCGGCCCATCCATATGTACAGGTATTGCAGCTTACCAATAAATACACTTGCCGGTCACTTTATTAGGTACACCTTGCTGGTACAGGGTTGGATCCCCTTTTGCTTTCAGTACTGCCTTAATTCTTCTTGGCATAGATTCAACAAGGTGTTGGAAACATCCCTCAGAGATTTTGGTCCATCTGCAGATTTGTCCGCTGCACATCCATGATGCAAATCTCCCATGCCACCACATCCAAAAGGTGCTCTATTGGATTAAGATCTGGTGACTGTGGAGGCCATTGTAGTAGAGTGAACTCATTGTCATGTTCAAGAAACCAGTGGTGAGATGATTTGAGCTTTGTGACATGGTCCATTATCCTGCTGTAAGTAGCCATCAGAAGATGGGTACACTGTAGTCATAAAGGGATGGACCAGCAACAATACTCAGGTAGGCCGTGGCATTTAAACAATACTCAATTGGTACTAAAGGGCCCAAAGTGTGCCAAGAAAGTATCCACCACACATTTCAATAACAGCCTGAACCGTTAATGCAAGGCAGGATGGATCCATGCTTTCATCTTGTTTACGCCAAATTCTGACCCTACCATCTGAATGTCACAGCTAAAATCGAGACTCATCAGACCAGGCAATATTTTTCAATCTTTTATTGCTCAAATTTGGTGAGCCTGTGCAAATCGTAGCCTCAGTTTCCTGTTCTAAGCTGTCAGGAGTGGCACCCAGTGTGGTCTTCTGCTGCTGTAGTCCATCTGCTTCAAGGTTCAATGTATTTTGTGTTCAGAGATGGTAGTCTCCATACCTTAGTTGTAACCAGTGGTTATTTGAGTTACTTTTGCCTTTCTATGATCTCGAACCAGTCTGACCATTCTCCCCTGACCTTTGACATCAACAAGGCATTTTCATCCACACAACCTCTGCTTACTGGATATTTTCTCTTTTTTGGACCATTCTCTGTAAACCCTAGAGATGGTTGTGCATGAAAATCCCAGTAGATCAGCAGTTTTTGAAATATCCAGACCAGTCCACCTTGCACCAACAATCATGCCACATTCAAAGTCACTTAAATCCCCTTTCTTCCCCATTCTGATGCTCAGTTTGAACTTTGGCAAGTCGACTTCACCACATCTAGATGTCTAAATGCATTGAGTTGCTGCCATGTGATTGGCTGATTAGCCATTTGGCTTACCACGCAAGAGAACAGGTGTTCCAAATAAAGTGGCCAATTAGTGTAGATGTGGTGACTGCATCCTTTTTCTTTTCTTTTCTCCTTCTGTTTTCACCTGGTGATCTGGCCAGTAACATACCTCTTGCATAGGCATGCGCACAGGGTGTGTCAGATGTGCCTGGTCACACCCTAATCACTCTGCCATAGCCTGCCATAGATAGAACAAATCTTGGCTGGTTCAAGAGAAACTGGCCAAGATCCAATCCATCTTTAAGCACTCTGTTTGTACTGAAGTCAGTCCATTGATTGACTTCAGTACAACCAGCATGTCTGATTTTTTTTGCATGCAAGACTCCCAACCAGAAGAATACAATAGCGCTGCGGGAGGGAATCCCCAATCAACACTGACTATGTTGATGGGGAAATCAAGTGTTTTTTTTTTCATTCCACCATAGGTGGAAAATTCTCTAGTCTATTGCTCCCCTTAGCATTATTGCACTGTGTGCTTCCACACTTCTCTTTCACTATGCTCAATGTCAAGATCATCATGTGCTAGCGAAAGCTCGCCCACAGTCACCCACTCTTTGCCTACTCTTTGCCTACTACCCCTGCAGGGGTTACCACGTCTGGTGAGTGGGGATCCAGCGGGGGGGAGCACCAAAGTCACACTGCGTGCTGTGCACTGAATTCACCTGTCATATGCAATAGTGGATACTCTGGGATCACATTTTTGGTTTTCTTTTTGTCACTTTCAGAAGAGGGACTTGGATTTTTTACTTATATACATTTTTATATTTAATATTATTTTTATGGTATAGATGTGGACTTTATTTGCACTTCATTTTCAGTGGTGCGGTTACTACTTATTTGTCACATAGTTTGTGGTATTAGGAATTGAGATATCTTATGGATGATGGCTGGGTATATGGTCGGTTGATTAAGGGAGTATGTGTGCCTTATTAACAATCTGAGTGGTTTTCCCAGCCTTACCTAGTTATACATTTAGACATACTCACTTTATATATTCTACTTTTATTTACTATTATTATCTTTATTGTTACTCACTGCTTGATGATTTCAGTTATGATTTGATACACATATCACACGCCCACTTTGTTTACCACACCCACTAGTGGGGCACATACATATACAGTTTGGCTCATAAGCTTAGCACCTGCACGTTTTCCATAACTTTTTGGTTATTTACTCAGTGGTTATAGGGTAGCGCCAATCACCTCATTTCTTATACTTATTCCTGTAAGTTCCCTTGGGAACCTAATAAGGGAGGCTGCAACCCACTTTTATCCCAAGCGTGGAAATTACTATATATTTAATAAATAAAAGCTGATCATTTTATTCATCCCTGCCAGTGTTAAGTGTTTTGTCTCATCCATGTAAACTGATACATGCTGTTGCAGAGCTTGAAAAAAAATAACACACTCGCTGGCTGGATCACCTAATGAAAATAGAAGAAATAAAGCCTAAAAAGGGAATGCAGCCATCACATCTAAAAATTGGTAACCTGCAATATAATAGTTATTTGCTTTGTGTTTAATATTATAATAATTATATTATTATTATACAAGATTTATATAGCGCCAACAGTTTGTGCAGCGCTTTGCAACATGAGGGCAGACAGTACAGTTACAATTAAATTCAATACAGGAGAAAGCAGAGGGCCTTGCTTGTTGGATCTTACAATCCAAAAGGCAGGGTCAAGTGATACACAGGGGTGCTTACAATGATCAGCTTGTATTTATTTATGTAAAACCTTTATCCCAAAAAGATTAGAAAAAAAAAAAACACTGTCGCTGGAACTGCTAAGAAAGTATTAGCTGGAGTTTGACTTCAATTTGTTAGTTTATTTAAGTCTGCTAGTAAATTTAACAGTCTCCTCCCCCCCAGACTGACAATGTGTGCATTTTTTGTTGTTTGTACCTGTGATCTGGTCAACAATCAGTGGTGCACATTTTTCTGTTTTTTATGCTGTTCTACCTAAAATATACTGACATTAACACTGGCCCCGTATATACATCCTTTTTTTCTACCTCAAAACATACTGACACTGGCCCTAAGGGCTCATTCACATGTACAGCAGCCCTTGCTGCCCCTCTGAAAGCAATGCACGGTGGATCACTTTTCAGAGGGTGTTTTGACAGGCAGTGTGCAGGGCATATGACACCTCCTCACTGCCTGATTTAATCCTGAAAATGCTGCATCACCTTGCCACATTCACAGTTGCAGGGCATAGACTTTCATAGGTCACGCTCAGCGGCACTAACACAAAATGTCATTTAGTTTTTTCTGCAGTGTGTGTACAGCCCTGAACAGCTGCACATCTGTGTTCAGGGGGGTGGTCAGGGCAGTAAAGCTGCAGCTGAACCTTCTGGTTTTACTGCCCCCCCCTCGGCTGCACATGTGAGCTCAAGCCCTAATCTATTTTATCTGTATTATTATTTATTTATTTTGATTACACAGACTTCTCTTCTAGTAAAAGGAAAGAAGGAAAGGCTCAATGCAGGCGGCTGCAAGAGGGTCATAGCCCCAAACCCAGGCAAGACAGTGTGTACATCTCTGTATGCAAGTACAAGAACTCAGATGTGCATGTCCCAGTATACAGCTGCTGCAGATTTTATGTCATTGATTTTGACAGGGGATTAGAGGAACTGTATCTATTCCCTCTTGAGATTAAGGGGGGATATGATCAACATGTACAAATACATAAGCGGTCCATATAGTGAACTTGGTGTTGAGTTATTCACTTTAAGGTCATCAAGAGTAAAAAAGATTTAATCTCCAAATACGGAAAGGATTCTTCACAGAAAGAGCTGTGAAAATGTGGAATAGACTCCCTCCAGAGGTGGATCTTGCAAGCTCAGTAGATTGCTTTAAAAAAGGCCTGGATTATTTCCTAGGTGTACATAATATAACTGGGTACTAACATTTATAGGTAAAGTTGATCCAGGGAAAATCCGGTTCCCTCTCGGGGGATCAGGAAGTAATTTTTTCCCCCCTGCTGTAGCAAATTGGAGCATGCTTTGTTGGGGTTTTTTTCCTTCCTCTGGATCAACTGTGGGTGAAGGATTGTGTATATGGGATTGTATTTTTATTATTTTTTTGGTTGAACTTGATAGACTTGTGTCTTTTTTCAACCTGACTAACTATGTTACTATGTAGGGTGCTGGCAATGGGCTGTATGCTGCAGCTGTGATTCCTGGGCAGAGACTTTCATCCAAACGTATGCTGTGTGGTCCCCTTGAGGCAGTGTGCATGAAGCCAAAAAGGTTACAGTGGGGGAATTAGAATTAGTACTTTGTCCCAACTTTGTCTCAGCTGCAGCAGCTGCCTAGAGCAGCCAGGCTTTTTACCATTTTATTTTCTATGCCCTGTGGAAAAGATGAAAGCTAGAAGCTAATTTGTTGCTAAGGACAATGGCACTGGTTGGGACAGAAGTTGTCTCAGACCCTTTTATTACCAATCCCCCCATGTAACTTTTCCCTTACACTAGTGATCACTATGATTGGCTTTTGCAGTGATCACGTGATCAGGAGATGGTAAGGCTACATTCATGACAACGATTAGGGCCAAATTGTAGCGGCAGGAATCTTCTGATTTCTGCTGCAGCTCTAAGCAGCTAGGTGAGGCCGCCAGCCCCATTCACTATAATGACAGGTTCTGGCAAGTTCAGCTGTACATGGCTCTCTGCACAGCCCATTATTACCCACAAGCAATCGCTGTCAGTGCAGAGAGTATATCTGTGGCTGCCAGCAACTTGTCATTACAGTAAACAGGATCGGTGGCTGCACCTAGCCGCTGAGAGCCACAGCAGGATTCTCTGATCCCTGACCTTAAGTGGAGCTCCACTCAAATGGGGAAGCTCTGCTTGTCTACCTCCTCATCCCCTCCCCTGCCACATTTGTCACATTTTGGGGGGGGGGGAGACGGGTACATGGTTTTGACAGGTACCCGCTCCCATTTCCGGTTCAGTTCGCCACGACAAACTGAGCTGGAAGTTCCTTCCCCCGCAGACTTCTGGGACACTTCCCAGAAGACTACAGCCCATTCAAAGAGTGGCGTGCACTTCACACATGCGTAGTAGAAAACCGTCTGTGAAGAAGCACGGCTTTACTGCTGGTTTCCCTTAGTCAGGATGGCGGTGCCAGCCCCTAATAGCCGATTGAAGAATCAGTTCGGGAGAGGACACCGCTGGATTCCTGGACAGGTAAGTGCCCTAATATTAAAAGTCAGCAGCTACAGTATTTGTAGCTGCTGACTTTTAATTTTTTGGGGGGAGTCTGGAGCTCCTCTTTAATATATGCACCAGCTCTGTTCACCCGTGTAGCTTAAGACTCTGAGGCCAGGGGATGTCACTGACAGCCCTGTCTCCACACTGGGGACATGAGATTGAGCAGTATCCCTTTACAAATGAATGCATGTGTTCTCTACAGTCCCCTTAAAAGTACTTGTGCCACATGTGATATTCCTCTCAGCAAGATACATTATGAAAGATCAGAGGGAAAAAACATAAAAAGAGGAAAGAGTGTACAGAAATAAAAAAAATCAAATTTGAAAGAAATAAACCAAACCATTTAAATACTAGAAGACAGTCTAAAAGGCATCCTTTACACTATCTCCGGTCATCTGCATGGATCAGTGGAAGCTCAATGCAAGGGTACATAAAGAAACATTATAAATGAATATCTATAAAAATGCAACATTCATCCAGTGAAGTATAAATATCCTAAATCAAACAATTGATAAATACTATAAATATCCCAAAAGCATTATACATGTAATAGTAATATACTATCAATATGCATATACAGTATATCTATATCCACCATGTGCAATTATCCAAAAAAAACAAAAATTCTATGTGCTAGTTAGAGGGTTCCACCACCCCTGCAATGCTGTAGTGTATTATTTACAGTCTCTAGACTCAAAGTAATTCTTTATTATTTTATCCAATGTGTGCAATATTACAAAAAAAAATAATAAATAATATTTATATTAAATGTGCAAACAAGAGGGTTCCACCACCACTACAATATTATATATGTAACACACAGTTCATACATTCAAATCAATTCTTTGACTACCAATGCACTTGTTCTACATGTATTCTTCGTGCATCTACATCCATCAAAGTGACCACTCTACAGTGAATACCACCACCAATTACTCTCCACGCTCTCCTTACTGTTTTGGCCTGATATAGGTCATCAAACACTTTCCCCTTTAAGGAGTCTTATTAGCCACTCCAGATATCCAGGTACTCGCCCCGGATTCTTCCTCAACTATCTCCAATGGTATATTATCAACCAAGCCAGCGCTCCACCATTACTTTCACTCAAAGAAACTACACATAGTGGGGTTGATTTACTAAAGGCAAATCCACTGTGCACTACAAGTGCACTTGGAAGTGCACTTAGAAGTGCAGTCGCTGTAGATCTGAGGGCAAAATCTGAAATGAGGGGAAGCTATGTTGATTTCTGTCATCCAATCATGCACAAGCAAAAATGCATTTTTTTCTTTTTCTTGCATGTCCCCCTCAATATCTACAGTGACTGCACTTCCAAATGCACTTGCAGTGGATTTGCCTTTGGTTAATAAACCCCATTGTTTTATCACTTTAAAATGACCATAAATATTTATTAAAACCTTTTAAACTACATTGTTGGTGCACTAATCCTCAGCAGTGCACCACCTTAAACAACATTTTATATGTATAGGTATATGCCCCCCTTAAGAGTAAGACCACAGCATCACCAGTGTGTATCCAAGCAGATCCTTTCTGGTGGAGTGATGGTGTTATTAAGCTCCGCCCTGATGCGTCTTGTCACATCCTTCTCTTCCAAAGTGGACATGTACCTACATACTGTATATACAATTTGTGTTTAAGGTAGTGCACTACTGAGGATTAGTGCACCAACATTGTGAGTGTATTTAAAAAGTTTTAATAAAAATTTTTGTGAGTTTAAAGTAAAAAAAAAAAAAAAAAAAAAGATAGACGGTGCTTGACATTATAGTAATGCAAATCAAGCACCACACCAAAGCACTAGACACCAGACTGCACTCGATCTGGCATGCCTGAAAATATATTTCTTTCACTAATATGAGTGAATCCCCATGCCCACTGCACATTTTTCCCTGATGCATGAGGCTCTGGCTGGACTAAGCACTAATTTTTGGGACAGTACGCATCCATGAACAAATGCCCAGAATGCAAGAAGTCTGCATTCCAGGCATTCATCCCTAGTTCTGCTAGGTGCACCATCCAGCCTGGTCCAGCCTGGTGCAGCCACAGCAGCTGTCAGCCTCTCAAAGAACTTTAAGGGCTAGTTCACACCAGAATCACACAAGAATGTGGTCTGCATCCTTGAGCAACTCCTGTGCGATTCAACGCCTTGTGATTGTCAGCCCAGTCATTTGAATTGGCTGAATACATGCTGTATTGAGCCAAAATTGGTGCATGCACTGCTTTTAAAAATGCACTGCAACCAGATTGTACTGTGGTATCATGTGATCTGGTGCAGGCAAATGCACTGCGTTTGCAATCTTTGTTTGGGGAGTCGTTAGGAATCCATTGACACCTGTAGCACAACAGAAGATTGCAAACCCAGTGCTTTTTTAATGTGGTGAGGGAAACGCACATAGAATGTGGGTATCCTGCATCGCTTTCTGGTGTGAAAAAGTTCTTAAAGGTTGTCAACAGTGGGGCTGGATGGTGAACTTGTGCCTCCCCTCCACATCTGCACTGCACTGCGGCTAAATGCTCAGAGAAACACAGACTGGTGTCTGCAGGTGCCCTGAGGACCAAAACACTGCAGGTTGGGCATCAAAGGTCTGGATGGCTTACTTTTATTTTCTCGGAAAGAAAACACTCAAGTGAGACAGAGAAAAAGTATTTTTTATTAGTTATTGCTAGGAATGAGTTGCACGGTGAAATGACTGATCTAAACAGGATAAAAGTCTTGTGATTAACGTGATAAGAATACAAGGCATAGAGGCATATTTTTGTTATTATGGTGGAAAGATTATCAGCATTTTGTCTTTTTCTGTTATTTTACCTAATGATCTGGAGGAGAGATAGATTAGGCGCGGGTATATTCACCACAAGGCACAGGTTCACTCAGTCAGTGGTATGCGTTCCCCCAGGGGTACGCTGCCTGTCAGTTTAAGCTCAGTGTGCCAGCCTGAAAGTTTAATATCAAACTTTGTACAAAACAGACTGGATTCATTATTTTTACTCATTTGAAAACCTTTCTATGCTTTGCAAGCATAAAGTATTGCTTGGAAAACATAGATAAAACTTTATTAGGTATGAGCATTATAGGTTCACAATTTGGAGCAGCCTTTCCTAGCCTTTTTTACTCTGGAGGAATCCCTAAAATAACTTTCAGATACACAGTTGATGGTACATCCATGTAATCAGTGAATTGTAGATATAATAAATTAATGTATAAATAATAAAAAAAAACTATTTCTATTGTGAAACCTCAGCTTCTTTTGCTGCACATATTCAATAATCAATAATTTAATGGCAAGAATTCATTTGCATTGACGACCATTTATTTTGCTGTTTAGTGACAAAAACATATTTTGTTTGCAGTTCAGTGGCAAAACTCTGTCCCATGTTATTTATTCAAGAGCCCTGAGATGATCCACTCATCCCTATTTGCCAATATATAGGGGTAGATGATTTATTAAATTTAAAGCGTAACTCCACTTTGTTGGGAAAAAAACATTGCTCACTGGGTGATCTATGTACATTGCAAGGATTATAATAAACTTTGTTGCAGATTTCTACCTTTTGTTATTCTCAAGAAATCCATGTGTGCTTGCCTGTGCCTCTGTGCTCAGTAGGTCTAATGGGAGTGTTTTCATAATTATCTGTCAGCTGTGGCAGCTGCAGGGCACTAATGAGGAAATCTGCTGGGCCTGCATCCCTTTAGACATGCTCCTATTGGAAATATCTCACCAAAAATGACATTTTTGTTGCAGGGGATGCCTGAAATCTGACTTGTATCTTAGGGAGACTTCTGGGGAAATTGGTGAGCCAATCACACAATCAGGAAATGATGTTTCTGGGGAGTGGTCAGTACACATTTTGTGTACAGAACAACTCCATATAGCCATATTGCAATGCGTTTATAGACAATTACAGCCACTGCAGATTGAAAAGGAAAGGTCATTTTTAATAATATTCAATTACAATATGACTTGTATCACAATTGTACATATTATATTTCTTTATTTGCTATTTTTTTTCCTCATGAAAGTGGAGTTACCCTTTAGGAAATGCTGACATACCCCCAAGTGGGGGACTGCCATAAAGAAGCAAGGTTCAAAGGAGTACAATAGGAGTTTTCCTTTTTCATTCCTTTTTCACTTTTCTTGCCTCCAGAATGGAAGAAGGGCAGCTAAGAGAAGTCCCAAGAATCTCTACAGCTCTGGTTTAATGTAGACATACTGTACTCTTACTCTTTGTTAGTGGACTGTGTAGTTGAGTGGAGTGCTACTTATTATTATTAATATTATTATTATTGTTTTATTTTGCATTCATCTGCAAGGTATCTCTATTAATAAGAGGATATACTGTACAATGTACAATTCCACCAGAACTCCCATTGGGCCCTCTTCTGATAATACCTGTTTGTACAGTACATTGGATGTATGCACAGTTATTAATCTCTTCTTATATAAAGCTTGTATTATTTCTATACTGGTGTACATTTATATACTTATTCTTAATGTTATATGCTGGTTGCAGTAGTTCTTCCGCTCCCAATTACTTTGTTTAGATTACAGGTTAATTTCCCCTCTGTTCACAGAAGTTCTGTCCTGGATGGAGACACTGCCAGCCTTATTATCAAACCCACTCTTCCACTCAGCGAAGGTTGTGGTTCTCTTATTTACCTATGGGTTTAACACAATATCCTGTTTGGGGAGGGCCATTTCTCATACCCCCCCAAAAGACGGCTACAATAGTAAGTGAATAGAATTTAATAGGTTGTCTGTATCACTGCCTTTCATTCCTTCATTCTTTCACTTTGCAAAGAACTCCCAAAGATTCTGTGGTTGATTTATTAAACAAATAAAGACGGTTCACCTAGAAAAGTAAATGTTCATATAATCTTAGTGAAGGAGGTGAATCTGTCTATTCACTTTACCCATCTAATCATATTCATACAACATTATTTTTTTATTTCCATTTCTATGGGTACACAAAGAGTACAGTTTCACCCTATTTTTTTAACAAAATGTATATTCTCCTTGCAAATGCAACATCCTATATTCCTGTAGTATAATCAGATTCAGCCCCATTGAGTTCTGTAAACAGTGGGCTTCTTCCAGTATAACGGTACTTTCACACTAGGGTGGTGCCTGCATTAGCGGTAAAGCGCCGCTAGTTTTAGTGGCATTTTAGCACTGTCATATGCCACGTACACATGGTCAGAATTTCCAACAACAAATGTTCGATGTGAGCTTGTTGTCGGAATTTCCAATTGACAACAAAAATTTGAGAGCTGGATCTCAAATTTCCCGACAACAAAATCCGTTGTCGTAAATTCCAATCGTGTGTACACAATTCCAACGCACAAAATTCTAAGCATGCTCGGAATCAAGCAGAAGAGCTGAACTGGCTATCGAACATTTTTCTGTGCTTGTCGTATGTGTTGTAAGTCACCGCGTTCTTGGCGTTCGTAATTTCCGACAACATTTGTGCGACCGTGTGTATGCAAGACAAGTTTGAGCCAACATCCGTCGGAAATAAATCCAGGATTTTGTTGTCGGAATGTCCGTTCGTCTGTACGTGGCATTAGCGGTGGTTTTTGCCCTCTAACGGGGCAATTTATCCCCTGCTAGCAGCCGAAGAAAGGATTAAAAGCGCCTGTGTTGTGACGCTGCCGAAGTGCTTTGCAGGTGCTTCGGCAGCGCTGCCTATTCATTTCAATGGGCAGGGCATTTTGATGTGGCACTGATGAGGTGGCACTGATGGGCACTGATAAGGAGGCACTGATAGGCAGCACTGATGGACACTGACAGGCAGCACTAATGGGCACTGATAGGCATCACTGATGAACACTGATTGGCAGCACCAACAGGCATCACTGATGGGCATTGAAGGGTAGCACTGATGGGGCTGCTCTGATATAATCAGGCAACTAATTATCAGTGCAGATGTCCCCAGTGAGGAATGCCGCTTATCGGCCCTCCTCTCCTCACACACTGTCAGCTCGAGGAAAGGAGTGCCAATAATAAGCATTTTCTATTTACACTGTGATTAGCTGTGTTTTGACACAGCTAATCACATGGTAAAGAGCCTATGTCATAGGCTTTTTACTGTGATCGGTGATGCGCTGTGTCCGATCGTTAAACTGCACTCCCCTGGGGGCACGTACGAGCAGTGCATTCTGAAGGACGTCATACAACATCCAGTCAGGATGGCAAAGCCACCGCCCAGCCATAATTCTGCTATAGGCCGGGCGGGAAGGTGTTAAATAATAGTCTACATAGCCATACTATATGTATAAAATCACTATACATTCCCCTTTAAACCCCTAAATCCTATCAGGGCCATCTTTAATATTGATTAAACCCTGGGGAAACATTTTTTTGCCCCCCCTCCATGGTAGGCAGTTCCTAATGGTTTAGTCTATAGCAGTGGTAACAAGTAGTGGCTTCAAGGCTCTCTCACCAGACTCAGCAACACAACAGCAGTGATCCCTCCTACCAAGTGTCCTCGGTCACTCTGGGTGGCCCTTGGTGACTTTGGCAGGCAGCACAGCAGGTTCTTTATCTGGCAGCAGCTTTGTCCCTCCGCACTCAGATCACACTCTTTACTTCTGGTAGTCGCACACATGGCAGTGACCTTTTGCTGCCACAGACTCTCTCTCTCAGATGGCATCCACAGCATGGTCCTCTCTGCACAAGCCAAATTGAGGAGAAGACTTTGCCAGGGAAAATCTGGTTCTCTCCTCCTTGCTGCAAAGCTTGGTGGGGGCTATAGTTCAACCTCCATTATTTTCAATGGGCAGCCTGTCTCTAGGGACTACATGTCCTATGATGCTCCTCTCCTTCTTGCTGATTGGTCCATTCCTGTTGCTAGGAGGGAGGGAGAAGAGACAGAGTGGATGGGCGAGCCGGGATTAATACAACCAGCCCGCTGCCACTTTCCATAGTCCTGCTCTGGTCCTCTCCCTGTTTTATTAACCCCCCCTCACTGTAGACAAGAGAAGGGGGGAGGCCACACACACAGTCCACTCAGTGTGTACATCCCGATGGTAGGAAACTCAGCAGGTGGTAAGCAGGGATTAGACAGAACTCCTGTGAATAATCTCTGCACTACTAACAGAAGGATGGGGGGTGATCGAGGAGTCACACAGACATTCCACAACTTGCCTCTCCCCATCCCAGTACATCTGCACACACAGTAAACTAGTGGAGAGGGCAGGAAGATGAGCCAGGGGATGGGCTGCCCGGCTACAGCAGGGTGGGCTCAAGGGGCAGCTGCTTTAGGCCCCACAATAATGACTGGGCCCAGGGCAGATGCTCATTTTGCCCCTCGTTAAAGGTGACATTATCATCTGTAGGACTGAATACATACAGTCCAGTGTGTGCCAAACTCTGCCATAATTCTCCTCCTGCTCCAAAAGGAAGAGCATTTGTTGGAGTCATAGGCTCCTGCTGCTGTCAGTCAAACTCATGTGAGGAGGAAGCAGAGGTGGGGCTGACTGGTGCTGTGTGTGTCTATGAACATACATCCATACCATCCAGCTTGCCAAGGAGGCACCTGCAGTACGAAGAAACGGACACTTCCAGCAGGGGACTTCCAGAAGAGGAGGTAATATCGCTGCACAGAGCAAATAAATATTACATCTGTTTTATTTTAAAGAAAAATGAATAACCTTTACTATAACTTTAGTTAGCAAACAAGTAACGCACTATAGTGGGCTGTGCTGCTCTGCTTTTAAAAAAGGTATCCGCACTTTTTTTTTTGTGTGTTTTGG
The DNA here is from genome assembly GCF_042186555.1 of Aquarana catesbeiana. Taxonomy (NCBI): domain Eukaryota; kingdom Metazoa; phylum Chordata; class Amphibia; order Anura; family Ranidae; genus Aquarana; species Aquarana catesbeiana. Next base: position 110,510,392 of record NC_133327.1, read on the forward strand.
TGTCCTAGGGAACCAATTTATTTGAATAGGGCACAATGCCAGGCACGTTAATGCACTAACAAACATGCTTTGTGTTAATGCACTGCAAAGTTGTGAATGTACCCCAAACAATACAAATAGAAGTTTTTCCTCCATCATCCACCCATAATTGGAATGGCAGCTTCTAGTAGACTTTAAAAAGGGAGAAAAGATTAAAAACTTAGCTAATCAAACTAATACAAAGTTTTCCCTAAATCTCCCTTTGTGCTATATTCATAGACAGTAAAAAAAAAATATTATTTTGCTTCAGCACATACTAAAGTATGCTTGAGAGGTAGAGCAGTCACTATCTATTAACCTGCAGGGAGATCTTTGTTTTGCTCATGGTCTTGGTAATGGGCATTCTATTTATCACATGCAACTTGGGAAACCACTCGTAAAGGCCACTTTATGATTTACTGGTACATGCACTGGATAGTGTGCATGATTGACTGTTTTATAATGTCTCAGGGAAAGGCAAGATTGTGTTCTCGATTAACTAGTTCATAACCAGACAGAACAGCTCACCAGTTTTCATATGTTTTAGTTAAATGCTCAATATCATTAAATATTTAAGTAAAGGAACACTGCTATAAAAATTAACGTAGTACATAAAATCGAAGATATGCATTATGCAGTTTATCCCATCTGTGTGTATGCCTGAATAATGCATGTTTGCTAGAATATACTGTATGTACTTACCAGGAAATGTATCCTATATACACTATATGCTGTATTACTAAAAGTATTGAGACGCCTGCCTTTACACGCATATAAACTTAAATGGCATCCCAGTCTTAGTCCGTAGGGTTCAATATTGAGTTGGCCCACCTTTTACAGCTATAACAACGTCAACTCTTCTGGGAGGGCTGTCCACAACGTTTAGAAGTGTGTCTATGGGAATGTTTGACCGTTCCTCCAGAAGCGCATTTGAGAGGTCAGGCACTGATGTTGGACGAGAAGGCCTGGCTTGCAGTCTCCATGCTAATTCATCCCAAAGGTGTTCTATTGGGGTGAGGTCAGGACTCTGTGCAGGCCAGTCAAGTTCCTCCATCCCAAAATCGCTCATCCATGTCTTTAAGGACCTTTATTTTATGGACCAATACTTTTGATAATATAGTGTATCCCACATGGTAGCAGAAAATTCCAGGGTGGGTAATGACTGATGATTGAGTCCTGGAGTTTGGTAAGTGGTTGATAACTGTTTAGTTATTAGTTAGCAAGGCTAATTTACTAAAGGACTTGATAATTCTCCACACAATAAATTGTGTAAATATTCACTGCAATTGTCCAATCATGTGAAAAGTGAATACCCATTTACAAGCGGCTAAATGTTAAAAAAAAAGGAAATAATTCAACCATTTTACAAACCAGGTGGTCAACATATTTATTAAAGGTGACTTTAAGTGTGACCCCTGACAAGGAGGACATAGAATATTCCTTGAATGGGATGCTACAGAAAGCTGTCAGAGACTGCAAGCATGCTACAAGAGAACATCATTATAGAGGCATGCTACTAGAGACGGTCAATAGACCAATGCATTAAACTTCTACAAGCCATTCAATTTTCCTTCACTGGCTTGAATAAGGAAAACACAGACTAGTCTGTGCAGGGACCCCAAAGGCTTTAAAATAAGTAACAAAGGGCACTATAACTGTATTGGCTAATGAACATATAATGTATTCTTCTAAATATGCAATATATGTATTAATGTAAACAAACTTCTCTTTCCATTAATCTTTCATTGATTTCATAAGCACTAAAAGAAACTTGTTTAATACTCACTCCTCAGAATCCCTTTAAGTATAAGGTCTGACGATCTGGGACTGGTGGGATCATTCTGAGTATGGTTCTCCTCCCTGAATCCCTCTTGTACCCCACATACAGCTCCATGTCCTCCTGTCACCACCCACCCTCCCTATCTCTTTGCAGACCTAGTTACATAATGCAGCCCAATGCTTAATACCTCCTAGGTCTATGTACTTGGTGTATACTCTGCTGACACTCAATTGTCATTGGCTATAGCCTTTTCAGTAGTTTTGCCTATTTTATGACCAACATGTTTTTTTGTTTTTTTTGTTTTTTTTGTTTTTTTCTCTTATGCTTGATTTCTCTGACTTTACTGTGCATAATGTGCTTTATTTGTATTCCAACAAATCTTCAATAAAAAATACAATTTAAAAAAAAAAGTATAAGGTCTGACAACATTTTTAAGGTCCTTCAAACAAAATTAGTTTATTCGATGATGACATCATCAAATGTGCTGATAAATGATTTTTCAGAATTTCATATGAACAATTACCTGGACATCTAGCCGTGTATGGCCATCCTAACAAACACAGTGAGTGCTGCTGTTGAACTGTATTCAAATGTGTTTAGTATGCAGAAGAGCAAGTACAACCACTCATCACATGCTCTGGAGATTTTTTTAAGAAGTGTGAACCTTACTGCTTTTAAACTCAGATTTGTGAATATGCTGTGGGAATCACGTTTGCAAACAATATGTTTAGTTTGAAATCCTTTGCTTTGGGAACCAGATTAAAAATAGTTTTTTTTAAACATACACTCTTATCAAAGTGACAATATTAGAGGTTAAAAAATTGGGACAGCGTAAAAGATTTATAGTTTCTCCTCTGGTGACTAGTTTGCTGAAATTTCGCTCTCTTCCAGAGCTCTGTGCATCAAGATACTTCGGGTTGATTTACTAAAGGCAAATAGACTGTGCACTTTGCAAAGTGCAGTTGCATTCTGCAAGAGCAGTTGCTCCAGAGCTTAGTAATGGAGCAGAAATTCTGCTGACTCCAATCATCCAATAATGTGCAAGCAAAATTATGTGTAGCCATGGTGTTGCAGCTAACAAACAAACAATCTGCAAAATAACCCCACTGCCAAACTTCATACATCACTTCCAGAGACAATGAACAGTCTTTTGTGAGCTTTGTTTTTTTGTTGTTTTATTGGGGGGTACAACTTGGATAGGGATAGGAATATGGGATGCCCCTAGGATAAGTATTTGCCGTCATATTTAAGGATTTTAGTACACTTTGAATAAAAGTAGAGCCAGAAGATATAATGTGCATATTTAGGTATGAATCTTAGGTATGTTTCGTCCTGTACACTTTTGTTCATCCTGCACAAACTTGTAGTTACTGTATTGAAATATGACACATCCTTCTCTATTGAATAGTAGGGGCCCACTCTGAATAAGCCTCCCTCCTATGGCTCTTGTTGCTCACTGCCACTAGGCCTGAGGCCTGCAGAATCTCTTCCCGGAGGCCCAGTGGGTTAAAAGCATATCTTCTAGGAAATATGGACTACTGTTCCCAGCCAGACCAACTTGCAAATCATGTGCCTGCAGGCAGCATCGACTTGATACAGATCCCCATAGTCTCTTTTCTGATCCAGGACTCCCCATCATCCACCGTGTGTATTGATGAAGACTCCACTAGTGACCATGCACTAGCAGAGTTCCCTTCACGGACTCCTTGGCACTCCAGCCCTTGGCACTTCAGCCCTTGGCACCTCCAGCCCCACTGTGGTAACACTCACCAAACTTCCAACAGCCCTTAGTCCTTGATGAGGAACTTTGACTGGACCATGTGTACCACCAGTTTCACCTGCCCTTTTGCTCCAGGAGTTCCCTGCCATCCGACCGTGTGGTGGCAGAGACATTGCCAATGACTATGTAGAGGCAATATTTCTTCACAGCTCCCCCCGGGCCTCTCCTGCGATTGGCGCATCCCCCCAGATGGGAATGGCCTCCTGCGACTGACTAACATGCCATTCCTCACTTCACCCAGCTGACTCTCCCTCCTGTGGAGAATCACCTCAGCTTATATATGAGGAACACCCCCTGCCAACCTCGATGGGGATTGGTCAGGGCTCACACACAAGCCACCTGCCACTCCAGTTCCAGGCCCAGCCCCCTTTCCAGAACGTTCTCCCTGGAACAGTGGGAGGTGCCCCAGAGCCAGAGCACAGGTGGTAGTGCCCTCTGACCACTCCCAGCCCCCAGATCAAAACAGACAGTCCTAGCATGCAGCATAGGCCTGCCTAAATTTGCCTGTGCTGGAATAACCTAGTAAAAATACCTTACTAGCACCTTCCTTCTGGAAGAGGGTGCTACATATGTTAAATTTTCCTTGCACGTGATTGGGTATTCTTTGGAGAGTGAAGCTTTACTTAATTTACTAAGCTCTGGAGCAACTGCACTTGCAGAGTGCAACTGCACTTTGCAAAGTGTACAGTCTATTTGCCTTTAGTAAATCAACCCCTATATAACAATTTTGATGTGTGGAATAGCATGCCCCTCCGCTGGCCATTCTGGTTTCTCCTGCATGTTACCGCAAGACACAGTGGTGACATTAAGGTAAATAGAGATATGTGGCGCTAACTCAAAGTGCATAAATGTGATAAAATTTATGAAATATGACATCAAATAAATAAATAAACAAATCCAAATGAAGGTGAATAAATCCAAAAATAGTCTAAAAGTGCATCAAGATGGAAAAAATCACAAATTTAGAAAAAAATTGATAAAAATTGCATGAGATAAAAAAGTTGCATGCAATAACAAAAATCGCATAAAGTGCAAAAAAGTGCAGAAACGCTATAAAAATAGCCACAAGTCGATCCAATTAATGTAATACAGTTCCAACGTGAACAAAGTGAGTCTTTATAAAACAGTTCATGCAAAAAATAGATGAAAAAAGTGCAAGTGCAAACGATTATAGGTGACAGATTCCTCTTGATAACTGTACTCCGTGGTGCGCCACACGTTTCCCCCAGCCTCTCACCTCTAGCAAACCCCAGGGTCAAGTCGAATCTGCAATCAGGAAGTGGATGAAACACCATCAATCGATCAGTCACCTCCGATCGTCACAGGTCTGGCAAATCTCCAATGAAAGGCCTCAAGTTCAGCAAGTTGGGTGGAGGCATGCAATAGAAAGGAGAATCCCCATTGTGCAGTATTCAAAACAGGTTTATTCAAAACAACATAGTAACTTACATGTACAGCATAAAATGAACAGCACAGATCCCAGTACTTCCGGTTTTGGTTGAGGCCGGAAGTGATGACACCTGACTCTTCCCTGGCACATATCGTCACCGACATTGTGGTGACATTGGGGTCAGCAGGAGGCAAGGAACTACAATGGCCAGTGAGGGAAGTTCTATTCCACACATCCTGAAGTGTTATATAAGATCAGTGCACAGAGCTCTGCAAGAGAGCAAAGGTCCATGAATCCAGCAGCCAAAAAGGCCAAAATATAAGCATGCTTATTTCACAGTATTATGCTGCTAGAATTTGGTGACCCATACAGGTAAGAGCAGATCAGTTTTCCATCCTTTCATTGCTATAATGCAGCAGTCCACCCTATGGCCTATAATCTGGTAAGCCTGGTATACTGTACATCTAGTAGAGATGCTAGAAATACCTCTCACATAAACAGAAAGCAAATCCTATTTCAGTTATTTATGTTACAGTGGTTTTAGCATATGTCATTGCAGATTCTTAGTCCTAAAGGCTATTAGGGACCCCCAGAGGTCTGTTGGGAGGCCATTTCACCTCAGCATACGTTCTTGACTTATAGTGAGGATGTGAACAGATGAGTTTCAGTCCCTTTATACAGTTAATAGAGTTTCTTCCGAACAATAAACTCCTGGGGGGAGAGGGTTATGGCACAGAGCACCCGAAAGAACCATGAACAGACTTGAAAAATTATACTTACAGCCTATGTAGAAAAAAGACCTTTAAGCCACACTGGCACTTTGTAATCACTTGACTGTGTGCAGTAACAGCACTTAAAGTGGAGCTAAACATAACTTTTCTTTCAGTGCTCTCCATCTCTTCATGGAATCTTCTGCTGGGTGCCATTTTCATTGGCCAGCAAGGGATGCCGTCACTCCTGCTCATACTCAGGAGTAAGTCATCCCAGCACACAGGAGCCGTGCAGGTGATGTAAACTGAGCTGCACATGCACAGCCCATTTAACATGCCGGAAAAGACAGTGTGATAAATTTCCACCCTGGTGTTCCAGTCCAGGATCCAGCTTTATTCGTCCAAGGTAAGTGCTCTGGCCAGGCACTGCAAGCTTCAGGCTTAAGCCTTGGGCCAGCCTTCCGCAGACACATGTGTCCTCCACAGGAATTAGGCCTGCAAGGTCAGGAATGACAGCACACACATCCATCTGGAAAGGGAGCTTCGAGAGGATCCCCCCCAGTATTTATACCCCCCCCCCCCCGCATGCACCATGGGTAATAAACCTCCTAATAAACATTCATAACTCTGGTATTTCATCCTATTATACTATTGCCAGGGACACTCCTTAGCAGCAGGCAAAGGCAAACAATTATTCTAGCTCAGGGGAAACAGACACTAATGGAAAGCAGAGCTATCAATCTATGCTCAGGCTGACTCTAGACATAATTACATTTAGAATAGGGACACTACTGCTTAAGGCAGGAACCCTTCACCAGTTTCTAGTCTGTGGATATCAGGACTGACCATTGCATTACCTTTCTTTAACTGGCTTCTATGCTGAGGAATCTTCCTGTGATAATTACATGACCAGTTGGATTGCTTTAAAAAGAACTGCCCCCCCAGTAAACAAATGGTCGGTACATTACTAAAGATGAAAGGCATTGTGCAGTAAAGCTTAGGACATGCTTAGGGTGCCCGAAGAATTACCTCAAGCTCTGAGCAGATGTCTGGGGAAAGGAGAGAGACAATCACATAAGCAGAGAATAACATTTCTGGGACAATCTGTACACAAACAAGATACTGTCAACATGGTTATAAGCAAGCAAAATCTGATTTTTTTGGCAGTTTTAGAGCAGTTTTAGTTACAAGTTGAAATGGAAAGGTAATTTATTAACATAAAGATACAAAAAAGCTTGCATATTAACGTATACAGTTTGCATGTGCATAATGTTTAATGTGGTGGTTTCCTTTAAAGGGTGACTCCACTTTCATGGAGAAAACAAATAGCAAATTACTAAAAAATAATATAGTATATACAATTGAGACACAAGTCATATTGTAATTGAATGTTATTAAAAATTACCTTTCCTTTTACCTGAAGTCTGCACTTAGTCAGATTTTTGCCATCCCCTGCAACAAAAATGTCATTTTGGAAAGATACTCCCAATAGGAAAAAACTTCTAAAGGGATGCAGAACCAGCAGGTTTCCTCATTAGATTCCTGCAGGTGCAGCAGCTGGTTGATAATAGACATGTGCATTCGTTTTCGTCCGAATGCATTTTCGTCCGAATTTCAGGTATTTTCGTTATCGTTTTAACAAACGATAACGAAAGTGCAGAGTCCGAAAAACGAAAGATCCGACATAAACAAATGCTTTATTTTTGTTTTCGTTGCTACAACAGTTCGATATAGATAGGAGATTCGACATGATGATGACAATAACAATCTGTGTCCATCAAACCTGTGGTCGAATGTGCCTAACCTTAGCTCTATAAGTCCAAGATTATTCTACATAGAGAGAAAAGATTCGACGTAGAGAGAAAAGATTCGACGTAGGGGAGTAAAGATTCGACGTAGGGAAGAAAAGATTCGACGTAGGGGAGAAAAGATTCGACGTAGGGGAGGAAAGATTCGACGTAGGGGAGGAAAGATTCGACGTATGGGAGGAAAGATAAATAAAAATAATGATGATGATGAATGTTATTGGCTGATTGTAACCAAAGAGGTGGAGCAGTAAAATAGCTAGAACTAAGTACACACGTACTTTGGCTTATGGTGTCTGTTGAAAGTTCTAAGAAGATTCGACGGAGCAGGTAAACTATACGGCATTGTACAGTTTAGCTGCTCCGTCGAATCTTCTTTGAACATTCGACAGACACCATAAGCCTTCAATGACAGATTCGACCTTAATTTGGATTTTCGGACGAATAAAATTTTTAACGTAAAACGAAATAAATAAAAACGAATTTCGGGAGTAACTAAATAAATTTATTTTTGAGACGAAAACGAAATTCCGAAACGAAATATTTCAGTGTGCACATGTCTAGTTGATAATTATGAAACCACTCCCATTAGACTCACTCAGCACAGGGGCACAGAGGAACAAACAGTGATTTCAATAGAATAAAAAAAGTAGGAATCTGCAACAAAGTTTGTTAAAATCCCTGCAACGTACATAGATCACCAGAGGGGAATGTTTTTTTCTCAACAAAGGTTCCCAAGAGCGCCCATGTTGCATACACGGCGTTCACGATCACTTCTTAGTTGGGAACAGCTGACGGTGAAGCGCACTCATCACTCCCGGTTACGTCATTGTAGCCAGGCCCTAAAGGGCAAAACGTATGCAACACGGGCGCACTTGGGACCAGGAGATTCGGTGATTACACATTCTTTTTCAATGTTGAGATTCGGTGATTACACATTCTTTTTCAATGTTCTATTAACACTGTTTAAATGTACGTAGATGTGAAGCTGGGTTGGCTGTATTTGGGTATTTCTTAATAAAGCAGGATTATGCTATGTCCGCATTTCTGTGTTTTTATGAACCCCTTTGGAGCACAACATTTGCCTGCTTTCTATGATGATGATGGGAGTCTGGTTGAAGGAAATGCTTGATTAAGGCTATCTTTTTTCATCTGTTTGGTGAGTTTAAACCCCATCGGGGGAAAGAGTGCCTCACGCGGTGAAAACCCACCTTTACAGACTCAGTTTGCTACATCATCAGAGTGTATATGTCACATGTTTGTGGAGTTAGACACTTATCCATCATCAGCGCTGCTACAACATGTGTTATATGGATGATTAAAGTTCATAGAGTAATTTTTCAGGTGAACTTCCACTTTAAAGAATAAGTTCACCTTTAAAAAAAAAATTCAAGCTTTTTTTGCAGGTAAAAAATATGCATTTACTATTTTTTTGGAAAGCATTGCACCAGTGATCAGCAGATTGCAGGTGTCATACAGGACTCCTGCAGACTGTCAGTGTAAGCTGTCTGCTCGCACCTTGTACATCGTGCAGGCAGAGAGTTTCACACTGACAAGAGTAATCATTGAACTACCACAGCGCCCAACAGCACCGTGGCAATTCATTGAACACTACAAGCTGACAGCTGCAAAGGACATCTCCCTTTAAAGTGAACAGCAAATGAGCAGCAGACAACTGATGAGGTTGTCCCTTTCTTTTCATTTATGCAATATTTATTTATGGATTGCTTTTCCAAAGTTTTAAAACAAGGATTGAACCGATGGTTGCACTGAATGGGAGCTTGGCTTCCCTAAAAGATCCTTTGTGGACTATTCCATGTGACCAGAGGATGGTAGCAGCTGGTTGTAGAAAGACCATGTATTGTGATCCTATTTACATGTTTTTGTATAAACTCTGAGGTATGTGGCAACTAATTATTGAGCCATTATACTCATTGATGAATTGAGACTAAAACTGGTGCTTATAATATATCTCTTATTCTAGTGTTGGGCTGGAGTGTACTTTCCTGAAGAAGCGTACTATGTCCTGCGAAACGCAAACTGCATCAAAGCTACAGCATTCTCTTGTTTCCTATTGCAGTGGGGTTCATAAGAATCAACACAAAGAGGAGCATTACATTATTGTTAATTTTTGTGTCTGATAGATGTGTATATTTATATGTTTTTTATATTTTAAAATTGTATTAATAAATCTTTTGATACCTTTTACTCTAATTGGTACCGTTAAAGTCCTTCCAATCTAGTATGTTAGGGTTCTTTGTGTTGCACCGATAACGGTTTTTAATCGGCAAGTACGAGTACCGATGCTTTCGGTCAAGTACTCGCTAATACCAAGTACCAATACTTTGCGGTGCAATTTGCGCTAATACAAAAAGAATTAGCGCAAATTGAACTGTGAAGAATCATATGTGATTTGAACAGGAATGCAGTGTGAATCCTATCCGAATGTGTGTGGGCTGGAGGAGAAGTTCTGGGACCCCATGGGTATAGGGTGGAAGCGATGTCATCTTGGGGGCGGACCACTTCTACATTTCATCCAGCCCTTTGAGCATCTCCAGCAGCCTGTGCATGCAGGCTCTATGTACTGTGAATTCTAACATTTTTAAACTGCCCACTAGATGGTGTTTAATCCCTTTGTATACACACACAGGAGAGGTGGGTTAAATTGCATGGATTCAGACAGGATTTGCACCGCATTCCTGCTTCTTTGCAGTATGATTTGCGCCCATTCATTTTGTATTGATGGAAAATGCACCGCAATGCATTGGTTTCGGTATTGGGAGCATTTGGTAGAGTACCGATATACAAGCAAATGCAGTATAGGTATTGGTGCATCCCTATTTTTTACTTCAAACAATTTTTATTGGAATTTTTACAGAAATAAAACATAGAGATAGAGTGCATAAATATAGTGACAGATTGGTGCATCCCTATTTTAAAAAATAAGGATATAAGTCAGTTATTACTTCCAAAGATATTGTACATAAGTAATCATGGCACTGGAGCTCAAAAACAAACATCAGGACCAATATTATCATAATAATAAGATTTATTTACCATTCATTACATGTTATTAAAAAAAAATATTTGGCATTAGATATTTAGATTTGTATTATCCTGTGACTCCTTAAAGTATATATAAGCTCTCACCTTGCAAAACAACCCATTCAGTTTAAATTAGAAGTGAAATGCAAAATGTATATATAAAAAAAGTGTATAAAAAACATCATAAATACCCTTTTCCCTTTTTTTATAAGTGATCACATATCCTCTGTTCTCAGCTGCATAGGAGCTGGGGGAGGAGAAACGGCAGCACACTGGTCTTCCCAGTCAATGACTGTGCGGGGGAGGTGGGGTGTCAGGGCAAGTCTGATCATTTGAGGAGAGCAGGCTCAGTTTCCAGCATAGCTGGCCAGTTTTTAATAGGAAAGCAGAGGAACTGCCAGGAACAGGGAAGCAATCCAAAGAGAACAAAATACCTTTTCACACAAGTAAATGGTACAGCAGGCATATATCAGGAATATGAAATATTGGGTTTAAACGTTCTTTAACTTGCCATCCATTACTGATTCAGTAGTGTAAAAATTAGAGGTCATCTGAGGGGAACTAGGACATTTGAATGGTAATTTAGGGAAAAAACTATCTTCAGGGTAAAACATAAAAGAGGGAACCAAAGTAGCAGGGTAATCATAAGGGGGGGGAGTTCAGGAAAAGGCTGCTCTCTTTTTCTGCCAGCATGTTCCTTCACATCTCATTAGCATTTTGTTGGAGGGTATTAGGCTTTCTTACATAGTTACATAGTTACATAGTAGGTGAGGTTGAAAAAAGACACAAGTCCATCAAATCCAACCTATGTGTGTGATTATGTGTCAGTATTACATTGTATATCCCTGTATATTGCGGTCGTTCAGGTGATTATCTAATAGTTTCTTGAAGCTATCAATGCTCCCCGCTGAGACCACCGCCTGTGGACGCTCCTACAGTAAAGAACCCTCTACATAGTTTAAGGTTAAATCTCTTTTCTTCTTATTGTAATGAGTGGCCACGAGTCTTATTAAACTCTCTTCTGTGAAAAAGTTTTATCCCTATTGTGGGGTCACCAGTACAGTATTTGTAAATTGAAATCATATCCCCTCTCAAGCGTCTCTTCTCCAGAAAAAATAAGTTCAGTGCTTGCAACCTTTCCTCATAACTAAGATCCTCCAGACCCTTTATTAGCTTTGTTGCCCTTCTTTGTACTCGCTCCATTTCCAGTACATCCTTCCTGAGGACTGGTGCCCAGAACTGGACAGCATACTCCAGGTGCGGCCGGACCAGAGCCTTGTAGAGTGGGAGAATTATCATTTTATCTCTTGCGTTGATCCCCCTTTTAATGCATGCCATTATTCTGTTTGCTTTATTAGCAGCAGCTTGGCATTGCATGCCATTGCTGAGCCTATCATCTATTAGGACCCCCAGGTCCTTTTCCATCTTAGATTCCCCCAGAGGTTCTCCCCCCAGTGTTTAGATTGCATTCATATTTTTGCCACCCAAATGCATTATTTTACATTTTTCTACATTGAACCTCATTTGCCATGTAGTCGCCCACCCCATTAATTTGTTCAGGTCTTTTTGCAAGGTTTCCACATCCTGCGGAGAAGTTATTGCCCTGCTTAGCTTAGTATCGTCTGTAAATACAGAGATTGAACTGTTTATCCCATCCTCCAGGTCGTTTATAAACAAATTAAATAGGATTGGTTCCAGCACAGAACCCTGGGGAACCCCACTACCCACCCCTGACCATTCTGAGTACTCCCCATTTATCACCACCCTCTGAACACGCCCTTGTAGCCAGTTTTCAATCCATGTACTCACCCTATGGTCCATGCCAACGCACCTTATTTTGTACAGTAAACGTTTATGGGGAACTGTGTCAAATGCTTTTGCAAAATCCAGATACACCACGTCTACGGGCCTTCCTTTATCTAGATGGCAACTCACCTCCTCATAGAAGGTTAATAGATTGGTTTGGCAAGAACGATTCTTCATGAATCCATGCTGATTACTGCTAATGATATCGTTCTTATTACTAAAATCTTGTATATAGTCCCTTATCATCCCCTCCAAGAGTTTACATATTATTGATGTTAGGCTAACTGGTCTGTAATTCCCAGGGATGTATTTTGGGCCCTTTTTAAATATTGGTGCTACATTGGCTTTTCTCCAATCAGCTGGTACCATTCCAGTCAGTAGACTGTCTGTAAAAATTAGGAACAACGGTCTGGCAATCACTTGACTGAGTTCCCTAAGTACCCTCGGATGCAAGCCATCTGGTCCTGGTGATTTATTAATGTTAAGTTTCTCAAGTCTAATTTTAATTCTGTCCTCTGTTAACCATAGAGGTGCTTCCTGTGTTGTGTCATGAGGATAAACACTGCAGTTTTGGTTACTGAAGCCTCCCGATTCACTCGTGAAGACTGAGGAGAAGAATAAATTCAATACCTTCGCCATCTCCCCATCCTTTGTAACCAGATGTCCTTCCTCATTCTTTATGGGGCCAATATGGTCTGTCCTCCCTTTTTTACTGTTTACATACTTAAAGAATTTCTTGGGATTTTTTTTGCTCTCCTCCGCTATGTGTCTTTCATGTTCTATCTTAGCCGTCCTAATTGCACCCTTACATTTCTTGTTGCATTCTTTATAAAGTCTGAATGCTGAGGATGATCCCTCAACCATGTATTTTTTGAAGGCCTTCTCCTTTGCTTTTATATGCATTTTTACATTGGAGTTAAGCCATCCAGGATTTTTGTTCGCTCTTTTAAATTTATTACCCAATGGGATACATTGGCTAATGCCCTTATTTAATATGCTCTTAAAGCAAACCCATCTCTCCTCCGTATTCTTTGTTCCTAATATTTTATCCCAATTTATGCCTTTTAGCAAGGTTTGTAGTTTAGGGAAGTTGGCTCTTTTGAAATTCAGTGTCTTTGTGTTCCCTTTATGTTTCCTATTTGTGTGATTTATACTGAAACTAATTGACCTGTGATCGCTGTTACCTAAATTGCCCCATATTTCCACATCCGTGATCAGGTCTGTATTGTTGGTAATCAGTAGATCCAGTAATGTTTTATTTCTAGTTGGTGCGTCTACCATCTGACCCATAAAATTGTCCTGCAAGACATTAAGGAACTGGCAAGCCTTAAATGAATGCGTGGTTCCCTCCACCCAGTCTATGTCTGGATAATTAAAATCCCCCATTATGATAACACTTCCCATCCTTGCTGCTAATCCAATTTGTGATAGGAGATCCGTCTCCACTTCCTCCCTCAGGTTAGGGGGCCTATAGCATAATCCCAGTATTATTTTCCCCTTAGCTTCATCCCTTTGGAGCTCTACCCATAAGGATTCCACCTCCTCTCTAGCTCCCTCTGTGATGTCATCTCTCACATTCGCTTGTACATTATTCTTGATATATAGGCATACCCCTCCCCCTTTTTTACCCTCTCTATCCTTGCGGTATAGGGTATACCCTTGAATGTTTGCCAGCCAATCATGAGAGCTGTTGAACTAGGTCTCTGAAATTCCCACAAAATCCAAATCCTCCTTGTACAACAGTATCTCTTAAAGGGGTTCATTTTTTTTTTAAATAACAAACTTATACTTACCTCCACTGTGCAGTTCGTTTTGCACAGAGTGGCCCCGATCCTCCTGTTCTGGGATCCCTCGGCAGCTGTCTCAGCTCCTCCCTGCAATAGCTAACCTCCCTCTGGGAAGCTCTATCCTGAGGGGGTTAGCTTGCGGGCGCACTCCCTGTCATACACGCTGCATCCATAGACAGAGTGTATGACTTGGTCCCGCCCCCCGGCGGCCGCATCTTTGGATGTGATTGACAGCAGCGCAAGCCAATGGCTGCACTGCTATCAATCTATCCTATCTATCCAGTCAACAACAAGACTCCGTGGAGAAAAGGATGCCGAGGGACACGCACAGCAGGAGAACGAGCTCAGGTAAGTAAAACGGGGGGCTGGGGGGGCTGTCATTGCCAGGTGTTTTTTCACCTTAATGCATAGGATGCATTAAGGTGAAAAAAAACACCAACCTTTACAACCCCTTTAAGGCTAAGACCAACCTCTTGAGTTTGGCAACCAGTCTGCCAATTACTGTCTGTGGTGATGATGTGTTGGTGATATGAGGACAGGTGGGTGATGATAGGGGAGTGGGTAGGCTGGAGTATGATCTGCAGAGAAGCTGCTGGGTTCTTCCTGTCACAATCTGGATTTTGCAAAAGCATTTGACGCAGTTCCCCATAAACATTTACTGTACAAAATAAGGTCAGTTAGCATGGACCATAGGGTGAGTGCATGGATTGAAAACTGGCTACAAGGGCGAGTTCAGAGGGTGGTGATAAATGGGGAGTACCAATCCTATTTAATTCATTCATAAACGACCTGGAGGATGGGGTAAACAGTTCAATCTCTGTATTTGTGGATGATACTAAGCTAAGCAGTGCAATAACTTCTCCGCAGGATGTGGAAATCTTACAAAAAGATCTGAACAAATTAATGGGGTGGGCAACTACATGGCAAATGAGGTTTAATGTAGAAAATTGTAAAATAATGCATTTGGGTGGCAAAAATATGTATGCAATCTATAAACTGGGGGGAGAACCTCTGGGGGAATCTAGGATGGAAAAGGACCTGGGGGTCCTAGTAGATGATAGGCTCAGCAATGACATGCAATGCCAAGCTGCTGCTAACAAAGCAAACAAAATATTGACATGCATTAAAAAGGGGATTAACTCCAAAGATAAAATGATAATTCTCCCGCTCTACAAGACTCTGGTCCAGCCCCACCTGGAGTATGCTATCCAGTTCTAGGCACCAGTCCTCAGGAAGGATGTACTGGAAATGGAGCGAGTACAAAGAAGGGCAACTAAGCTATTAAAGGGTCTGGAGGATATTAGTTATGAGGAAAGGTTTTGAGCACTGAACTTATTCTCTCTGGAGAAGAGACACTTTAGAGAGGATATGATTTCAATTTATAAATACTGTACTGGTGACCAGGGCCGGGCTTACTATTGGGCTTGACTGGGCTCAAGCCCATGGGCCCCGTGGCACCCGTGCTATAGCCAAAAGACGGCTACAGCGTGGACGCCAATTGCCGAGAGGGCATCCCTGGATGTCCTCCTGTTTACTTCCCCTCTGCCCGCCACCGCGATGCGCATCAGGGAAGTTCTGTGTTGGCCGTGTGCCTTGGACACAGCCAATCACAGATCGTGCTAAATGGCCAATCACAGCGGCCATTTAGCACTCGATTGGATTGTCCATTGCGATGTGATCTCATATGTAAACATATGTAGATCATCTCTCAATGCCAGCTCTCCCTCCTCACACAGAGACAGCGTGTGAGGAGGGAGAGCTTTCGTGCTGCAGCGGGGAGTGAACACTCACACTAGTTACAGTTCCACTACACAACATAGTGCCATCTGTCCCCAGGGCCACCTATAAGTGCCAAATGTTCCCATCGCCATCTGTCCCCAGTGCCATCTGTCCCCAGTGCCACCTATCAGTGCCAAATGTCCCCATCGCCATCTGTCCCCAGTGCCATCTGTCCCCAGTGCCACCTATCAGTGCCAAATGTCTCCATCGCCATCTGTCCCCAGTTCCACCTGTCCCCAGTACCACCTATCAGTGCTACCTGCCTCCAGTGCCACCTGCCCCCAGTGCCACCTGTCCCCAGTGCCACCTGTCAGTGTCACGTGTCATCAGTGCCACGTATCAGTGCCATCTGTCATCAGTGCCACCTGTTAGTGTCACGTGCCATCTGTTATCAGTGTCACGTGTCATCAGTGCCACGTATTAGTGCCATCTGTCATCAGTGCCAGGTATTAGTGCCATCTGTCTTCAGTGCCACATATTAGTGCCATCTGTCATCAGTGCCACGTGTCATCAGTGCCTTGTATTAGTGCCATCTGTCATCAGTGCCACGTGTCATCAGTGCCACATATTAGTGTCATCTGTCATCAGTGCCACATATTAGTGCCATCTGTCATCAATGCCACATATCAATGCCCTCTGTCATCAGTGCCATGTGTCATCAGTGCCACGTATTAGTGTCATCTGTCATTAGTGTCATGTTTTTCAAGCTTCAATCAGTGGTCATATAAATAGATTATTACGTTTTTTAACATGTAACACTGTCTGTGGTACCAGTCAACATTTTGTTCTATTTAAAGTAATGTATAGAAGGTAGGGCTCGAAAGTGACTCAAGCCAGGGGCCCCCACCACCCTAAGTCCTGCCCTGCTGGTGACCCCACAATAGGGATAAAACTTTTTTTCAGAAGGGAGTTTAACAAGACACGTGGCCACTAATTAAAATTAGAAGAAAATAGGTTTAACCCTAGACTGCATAGAGGGTTCTTTACTGTAAGAGCGACAAAGATGTAGAATTCCCTTCCACAGGCGGTGGTCTCAGCGGGGAACATCAATAGTTTAAAAAAACTATTAGATAAGCACCTGAACGACTGGAACATACAGGGATATACAATGTAATATTGACATGTAATCACACACATAGGTTTGACTTGATTTTTTCAACCTCACCTACTATGTTGGGTAATGTTGGTAATCCTTGTCAAGGATTACCTTTGAGCATGGGAGAACTCATCAGACGGGATTCAGATCACCTGATTTTTGGAACCAATGATTTATCAGATTATTTATAAAGAGTAATGTCTTGTACCACATTGGATAGAATGTGTTGTTACTTTAGAGAACAGAAAGTAGTAGAAAAAAGTGAATTTATTTATTTTTGTGTTTAATCACCAACATTTAGAGTATTGTATTTGTATTTGTCCAACCCTGACTGGACATTCTTTATTCTGTGCTGGGATGAGAGAGAGTGAGAGGTGTTTAACACCAGCATGAGGAATGTTCTTGCAGTAAGGGCTGGAAAGCCTGGTGTCCAATCTTATGCTTGCATGGGGTGAAGTGAGTGCTGCAGATTGCACTCCTAGGCTATGGCTAGGTAGTATTTAAATCATAGAAAAATTATTGAAAGTGTAAAAAATAGGAGGCATACACTGCCAGAGCAAACAAACAAAACACAATACAAAAATGGAGCTTGCAGACCCAGTTCTACTCTAGAAGGAGTTCTATAACAGAGTTTCCAATAATGCTAACATTTAACTCCACAGTGAAAGCAAGATACTGAGAGACAGCAAAGACCATGGGCCTGAATGGGCAGATCAATGGTACATAAAGCAATACAATGGTCATAATTGCCTATCAACCATGTAAAATCCTGCCTACTACCAAATCAATCCGACTCAGACCTGGGGTATCTAACCATGGGGCTCAAAGTTTTTCAGATTTAATGGAACAGTCCCTGTGTTGATAAATGTATCTTTCCAATCTAAGTGTATCCCCCCATGAACTGCATCCATTACTTATGGATAGGGGGGTCTTTTGACTTTCAATGTACCAGGATAACTCTGTGGGCATGGAACATGGCTCTTGCTATTGCCTCATATGGGTAGTCGCAGTGTGTCTGATATGCCTATTATACTGTGTTTAGGGTCTATCTTGATGGAGGTCTTAAATATTAAGTTCAGAGTTTGCACAACTTCCGTCCAATATATGTGAAATTTGGGGAATCTCTAAAATAAATGGACAAAGTCTGCAAGGTCCTGGCAACATTTACTACATGTGGGGTTTCAAGTCTACACATCTTAAAGACATTTAGCGGGGTATAGTGATCTCACAAAAGTTTGCATAAGTAAGTACTGCATAAGCTTTTGACTTATGTTGAAGAGACCTTATGTGAACTGCCTGAAGAGCTTTGTCCCACTGATCATCCTCGAAGGGCCTAACACAAATTTCCCACTGCCTCACTACATTTAGAGGATGGCCTTTTAAATATTCTGTCAATAACATGGTGTAACATTTTGAGATAAACTCTTTTGTAGTTGTGGTATTTTCCATCAGGTTAAATAGTGAGGTAAGGAATTGGCACTACACAGTATATTCCCCCGGGCTCTCACTGCATGTTGTAGTTGTAAATAAGAGAAGGACATACAGTGGAGAAGATGAAAATTATCATGCAAGTCAGTGAAGGTTCATAACGAACCATCTGTAAAAATCTGATGTAAATGGGTAATTCCAAACTCTCGCCACCTAGGGCAGTGCTGAAGTTAGGTTATGGCTGGGTAATGGGACAAGGGATCCCTGAAATATGTGTAGGGGGAACCAAAAGAAGCCAGCCTATGGACTGTGGAGGTTGTTCTGAGGGAAGGAGCTCACCTTAAGAGACAGAGTCTGTGTTTAAAGGGTAAGTTCACCTTCACCAGCAATATTTTCCAAAAAGCCCCCTTTGCCAATCCACCTCTTCCGAATAGTACATTCTAACTAGGGATGAGCCGAACACCCCCCGGTTCATTTCGCACCAGAACCTGCGAACGGACCGAAAATTTGCACGAACGTTAGAACCCCATTGACGTCTATGGGACTCGAACGTTTGAATTCAAAAGTGCTAATTTTAAAGGCTAATTTGCATGGTATTGTCCTAAAAAGGGTTTGGGGACCCGGTTCCTACCCCAGGGGACATGTATCAATGCAAAAAAACTTTTAAAAACGGCCGTTTTTCGGGAGCAGCGATTTTAATGATGCTTAAAGTAAAAAAAAAAAAAAGTGAAATATTCCTTTAAATATCGTACCTGGGGGGTGTCTATAGTATGCCTGTAAAGTGGCGCGTGTTTCCCGTGTTTAGAACAGTCCCTGCACCAAATGTCATTTTTAAAGGAAAAAATCTCATTTAAAACTGCTTGCGGGTTTAATGTAATGTCCGGTCCTGGCAATATGGATGAAAATCAGTGAGACAAACGGCATGGGTACCCCCCAATCCATTACCAGGCCCTTTGGGTCTTAAACCTCGCACGCAAATTAAAATAAGGAAAGGTGTGGGGCCACCAGGCTCTATATACTCTGAACAGCAGTATACAGGCGGTGCAAACAAGACAGGGACTGTAGGTTTGTTGTTAAGTAGAATCAGTTTGTAATTTTGAACGGGTACATTTTTAACGTGTTTAGCTCAAGCCAAAAAATCTTTTTTAAGCTCTTTGGAAAACATAGGGAAGGGTTATCACCCCTGTGACATTTGTTTTGCTGTCTTTCCTCCTCTTCAGAAGATTTCACCTCACTTTTTGTCCCAATGACAAATGTTTTTTGAAAATTTGGGTTTTTTTGTGGAACAAGGATTGGAAAGCATCAGTGGAAATGAGAAATGTTTTTCCCATATTAACTCTTACAGGAGAGAATTTCCCTTCCTAGAGGTAGATTTCATCTCACTTCCTGTTGTCTCCTTCCGTTTGCAAGTAGGAGTCATTTGTAAGTTAGATGTTTGAAAGTAGGGGCCTGCCCTATATAATCAGCAGAAATTTGGGCCTTAGGTGTTGTTGTGGCCACAACACTGTAAGCCCTCACAGGGCCCTGCTGTGAAATATTAGATCAAGAATTGTAATTACATGCCCCTGTTGAACAGGGGCAGAAAAATTGGGCCTTTGGTGGTGGTGGTGGTGGTGGTGCTGGTGCCACAACACTGTAAGTCCTCACTCGCTCTTGGTGGGTGCAGAAATGGGCCCTGCTGTGAAATATTAGATCAAGAATTGTAATTACATGCCCCTAGGCCTTAGGCACTGGTGCTGGTGCCACAACACTGCAACCCCTCACAGACACTTTAGTTGGAACGCAGGAACGAGCCCTGCTGCAAAGTATTGCATCAAAAATTGTAATTACATGCCCCTGTTAAACAGGGGCAGAAAAATTGGGCCTTAGGCACTGGTGCTGGTGCCACAACACTGCAACCCCTCACAGATTCTCTAGTTGGAATGCTGAAATGAGCCCTGCTGCAAAGTATTGCATCAAAAATTGTAATTACACGCCCCTGTTAAATGGGCAGAAAAATTGGGCCTTAGGCACTGGTGCTGGTGCCACAACACTGCAACCCCTCACAGATACTCTAGTTGGAATGCTAAAATGAGCCCTGCTGCAAAGTATTGCATCAAAAATTGTAATTACACGCCCCTGTGAAACGGGCAGAAAAATTGGGCCTTAGGCACTGGTGCTGGTGCCACAACACTGCAACCCCTCACAGATACTCTATTTGGAATGCTGAAATGAGCCCTGCTGCAAAGTATTGCATCAAAAAATGTAATTACACGCCCCTGTTAAACAAGGGCTGAAAAATTGGGCCTTAGGCACTGGTGCTGGTGCAACAACACTGCAACCCCTCACAGATACTCTAGTTGTAACACAGAAACGAGCCCTGCTGCAAAGTATTGCATCAAAATTGTAATTACACGCCCCTGTTAAACAAGGGCTGAAAAATTGGGCCTTAGGCACTGGTGCAACAACACTGCAACCCCTCACAGATACTCTAGTTGTAAAGCAGAAACGAGCCCTGTTGCAAGGTATTGCATCAAAAATTGTAATTACACGCCCCTGTTAAACAGGGGCTGAAAAATTGTGCCTTAGGCACTGGTGGTGGCGCCCAGAACCAAAAATGATCTTACAAGCTATCAGCGTGATGATTGAGGAGGAAGAGGATAATTTCTCAGGGATAGTCACTCAGCATCAGTATAGGCAGTCTTTGAAGGGATCTGAGATTTCAAAAAAAATTATTCGGTTACATCAGCATCAGGTGCTTGGTAGCTGGTGGTGATCCAAGACTGATTCATTTTTATGAAGGTCAGTCGATCGACCGAGTCGGTGGACAGACGCACCCTGTAATCGGTTACAAAGCCTCCAGCAGCACTGAATGTGCGTTCCGAAGACCCAGTAACCCAGAGGATTTTCGGTGGGAAAGGTGTCCAAGTCAGATCTTGCCCCTAGGTATTCCTGCACCATGTAAAACAGACGCTGGTGATGGTTGCTGGAACCGATCATACCTTGGGTCTGCGGACCAAAAAATTGTCTGAACGCATCGGTCAGACGGCCACCTTCTCCACCACTCCTTCTTTGACTGCCCGAAGCCTCAGCAACACGTTGTCCAGAAACAGGAGTTTGTAACCTCCCAGTCTCTGGGAACGTTTTGCACAGACCTTTCTGCAAGGCCTCCCGAAGATGTTTCATCCTCTGCTCCCTCTGCGATGGCAAGATAAGGTCTGCAACCTTACCCTTGTAACGTGGATCAAGGAGGGTTACCAGCCAGTATTGGTCCTTCTCCTTGATACCACGAATACGAGGATCCTTACGCAGGCTTTGCAGGATCAGGGAGGCCATGCAGCATAGGTTTGCTGAGGCATTCGATCCAGAGTCCTCTGGGTCACTAAGGACGACATGGTCCGCAGCCACCTCCTCCCAGTCATGTACAAGTCCATGTGTTTCTTGGGACTGATCCCTTAAAGACTGCTGCTGATGCTGAGTGCCAGGCTCCACCTCCATACTGACACAATCTTCCTCCTCCTCCTCCTCCTCCTCCTCCTCCTCTTCCTGTGTGATCGGTGGGCACGCAGGAACACTGTCTGGAAAAAGGGGGCCTTGAGAGCTAAGGAAGTCCTCCTCTTCCTGCCTCTGTTCTGCCTCAAGTGCCCTGTCCATTATTCCACGCAGTGTGTGCTCCAACAGGTGGACAAGGGGGACAGTGTCACTGATGCATGCACTGTCACTGCTCACCATCCTCATGGCCTCCTCAAATGGTGACAGGACAGTGCATGCATCCCTGATCATGGCCCACTGGCGTGGGGAAAAAAAAACAAGCTCCCCTGACCCTGTCCTGGTGCCATAGTCGCACAGGTACTCATTGATGGCCCTCTGCTGCGTGTGCAGCTGCTGCAGCATGGCCAACGTTGAGTTCCACCTGGTGGGCATGTCACAGATTAGGCGGTTCTTGGGCAGGTTAAACTCCTTTTGGAGGTCCGTCAGCCAAGCACTGGCATTATATGACCGGCGGAAATGCACACAGACTTTCCTGGCCTGCCTCAGGACATCCTGTAAGCCCGGGTACCTGCCCAAGAACCGCTGCACCACCAAGTTAAGGACGTGAGCCAAACAGGGCACATGGGTCATTTGTCCCTGTCGGAGGGCAGAGAGGAGGTTGGTGCCATTGTCGCAAACCACCATTCCTGCCTTAAGTTGGCGTGGCGTCAACCACCTCTGAACCTGCCCCTGCAGAGCTGACAGAACCTCTGCCCCAGTGTGACTCCTGTCCCCCAAGCACACCAGCTCAAGCACCACATGGCATCTTTTGGCCTGCGTACTGGCGTAGCCCCTTGAACGGCTACGGAGCACCGCTGGTTCCGAGGACAAAGCACAGGAAGAGGCCATGGAGGAAGAAGAAGAGGAGGGGGTGGAGGAGAGAGGTGTGTCACAATCATTAGCATTTTGGAGGCGTGGTGGCGGAACAACCTCCAAGAACTACTGCACCTTGTCCTGCATCCTTCCCAGCTGCCAGCAGAGTCACCCAATGCGCCGTGAAACTTAGGTAACGTCCCTGTCCATGCCTGCTGGACCATGAGTCAGCGGTAATATGCACTTTACCGCTGACCGCCCTGTCCAGCGAGACATAGACATTGCCTTCCACATGGCGGTAGAGAGCCGGAATCGCCTTCCATGAGAAAAAGTGGCGTTTGGGTACCTGCCACTGAGGAACCGCACATTCCACAAACTCACGGAAGGGGGCAGAGTCTACCAACTGAAAAGGCAGCAGTTGAAGTGCTAGCAATTTTGCCAAGCTAGCATTCAACCGCTGCGCATGTGGATGGCTGGGAGCAAACTTCTTTCGGCGGTGCAGCAGCTGGGGCAGGGAAATTTGCCTGGTACAATCTGACGTCGGTGTACCAAAAGCAGATTGCCCACAAGTACTTGGCTGTGACACACCTAATTCTACAGCTTCATTCCTCTCAGTGCAGGTCTCAGAGAGGACTGAAGGTATAGTGGGGTTGGAGATCTCAGCAGATGAGGAGCAAGGAGAGGTCCTCTTTGTTCTTTGGTGTGGGTCTTTTAGGTACGCTTGCCAACGAACTGCATGGCAGGTCAACATATGTCTGATCAAGCATGTGGTACCCAAGCAGGAGATGTTTTGGCCACGCGAGATACACTTGAGACATATGTTGCAAATAGCAGCGGTGCGATCTGATGCACTCGTCTCAAAAAAGGCCCACACCAAAGAACTTTTTGAATAACGCGCAGAGACTGCAGCGCCCTGCACATGTGGAGCTTTGGGGTGTGATGCAGTCAATGTGCTGCCCTTAGGCTGGCCCCTGGAGGCCATCCTGCTTCGTTGGTGATGTGCCGCCTCCTATTCCTCCTCCTCTTCCTCTCTCCTATCAGGCACCCACGTTGAGTCAGTGACCTCATCATCCCCTCCCTCCTCATCACTGGAGCAAACCTGGCAGTATGCTGCAGCAGGGGGAGCATGACTGCCAGATTGCTGTCCTTCTTGGGCACCCCCTCTGTCCGTGCTCATGTTACTGCCTTCATCGAGCTCAGTATCATCATCAGAGCCTTCCAAACGCTGGGCATCCTCCTGGAGCATGTACCCAACACTGTGGTCAAACAGTTCGAGGGACTCCTCAGGAGGACATGGTGGGGCTAGGGAAGGAGTCACTGATGACATTGAGCCGAGGGAAGAGGCCGCTGCTTTGCCAGACAAAGTACCCTGGGCATGGGTGAGAGAGGATGAGGAGGATGAGGATGGCTTGGTCATCCACTCGACCAAGTCTTTTGCATGTTGCGGCTCAACACGGCCAGCTGCCTGCAGCTAGCAAAATCAACTGCCTGCCTGTAGTATGAGAACACCACCAACCTTGTAGGTTTAGCTGAACACTGTGAGCAGGACGCACTGCACTAACTGTAAATAGTCTAGCTGCCTTACTGTGGTACTAATAGGATCAAAAGAACACCAGTAATTTTCTTCAGGTAGCTGTATATACTGTAACAAGACAAGCCTGCCTGTCAGTAGGAAGATAACAGGAACGGATCTAGCTGAACACTGTGAGCAGGACGCACTGCACTAACTGTAAATAGTCTAGCTGCCTGACTGTGGTACTAATAGGATCAAAAGAACACCAGCAATTTTCTTCAGGTAGCTGTAAATACTGTAACAAGACAAGCCTGCCTGTCAGTAGGAAGATAACAGGAACGGATCTAGCTAAACTGAATACAGTGTATATATATATATGCAACACCTGGGATGCATATATATACACAATACACTGTAAGTGCAGCTAAACTGACTGACTGTTCTGCCTAATCTATCTAACTCAAATCAAATGACACTGTCTCTCTGTCTATCTCTTTCAACGCCGGAACACACACTACACAGGGCCGCCGTGCAGGTGGCCTTATATAGTGTGGAGCGTGTACTAAATCCCCTGAGCCATAATTGGCCAAAGCCTCCTTGGCTTTGGCCAATTATGGCTCTCTGTTCAGACGGCGCTGTGATTGGCCAAGCATGCGGGTCATAGTGCATGCTTGGCCAATCATCAGCCAGCAATGCACTGCGATGCCGCAGTGAATTATAGGTCGTGACGCGCCACACGAATTTGGTGCGAACGGCCCATATCGTTCGCAATTCGGCGAACGGGCGAACAGATGATGTTCGAGTCAAACATGGGTTCGACTCGAATACGAAGCTCATCCCTAATTCTAACATTCCTCCTCCGCCATTCAAACCGCATGAGTGCATTCTTCCCTTCACTAGCTGAGCTCAGCTGCTGCTTTTAGAGAAGGAGAAAGCGCACTTGAAGGCCCAGAACAACTGCTAGTGGGTGCACAATTGTAGTGTCCAGTCCACCCTGCCATTTGTTTTAGAAAGGCCAGTATAGATTGAGGAGCCACTGTTTTTTTGCAGAGAACCCCCCCCCCCCCACAGCTACAGGTCTGATGAGGGTCATTTGAAAAAGCATGAGCACTAGAATGTACGTTTCAGAAGATATGGAATTGCATAGGGGGCTTTTTGGAAAGTGTTGCTGAAGGTGAACTTACACTTTAAATAGTTTTTGGTAGTTATAACTGTGAGCCTTTGACCAAATAAATGGACAGTACCCTGTGCCCTTGGATGCGGATGTTTACCTGGGTCCAAAAGGGAGAGGCCTTAGAATATTATTGGCTCCAAGTGATGCCCCTCCCTCTAGCAGGTGAATGCTACTGTATAGGTTATTTCAAGATGCAGAATTAAAGTCTAAAGAAAGTACTTACACTAGCTGTATTAAAGACAAATAATGTTTTCAAAACATACAGTTCATAACTGCAGTAAACCTTTTTTTTAAGTATATCTATCTGAATTTCAGCATTAACACTCCCTGTCTTCCAGCTGAGAAGTGAGGGCATCCCAGGTGGAAAAGACTGTAAGAACACAATGAACTGTAGGGAGATAATTTCCCAGCTTCCCTGACAACATCAATGTGTGAAACAATACCACATGTGATAATACCACTTGATATGCCCCTAGCAGAATTATCGCTCAATGAATCATCAGCAATATCTTTTTTATGGACATTTCATATATGAGAAGGTAGAAAGTTTTGTGATGTTAAAGCTAAACTCTAGCCAAAAAACAATTTTTGCAGTTGCATTGCATTTGCTCTGTAAACCTAAATGGATATTAATGAAGTGTATGCAATGTGTGCCTGCTGCTGTGTTGTGCAATACTTTTACTTTCACCCCCCCCCACTCAGCTTCAAGCATCCAGCACTGAAACGTACTTTCCAGCTGAGGTACAAAGATCACAGAGGGTCGCTCGCTCTACAGCCCATCCATTCCAAAAATTCAAAAGTGTTCCGTGTTTGAAGATCATGATGTCCCCCCCATCAAAGAATGCTTTGCAATTATTGAACAGGATGCAAAACATTTTTGGGATGGTCGAGCTGCAGAGCGAGCCACCCGCTGTGATTTGTGTTCTGCAGCCGGAATTGTAGGTTCAGCGCTGAACGTTTAGCGATGACTTTACTGTACTGGGGGAATGAAAGTAAGAGTATTAGTTAAGACATCAGCAACCACCAATTGCACATACTTCATTAGTATTCATTATTTTTTTACAGTGCAAATGCCCAAAAAATAGTCTTTGGCTGGGGTTCAGCTTTAAAGAAAATAACAGGGGGATGAGGTTTCAGCGTTTTTTTGTTTTTAAAGGAGATAGAGGTTAGCTTTGACTAATTAAGGCCTGGTTCACACTAGCTCATATGGTACAACATATAAATGTGCGGGCAGCTGTCAGTGGCAGCTCCAGCAGGAAGCAATGGGATGCACATTTCAACACATCACATTGCTTACTTTTGTTAGTCACGATCGTGACTACAGTGCGCATGCATAGGGGTGATGTCAGTGTGGCCCAGCCATTCAAGTAACTGTAGCATGAGGACCCAGAGAACAAGCGCAGGTGGAAGCCACTCTGTTTACGCAGTAAATATGTCATAATGTGCTAGTACAGCTGTTCTCAACCAGGGTTCCGTGGAACCGTCTGGCACATCTAGCTGTGGCTAGGGGTTCCTTGAGCTGTGGCCAACTGACCTCTAATCTGATTGTGCCCGCATAGTTCCAGATCTAACGCCACTTGGCAGAACCAGCTGCATGACTGCAAAGGTGCCATTCTGGTCACCCCTGTTCCCACTTCCCACTACCAACATAAGGGGCTTTTTCCCAATGACCCCTGATGGACTAATCTTACTAATCCTTTGGACCTTCAAAATTATTCCAAGGGTTCCTCTGGGGTAAAAAGATTGAGAAAGGCTATGCTAGTATTTGTGTTGCATATTACCATAATATGGCAGTAACCTGCACAGGGGTCAGTTAATATTTTTTTTCTTTATGAAGAGTTTACTACCGCTTTTAGGGTTGATTCCTTGTGTTGAATAACATGCAGTCATATTTTTAATATTGTACACTACTCAAGAAACCCTAGATAGATTTGCCCTGGAAACAAGTCAAGACCTTGGGGTTAAAATTAGGTTTGAAAAATAATTGTTTTCAGTTGTGCGTCCTGTAGTTCAGAAATTAGTCCAACATATTTCCTGAAATTAGCTGGAGAGGCACAGGAGTGAGATATTAATTGGAAGCCTAGTTCCATGAATATAATTATATTAAAATGCATAGAATCCCTCATCTATATTAGAGTTCTATAGAGCACTGCACAGCTGCCTACTAAAGAACATTCCGAACTTCTTGCCAGAAACACAACATGGAACACCGAAGAGACTCTCAAGCTTCAGTTGTTTCTGGTAAGCCCGCAATGGGGCTTATTTAACACAAGACAGAGGTAGCCTTTAGTGTTTTAAAAGTCCTTGAGTTACAGTTCTTCTATGTTTCTGTCTGTCTTTTACAACTTTACTACTGCAGTCTCTTCCTATAATGATGCTCATAAATTTCATACCTCTTCCTAGTGGTGTTGACTAACTTGAAACTGCATTGTATATCATGCAAGCCTGCCACAATAGCAAATATAACGTTCCTTGCTTTCCTTGCTTCCCTTAAAATTAAAAGTGAAGTCTATGCTACAGGCTATTTTGTGAGGACCGGTGAGAGTTACCCTTGTCCCAATAACTTCATTACCTCCCTTGTCACTCACAATATAGGCAATGTTATTTGGACTTAAACATACCAAATCAAAAACAGGGATATTGGTTTTATCAGAGCCACAGGACAATAAAAATGTCAAAACCTAATTTTGATCCTCCAGGACTGTTAAAATAAAATCTCATATTAAGTTGTCTGTTTCCTTAAAGGGAGCTCATACTGGAGAAATGTGTAGGCTGCCATTGAATACCATTTAAATATATTAGTTGCCTGGCTTCAGTACTTTCTGACTCAGAACAAGAATCCAGCAATTGAAGTTTCAAGTATTAACTTCTGATTTGTATATATGTTCCAGGTCAGTGCTTACAAAGTACTGAGGCCACTGCATAGGCATGATAGCCAAGCAATTTCATAAGGAGAGGGTCAGCTATGGCAACCTATGCATTTCATTCAGTACAGGCTTACTGTAAGGAAAAACTCCACTTTCATGGCTGTTGAAATTTCAAAATATCCTTGAAACTTCAAATATAGGAAATACACTATATTACTAAAAGTATTGGGACGCCTGCCTTTGCATGCACAGGAACTTTAATGGTATTCCAGTCTTAGTCCTTAGGGTTCAATATTGAGTTGGCCCACCCTTTGCAGCATTAACAGCTTCAACTCTTCTGGGAAGGCTGTCCACAAGGTTTAGGAATGTGTCTATGGGAATGTTTGACCATTCTTCCAGAAACACATTAGTGAGGTCAGGCGCTGATGCTGGACGAGAAGGCCTGGCTTGCAGTCACCGCTCTAATTTATCCCAAAGGTGTTCGACAGGGTTGAGGTCAGGACTCTTTGCAGGCCAGTTCCTCCACCCCAAACTCACTCATCCATGTCTTTGTGGACCTTGCTTTGTGCACTGGTGCGCAGTCATGTTGAAACAGGAAGGGGCCTTCCACAAAGTTGGGAGCATGAAAATGTCCAAAATGTCTTGGTATGCTGATGCCTTAAGAGTTCCCTTCACTGGAACTAAGGGGCAAAGCCCAGTCCCTGAAAAACAACCCCACACCATAATCCCCCCTCCACCAAATGATTTTGGACCAGTGCACAATGCAAGGTCCATGAAGACATTGGGGTGGAGGAACTTGACAGGCCTGCACAGAGTCCTGACGTCAACCTGATAGAACACCTATGGGATAAATTAGAGCGGAGACTGCGAGCCAGGCCTTTTTGTCCAGCATCAGTGCCTGACCTCACAAATGCGCTTCTGGTAGAATGGTCAAACATTCCCATAGACACACTCCTAAACATTGTGGACAGCCTTCTCAGAAGAGTTGAAGCTATTATAGCTGCAAACTGTGGGCCAACTCAATATTGAACCCTACGGACTAAAACTGGGATGCCATTAAAGTTAATGTGTATGTAAAGGCAGGCATCCAAATTCTTTTGGTAAAATAGCCTATATCTTCCAAAGCTGTGTGACCTCCAATGGACTAGATAAATCTTGCAGACTACATTAAAGTGGTTGTGAAGAATGAAGGTTTTTTTTTACCTTCATGTATTCTATGTATGAAGGTAAAAAACCTAAAAACCTTCTGTGAGCAGCAGCCCCCCCCCCCCCCCCAGGACCCCCCTAGTACTTACCTGAGCCCTCTCTTGATCCAGCAATGTCCACAAGAGCCTTGCCTCTCCGGGGACTCGTACTCTTTATTGGCTATTGGCAGCAGAGGGAGCCATTGGTCATTGGCTCCTGCTGCTGTCAATCACAGCCAGTGAGCCAATTAGTAGACGGAGGTGATGGGACGGGGCCGAAGTCCGGCTTCATGTGTGAATGGACACATAAAACCATAGGGCGGGAGCATGCATGCTTGGGTGCCCCTATAGCAAGCTGCTTGCTGTGTGTGCACTCGGCAGGAGGGAGTAGCCAGAAGCGCCGGCGTGGGACCCAAGAATAGGAGGATCTGGGCTGCTCTGTGCAAAACCTCTACACAGAGCAGGTAAGAAAAAATAAGCAAGGCTTTAATATCACTTTAAATTATAACTAACTTTGTGGAGGGCAGTATTTGGGGCCCTGAACCTGCCCAAATGTAAATGATGGCAAGTCCTAGAGGCAACATTCAGCTTGCATAGTTTTGGCATACTGGTTTCTACAGGGCAGTGGTGGGCTACATGGCACATTGTGATATTACCAGGGTATCCAGTGCTCCAGATCTTAGCAACATTAACCTTGGAACTCCTGATTGTATTAATAGCTGGATTACCAATAACTGAATGGCCCTGCCCTTGCCTATATAAGAGCTGTCAAAGCGAAGAGAGAGAAGTCGGCTGGAGGCTTCCCATGGAGATGGAGCATTTTCCATTTTTGCTATTTCTAGGGTCCGTCGGGCGGGGTGATTGATAGTGGATTTACATTGTGGGACATATTTTTTTTTTACTAAAGGATTTGTCAAAAACTGTCTCTTGTGGTTTTTACTTTTTGACACTTTTTTGGTGAATGGGTAGGGGTACAATACCCATTCACATAGGTGGGCGGGATCTGGGGGCCCGTTAAAGGGGGCTTCTAGATACCAAGAAGCCCCCTGCCTGCAGACCCTGACAACCACAACCCAGGGTTGTCCGAAAGAGGCTCTTGTCCCCATCAACATGGGGACATGGTGCTTTGGGGTGGGGGGGCGCAGAGCCCCCCCTGCCCAAAAGCATCCACCCCCACATGTTGAGGGCATGTGGCCTGGTATGGTTCAGGAGGGAGGGGAGCGCTCGCTTGTCCCCCCCTTTTCCTGACCTGCCAGGCTGCATGCTCGGATAAGGGTCTGATATTGATTTTGGTGGGGAATGGTATGGAGTCTCCGCTCAGTTCATACCAGGCCGAAGGGCCTGGAATGGCCTGAGGGGGGACTCCATGCCATTTTTTTATTTGTTTTAATCTGTATTGCCGGGAGCCTGCAATACATTACAGCCTCAAGCAAGTTTAAATGCTTTAAACTTTAAAAATTTAAATTTTTTCCTTTAGAAATGTCATTATTGCTGCGGCATGCTCTATACATTGTACAGATTAGGCACTTTACAGGCAGACTAGGGGGTCTCCCCGGGCACGATATTTAAAGGAATATTAAATTTTTATTGTTTCACTTTAAGTATCATTAAAATCACTGCTCCTTTAAAAATTGATCATTTTAACACTTTTTTTGCATTGATACATATCCCCTAGGGCAGGACCCGGATCCCCATATACTTTTTATGGCAATAACTTGCATATAAGCCTTTAAAATGAGGACTTTAATAGAGTTTGCATCTTCGCTAGAACTTTTTGCCTGTTCGAGATTTTCTTGTGCGAACCGAACCGGGGGGTATTCGGACCATCCATAATGCTAGGTAATGTGTAAGTGTAACCAGGGCTGGGATGGGCAGGAGGGGTGGCTTCCCTGGGCACTGTGGTGTCATGTGAGGTGGAGAGGGGGGGTGCCACAAGGAGATGGGGGAGGGGATTTGTGTTGAAAGGGGGAAATTTGGGGTGCAGCAGGGGGTAAGTACTGTTCTAGGAGGGGAAATTTAAGAGTGAGAGGGGAAGAGTGGAGATTTAGGGGATTTATGTTGGGAGGGGGATGGTGGAGGGGGAGATTTGTGCTAGGAGGGGTGATTTGAGGGGAATTTGTGCTGTGAGGGGGGATTTGACGTGTGTGGGGGGAGAAGATGTTTACTAGGAGGGGTTATTTTAGAGGTAGGAAGATTGAAGTTATGTTTTTTTTTTTTTTTTGGAGGGGGGGCATTTTGGGATTGGGGGGCAAAGATTTGTGCTGAGAGGGGGATTTCAACAGGGGGTGTATTTGTACACAGTGCCATTCATTTTAGAGGATATTATAGTTTCCTTTACAACATACCTATGTCACCACGCACCACAACATATGTGTGCTGCAGTGTACTGCAATTTTCATGAATTGGGGTGTGTTACAATCTACTCATTTTGATTGGCTTACACAACACACCTCAATGCATGAAAACATGTTTGTTGTGGTGCATTGCTTTGCAATTTGAATGAGCTCTCTCAGCCCGTGACAATGTTGTTATCTGTTTGTTTCTCCAAATGCCCAGAGCCAGCTTTGTTTTGGCAATAACCAGGATCAGTATCTGCTTCCTGGACTCAGATGCTGACTTGTTCACACCATGTTTGTTGAGCTGTGCTTTTCTGGACACAATTGTTTTCTAGATGTACTGTTCATACCATACATGTGTAGTGGTGTGCAGAAAAACTCAGCTCAACAAACATGGTGGGAACAAGCCTTTAGTGATGACACATACATGTAAATCATGGTGCTTTTGCAGTTTTTGGCTATACTGTATTCACAAATATCTGACACAAATCAGTCTTTGCTGCATCCTCTCACCTTGTGACTTACTACAAAGTTACAATGTTGCTGTGTAATCACTGGGGGAGAGGAAAATGAGGAAATGCTGATGACATAATTTCAGGCTAGCTGACAAAGTCAACGGAATGAAGCTCAATGACTGCTTTTTTAATTATAAGAGCTGGAACTTTTTTGGAAAAAATATACTTTGTATTGTCAGTTCAGAAATTTACTTATGCCAACTGTTAAAGTTATTGAAAGGTCCTCTTTAAAGAGTATTTATGGTCAAAATGTAATGTAATCATATGTAGTGATCTGCTGCCCTCCACTGCCTGTAATCATAAGTGGATGTGCTTCTTACTGTCACAGAGTTACTTATGTACATCACTTTCTGTCCCTGGTAGCTGGGCCAAAAACCCCAGAGTGGAGGACTTTGATATCTTTATAAAGGGGAGTGTTAGGAAAAGCCTTCTGTGCACAGGCTAAAACAGGTTCCTTCTCATGCTCGCGGGAATTGGGCATTGGCCAATGCATATGCGTGTGCGCACACGTGCACCTGTGACAGATGTTGGTGGAAACCATTTAAACTCAGCCAGTGCTCAGGTTTAGTTCTGCTTTGTCTTTCAGCTTCCTGTTTTATCTTTTGTTCCTGTTATCCTGTACCCAGGTTAAAGTTACTGACCCGGCTTGTCTGACCACTCTCTGAACTCCATCTGCACCGACCCTGGCTGGTCCTTGACCTCCACTTTTGTCTGCTCCGTTGGTTTCAATTGCACCGATTGGCTCCTGACCCAGCTTGCACCCAGACCTCGCTATTGCGTGCTCCTTTGTACCTGATCTGTCCTGCCAGTGTATGACCTGGCTTATCTGACTCTGCTTCCTGACACATCCTGCTGTGCCTGCTGTTCTTCAGTCTGCTACCAGTGCATGCCTCACCTGCCAACTGTCGCCAGTACCAGCCTGCTTCAGTCTGCCATCCTCCAGCTTCCTGCCTGCTCGCCAGCTTGTTGGAGCCATCTGATGACTTCTCCTGCCTGCTGCTAGCAAGACTTACAGGCACTCGTGCCACTCTGCACTCCTGCCCCTCCTGTGTACATTATCAGGGACCCCGACTCAGAGGTGTAAGAGAGGCCTTCCTCATTGTATCAGGCTCTGCTACCAGGTGCATGATAAGGAATTTCCAGGAAGTAGTCTGAGAGAGAACTGAGCCACAATGCATATCCATGGAGTTGCTTCTGTTATATTTTCACCCAGACCAAACAAGACTATTATTAACTATCAGGGAGGGACTTACGCACAGG
The DNA here is from genome assembly GCF_042186555.1 of Aquarana catesbeiana. Classification (NCBI taxonomy): domain Eukaryota; kingdom Metazoa; phylum Chordata; class Amphibia; order Anura; family Ranidae; genus Aquarana; species Aquarana catesbeiana. The sequence continues at coordinate 110,543,988 of NC_133327.1, forward strand.
GTAGATAGACTGACTCTGAGTTCCAGTACCACACCACAGTTCCTAGAGGTGAGAAGCCCCATTCCAGGCTGGTCAGACAACAGTTGGAGGATCTCCACATGACCGCTGATCTTGTCTTCAGTAGGGATGAGCCGAACACCCCCCCTCCGGTTAGGTTCGCACCAGAAACTGCGAACAGACCGAAAATTCACACGAACGTTAGAACCCCATTGACGTCTATGGGACTCGAACGTTTGAAATCAAAAGTGCTCATTTTAAAGGCTAATTTGCATGTTATTGTCCTAAAAAGGGTTTGGGGACCCAGGTATCATGTATGTATCAATGTATCACATGTATCAATGCAAAAAAACTTTTAAAAACGGCCGTTTTTTTGGGGAGCAGTGATTTTAATGATGCTTAAAGTAAAAAAAAAAAGTGAAATATTCCTTTAAATATCATACCTGGGGGGTGTCTATAGTATTCCTGTAAAGTGGTGCGTGTTTCCCGTGCTTAGAACAGTCCCTGCACAAAATGTCTTTTTTAAAGGAAAAAAAGTCATTTAAAACTGTTTGCGGCTTTAATGTAATGTTGGGTCCTGGCAATATGGATGAAAATCAGTGAGACAAACGGCATGGGTACCCCACAGTCCATTACTAGGCCCTTTTGGTCTTGTATGGATATTAAGGGGAACCCCGCACCCAAATTAAAATAAGGAAAGGTGTGGGGCTACCAGGCCCTATATACTCTGAACAGCAGTATACAGGCGGTGCAAACAAGACAGGGACTGTAGGTTTGTTGTTAAGTAGAATCTGTTTGTAATTTTGAACGGGTACATTTTTAACGTGTTTAGCTCAAGCCAAAAAATCTTTTTTAAGCTTTTTGGAAAACATAGGGAAGGGTTATCACCCCTGTGACATTTGTTTTGCTGTCTGTCCTCCTCTTCAGAAGATTTCCCCTCACTTTTTGTCCCAATGACAAATGTTTTTTTGAAAATTTGGGTTTTTTTGTGGAACAAGGATTGGAAAGCATCAGTGGAAAGGAGAAATGTATTTCCCATATTAACTCTTACAGGAGAGAATTTCCCTTCCTAGGGGTAGATTTCATCTCACTTCCTGTTGTCTCCTTCCGTTTGCAAGTAGGAGTCGTTTGTAAGTTAGATGTTTGAAAGTAGGGGCCTGCCCTATATACTCAGCAGAAATTTGGGCCTTAGGTGTTGTTGTGGCCACAACACTGTAAGCCCTCACAGGGCCCTGCTGTGAAATATTAGATCAAGAATTGTAATGACATGCCCCTGTTGAACAAGGGCAGAAAAATTGGGCCTTTGGTGGTGGTGGTGGTGCTGGTGCCACAACACTGTAAGTCCTCACTCGCTCTTGGTGGGTGCAGAAATGGGCCCTGCTGTGAAATATTAGATCAAGAATTGTAATTATATGCCCCTGTTGAACAAGGGCAGAAAAATTGGGCCTTTGGTGGTGGTGGTGGTTCTGGTGCCACAACACTGTAAGTCCTCACTCGATCTTGGTGGGTGCAGAAATGGGCCCTGCTGTGAAATATTAGATCAATAATTGTAACTACATGCCCCTGCTGAACAGGGGCTGAAAAATTAGGCCTTAGGCACTGGTGCTGGTGCCACAACACTGCAACCCCTCACAGATACTCTAGTTGGAACGCAGGAACGAGCCCTGCTGCAAAGTATTGCATCAAAAATTGTAATTACACGCCCCTGTTAAACAGGGGCTGAAAAATTGGGCCTTAGGCACTGGTGGTGGCGCCCAGAACCAAAAATGTTCTTACAAGCTATCAGCGTGATCATTGAGGAGGAAGAGGATAATTACTCAGGATAGTCACTCAGCATCAGCATAGGCAGTCTTTGAAGGGATCTGAGATTTCAAAAAAAAATATTCGGTTACATCAGCATCAGGTGCTTGGTAGCTGGTGGTGATCCGAGACTGATTCATTTTTATGAAGGTCAGTCGATCGACCGAGTCGGTGGACAGACGCACCCTGTGAACGGTTACAAAGCCTCCAGCAGCACTGAATGTGCATTCCGAAAGAACGCTGGATGCAGGACAGGCCAGTAGCTCAATTGCATACTGTGCAAGCTCTGGCCAGTGATCCATCCTCAAGACCCAGTAACCCAGAGGATTTTCGGTGGGAAAGGTGTCCAAGTCAGATCTTGCCCCTAGGTATTCCTGCACCATGTAAAATGGACGATGGCGATGGTTGCTGGAACCGATCATACCTCGGGGCTGCGGACCAAAAAATTGTCTGAACGCATCGGTCAGACGGCCACCTTCTCCACCGCTCCTTCTTTGACTGACCGAAGCCTCAGCAACACGTTGTCCAGAAATAGGAGTTTGTAACCTCCCAGTCTCTGGGAATGCGTTGCACCGACCTTTCTGCAAGGCCTCCCGAAGATGTTTCATCCTCTGCTCCCTCTGCGATGGCAAGATAAGGTCCGCAACCTTACCCTTGTAACGTGGATCAAGGAGGGTTTCCAAGCCGGTATTGGTCCTTCTCCTTGATACCACGAATACGAGGATCCTTACGCAGGCTTTGCAGGATAAGGGAGGCCATGCAGCGTAGGTTTGCTGAGGCATTCGGTCCGGAGTCCTCTGGGTCACTAAGGACGACATGGTCCCCAGCCACCTCCTCCCAGCCACGTACAAGTCCATGTGTTTCTTGGGACTGATCCCTTAAAGACTGCTGCTGATGCTGAGTGCCAGGCTCCACCTCCATACTGACACAATCCTCCTCCTCCTCCTCGTCCTCTTCCTGTGTGATCGGCGGGCACGCAGGAACACTGTCTGGATAAAGGGGGCCTTGAGAGCTAAGGAAGTCCTCCTCTTCCTGCCTCTGTTCTGCCTCAAGTGCCCTGTCCATTATTCCATGCAGCGTGTGCTCCAACAGGTGGACAAGGGGGATAGTGTCACTGATGCATGCACTGTCACTGCTCACCATCCTCGTGGCCTCCTCAAATGGTGACAGGACAGTGCATGCATCCCTGATCATGGCCCACTGGCGTGGGGAAAAAAAACAAGCTCCCCTGACCCTGTTCTGGTGCCATAGTCGCACAGGTACTCATTGATGGCCCTCTGCTGCATGTGCAGCCGCTGCAGCATGGCCAACGTTGAGTTCCACCTGATGGGCATGTCACAGATTAGGCGGTTCTTGGGCAGGTTAAACTCCTTTTGCAGGTCTGCCAGCTGAGCACTGGCATTATATGACCGGCGGAAATGCACACAGACTCTCCTAGCCTGCCTCAGGACATCCTGTAAGCCCGGATACCTGCACAAGAACCGCTGCACCACCAAGTTAAGGACGTGAGCCAAACAGGGCACATGGGTCATTTGTCCCTGTCGGAGGGCAGAGAGGAGGTTGGTGCCATTGTCGCAAACCACCATTCCTGCCTTAAGTTGGTGTGGCGTCAACCACCTCTGAACCTACCCCTGCAGAACTGACAGAACCTCTGCCCCAGTGTGGTTCCTGTCCCCCAAGCACACCAGCTCAAGCACCGCATGGCATCTTTTGGCCTGCATACTTGCGTAGCCCCTTGAATGCCTACGGAGCACTGCTGGTTCCAAGGACAAAGCACAGGAAGAGGCCATGGAGGAAGAAGAAGAGGAGGGGGTGGAGGAGAGAGGTGTGTCACAATCATTAGTAGTGGCATTTTGGAGGCATGGTGGCGGAACAACCTCCAACACTACTGCACCTTGTCCTGCATCCTTCCCAGCTGCCAGCAGAGTCACCCAATGCGCCGTGAAACTTAGGTAACGTCCCTGTCCATGCCTGCTGGACCATGAGTCAACGGTAATATGCACCTTACCGCTGACCGCCCTGTCCAGCGAGGCATGGACATTGCCTTCCACATGCCGGTAGAGAGCTGGAATCGCCTTCCGTGAGAAAAAGTGACGTTTGGGTACCTGCCACTGAGGAACCGCACATTCCACAAACTCACGGAAGGGGGCAGAGTCTACCAACTGAAAAGGCAGAAGTGCTAGCAATTTTGCCAAGCTAGCATTCAACCGCTGGGCATGTGGATGGCTGGGAGCAAACTTCTTTCGGCGGTGCAGCAGCTGGGGCAGGGAAATTTGCCTGATACAATCTGATGTTGGTGTACCGAAAGCAGATTGCCCACAAGTACTTGGCTGTGACACACCTAATTCTACACCTTCATTCCTCTCAGTGCAGGTCTCAGAGAGGACTGAAGGTATAGTGGGGTTGGAGATCTCAGCTGATGAGGAGCAAGGAGAGGTCCTCTCTGTTCTTTGGTGTGGGTCTTTTAGATACGATTGCCAATGAACTGCATGACAGGTCAACATATGTCTGGTCAAGCATGTGGTACCCAAGTGGGAGATGTTTTGGCCACGCGAGATACGCTTGAGACATATGTTGCAAATAGCAGCGGTGCGATCTGATGCACTCGTCTCAAAAAAGGCCCACACCAAAGAACTTTTTAAATAACGCGCAGAGACTGCAGCGCCCTGCACATGTGGAGCTTTGGGGTGTGATGCAGTCAGGGTGCTGCCCTTAGGCTGGCCCCTGGAAGCCATCCTGCCTCGTTGGTGATGTGCCGCCTCCTCCTCCTCCTTTCTCCTATCAGGCACCCACATTGAGTCAGTAACCTCATCATCCCCTCCCTCCTCATCACTGGAGCAAACCTGGCAGTATGCTGCAGCAGGGGGAGCATGACTGCCAGATTGCTGTCCTTCTTGGGCACCCCCTCTGTCCGTGCTCACGTTACTGCCTTCATTTAGCTCAGTATCATCATCAGAGCTTTCCAAACGCTGGGCATCCTCCTGGAGCATGTACCCAACACTGTGGTCAAACAGTTCGAGGGACTCCTCAGAAGGACATGGTGGGGCTAGGGAAGGAGTCATTGATGACATTGAGCCGAGGGAAGAGGCCACTGCTTTGCCAGACAAAGTACCCTGAGCATGGGTGAGAGAGGATGAGGAGGATGAGGACGGCTTGGTCATCCACTCGACCAAGTCTTCCGCATGTTACGGCTCAACACGGCCAGCTGCCGAAAAAAAGGCCAAGCATGTCCCACGGCCACGTGCTGATGAGGATGCACCGTCTCCACGACCAGCACTAGACACAGAGCCTGCTTGCCCTCTTTTATTGGCTTGTGACTGTCTGCCTCTCCTTGTTGGCCTTCCAGACATACTAATGGCCTGTAGCTGCACTAAGCTGGGATATATATATATATATATATATATATATATATATATATATATATATATATATATATATATATATGCAGAGGTCTCACTACACTAACTTGTAGTTTTAGCTGAACACTGTGAGCAGGACGCACTACACTAATGCCGCGTACACACGAGCGGACTTTCTATCCTACTTGGTCCGGCACACTTTCCGACGGACTTTGTCCGCCAGGTGCGCCGGACTTTAAAACGGACGGACTTGCCCACACATGCCGGGACTTTCCGGCGGGCTAAGTCCGCCCGTCTTTCCGACGGACTTTCGCCGGAGTTCCGGCGGACTTTCAGAATGAACGGACTTGCCCACACACGGACAAGTCCGTTCATTTTGAACGTGACTCAGGTGCGACGGGACTAGAAAAGGATGTCAATCTTGCCGCTTTTATCGGCGAGATTGACACCTTACTAGCCCCGTCGCGGGGCATACCAGGCCCTTAGGTCTGGTATGGATTATAAAGGGGAACCCCGCTACGCCGAAAAAACGGCGTGGGGTCCCCCTAAAATCCATACCAGACCCCGATCCGAGCACGCAGCCTGGCCGGTCAGGAAAGGGGGTGGGGACGAGCGAGCGCCCCCCCCCTCCTGAACCGTACCAGGCCGCATGCCCTCAACATGGGGGTGGGTGCTTTGGGGGAGGGGGGCGCCCTGCGTGCCCCCCCCCCCAAAGCACCTTGTCCCCATGTTGATGAGGACAAGGGCCTCTTCCCGACAACCCTGGCCGTTGGTTGTCGGGGTCTGCGGGCGGGGGGCTTATCGGAATCTGGGAGCCCCCTTTAATAAGGGGGCCCCCAGATCCCGGCCCCCCACCCTATGTAAATGAGTATGGGGTACATGGTACCCCTACCCATTTACCTAGGAAAAAAGTGTAAGTAATAAAACACACTACACAGGTTTTTAAAATATTTTATTAAACAGCTCCGGGGGGGGGGATCTTCCTCCGGCTTCGGGGGTCTTCTTCCGGCTTCGGGGGTCCCTCCGCTTCATCTTCTCCCGGCGTCCGGTTGGTTCTTCTCCGCTCTCTTCTCCCGGTGTTCCTGTTCTTCGGCCGGCTCCTCTGCTGTCTTCAAGTAGCTCTCTTGCCAGCAGAGGTCCGGACTTCTGGGCTTCTGGGCTTCTGGGCTTCTGGGCTTCTCTTCCCCAGATGTTGACACGACGCTCTCTCCTGCTGGACTGCTCTCCGAGGGCTGCGTTGTGACTTATATAGGTGGAGACCCCGCCCCCTTTTGATGTCACAGTCCCTGGGCATGCTGGGACTGTGACGTTTTAGGGGGCGTGGTCACTGGGTGATGTTGACCACGCCCCCTAAAACATCACAGTCCCAGCATGCCCAGGGACTGTGACATCAAAAGGGGGCGGGGTCTCCACCTATATAAGTCACAACGCAGCCCTCGGAGAGCAGTCCAGCAGGAGAGAGCGTCGTGTCAACATCTGGGGAAGAGAAGCCCAGAAGCCCAGAAGCCCAGAAGCCCAGAAGTCCGGACCTCTGCTGGCAAGAGAGCTACTTGAAGACAGCAGAGGAGCCGGCCGAAGAACAGGAACACCGGGAGAAGAGAGCGGAGAAGAACCAACCGGACGCCGGGAGAAGATGAAGCGGAGGGACCCCCGAAGCCGGAAGAAGACCCCCGAAGCCGGAGGAAGATCCCCCCCCCGGAGCTGTTTAATAAAATATTTTAAAAACCTGTGTAGTGTGTTTTATTACTTACACTTTTTTCCTAGGTAAATGGGTAGGGGTACCATGTACCCCATACTCATTTACATAGGGTGGGGGGCCGGGATCTGGGGGCCCCCTTATTAAAGGGGGCTCCCAGATTCCGATAAGCCCCCGCCCGCAGACCCCGACAACCAACGGCCAGGGTTGTCGGGAAGAGGCCCTTGTCCTCATCAACATGGGAACAAGGTGCTTTGGGGGGGGGCGCAGGGCGCCCCCCTCCCCCAAAGCACCCACCCCCATGTTGAGGGCATGCGGCCTGGTACGGTTCAGGAGGGGGGGGGCGCTCGCTCGTCCCCACCCCCTTTCCTGACCGGTCAGGCTGCGTGCTCGGATCGGGGTCTGGTATGGATTTTAGGGGGACCCCACGCCGTTTTTTCGGCGTAGCGGGGTTCCCCTTTATAATCCATACCAGACCTAAGGGCCTGGTATGCCCCGCGCTCGCCGCAATAGGAAAATGTGTTTTTCCTATTGCAGCGAGCGTGAGATGCAATACCCTGCCCTCGTGTTGTATCTGGTCCGTCGGACCAGCCTACACACGAGCGGGCTTTCCGTCGGACCAGCACACACACGAGCGGACTTTCCGCCCGAAACTGAGTCCGGCGGAAAGATTTAGAACTTTCTTCAAATCTAGGTCCGGCGGGCTTTTGGGAAAAAGTCCGCCGGAAAAGTCCGCCGGTGCCTACACACGGGCGGATTGTCCGGCACACTCTGGTCCGCCGGACCAAGTATGCCGGAAAGTCCGACCGTGTGTACGCGGCATAACTTGTAGCTTTAGATGAACACTGTGCAGATGTCTCACTATACTAACTTGTAGTTTTAGCTGAACACTGTGAGCAGGACGCACTAGACTAACTTGTAGCTTTAGATGAACACTGTGCAGAGGTCTCACTACACTAACTTGTAGTTTTAGCTGAACACTGTGAGCAGGACGCACTACACTAACTTGTAGCTTTAGATGAACACGGTGCAGAGGTCTCACTACACTAACTTGTAGTTTTAGCTGAACACTGTGAGCAGGACGCACTACACTAACTTGTAGCTTTAGATGAACACTGTGCAGAGGTCTCACTACACTAACTTGTAGTTTTAGCTGAACACTGTGAGCAGGACGCACTACACTAACTTGTAGCTTTAGATGAACACTGTGCAGAGGTCTCACTATACTAACTTGTAGTTTTAGCTGAACGCTGTGAGCAGGATGCACTACACTAACTTGTAGCTTTAGATGAACACAGTGCAGAGGTCTCACTACACTAACTTGTAGTTTTAGCTGAACACTGTGAGCAGGACGCACTACACTAACTTGTAGCTTTAGCTGAACACTGTGCAGAGGTCTCACCACACTAACTTGTAGTTTTAGCTGAACACTGTGAGCAGGACGCACCACACTAACTTGTAGCTTTAGCTGAACACTGTGCAGAGGTCTCACTACACTAACTTGTAGTTTTAGCTGAACACTGTGAGGAGGACGCACTACACTAACTGTAAATAGTCTAGCTGCCTGACTGTGGTACTAATAGGATCAAAAGAACACCAGCAATTTTCTTCAGGTAGCTGTAAATACTGTAACAAGACAAGCCTGCCTGTCAGTAGGAAGATAACAGGAATGGATGTAGCTAAACTGAATACAGTGTATATATATATATATATATATATGCAACACCTGGGATGCATATATATACACAATACACTGTAAGTGCAGCTAACTCACTGACTGTCCTGCCTAATCTAGCTAACTCAAATGAAATGACACTGTCTCTCTCTCTCTCTCTAAGCACGCCGGAACACACTACACAGGGCCGCCGTGCAGGCGGCCTTATATAGTGTGGGGCGTGTTTTAAACCCCTGAGCCATAATTGGCCAAAACCACCCTGGCTTTGGCCAATTACAGCTCTCTCTACCGATGACGCTGTGATTGGCCAAACATGCGGGTCATAGTGCATGCTTGGCCAATCATCAGCCAGTAATGCACTGCGATGCCGCAGTGAATTATGGGCCGTGACACACCACACGAATTTGGCGTTCCATAACGTTCGGAATTCGGCGAACGACCGAACAACCGATGTTCGAGCTCATCCCTAGTCTTCAGGTTTCTGACACAAAGACAGACACTGCATCATCCTCAAGGGGCCCCCGCAACTGGACTTTGCTGCAACATTCATCTAAAGGTAACTCATTAATAATTAAATATACCCAGGTGTGTGGGCACAGATCCACCAGGGCTCCTACTAAGTCCTTTGCTGTTAATGCCTGTTTGTACATAGGATGTATCTACTGTTATTAAACTCTTCTTATATAAAGCTCGTAGTACTGTATTTCTATACTGGTGTTCATCTACAGTATATGTTTATGGTAAAGTTATATGATGGTTGCAGTAGTTCTTCTGCCCCCAATTACTTTGTTTATATTACTGATTCATTTCTCAGGACTGGAATTCCCATCTGTTCACAGATGCCCAGGCAATGCCAACTTTATTATCAATCCAACTCTCTCACTTAGCGAAGGTTCTGGTTTTCTTATTTACTTGCAGGTTTAGCACAATATTCTGTTTTTTTGCCCCCACCCCCCACACATATTTTATTTAGATTATTTCTTACCCACTCTTATTACACTGAGTGATCTTGAACTTTGTGAGGATCCCCACACATTTACTTTTATTAATTCTTTGACACATATTCACTATGTCCTGTGAGTTGCCACTCCTGTGTTACACATTTAAAAAGTCTGCCTTGAATTACAGAGGAGCTGAGGGCAGGAATTTCAGGAGGAGGAGACATTACAGGAATCACTGCTTGCAGACAGCAAGGTACCATGGGATATGTAGTCCCTAGAAATTGTAAGAAAACAGCAGAGGAGAAGCCACATAGCATTCAGGGAATCCAGGAAGTTGTGGAAAGAGATGGACAGCAAACAGGCACCATTCAAAACATGAAAGAAGATTTTTTAGTAAGTTTCTGTTGGATTGTCAAATGTAACTACTGTTTTATTGTTATTGCAATGCTGATGTTATAAAATTAAAGTGTATGCTGTGACCATAGAACACCTTGTGGCAGGGCTGGATCTATGAGGGGGTTATGGGGTGGGAGGTGCCCCCCTATTTTTTAGGTGTGCTCCACCAGGCCAATAACAATGGTATCAGAAGTGGAGAGGGGGGGGCAACTCACAGCCTCGGTCGAGTCGGCATGACTTCGAAATGCCCTGCCCCCATCCATTGCTCTACGTAATTCATTTTGATGGTGCAGGGGGGAGACTAGGAAACACAGCATTACTTGTTACCATGGTGCTGGTGGCTGTGCCACCTGCACCATGGAAATAGATAACACTGATCCAAAGCAGGTTTAGAAAAGAATGGAAGTCCTTCTTCTCTTCAGACCTGCTTCACCTCCCACCCCTGCCATGATGCTGCAGCCAAGGTCATACCTGCAAGATAGGACTTTATTTATGAAGGGGTCACTGAGGACTCTGTTGTGAATGGGGGTGACTCTAATGTGATGGAGGCTGATTCTAATGTGATAGGACTGACTCTGATGTGATGAGGTCTGACTCTCATGTAATGGGGGCTGACTCTGATGTGATGGGGATGTAAAAAGAGGGCTCTAATATGATGGGTGGGCTCTAATTTGAAAGGAGGGCTCTAATGTAAAAGGAGGGCTCTAAAGCGATGGAGGACTATGATGTGATGGAGGATCTCTAATGTGAAAGGAGGTCTCTAATGTGATTGGGGGCTTTGATATAAAGGAAGAAATCTGATGTGAAGGGGCTGACTCTAATATAATGGAGGAGCTATAATGTGAAGGGGGCTGACTCTGATGTAATGGAGACTTCTGATATAATGAAGGGACTATTATGTGAATGGTGGTTGACTCTGCTATGAAGAGGGGGCTCCCCAGTGTGGCACAAACAGGAGGGTGACATCATCATCTGGTGTGAATGTAAGTGTTCTTCGGCCCAATAAATACAGATTGGGACTGGAAAGCCGGTAATTTTGCATACTTTTAAAGAGTGCTGTGACGTGTGCTTTTCAAAGGGATGCAGAAAAGTAGCTTTTCCTCTTCACTCCTGCACCACCTCTGCACTAGCCAGAAGTATCAGATGTTACTTCTGGGTCGTGACTCATGGCACAGAAGCATGCAAGGAATATTGGTTCCTTGCACCTTGGTTACAGTGTGAGTCAGCGACTCACTGAGTACCAGATGGAGATCTCTGGAGAGACAGAAAAACAGACAGAGCTAGGCAGAGAGGATAAAATGCTTATGTGTTAACAGACTGTTCCCTGACTTTGAATACTGCACCCCCAATCAGAGAGACTAGATCCGACCCTGCCTAGTCCTATATCTTTCTCCAGATGTTGACTGTTGCAGGTGTATGCAAGCACACCTAACATATTGAATGGCTGTTTAAATTATCCAACAAGTTTGTATGAAACAGGTTTGGACATGTATGACTTCTGCCTAAGGCCACATGCACACTAGACGTTTGGACCCAGTGCATGAGATCTTAGCATTTTTGTGCAGAAGGCACAGACGAACCATATAGCCCTGCAGCCAGCAATCTGTAAAAGTCTGAGAGGCTGAAAGCTGTTGCGACTGGACAGTGCACCAAATGGTACTGATGTTTAGGGCAGCATTCACCCAGGGATGAATGCCCAGTGCGCAAGAAGTCTGCGTTGTGGGCATTCATCTCTGGGCCAAAAATGTTTAGTACAAGATGGTGTCCCTTTTTTCCATCTCAGAAAGTTGGTGTGAAAACTCTTTCTCACACCCAAATTAGAGTAGAACGCTTGATATAAAATGACTGCAATCAAGAGATAGTTATAGTCTCAGGTTGCTTGATTTATGACAAGTTACAGCTGTATGTGTGAAGTAGGCTTCCTTGCAGCATCGTTAGAGTGAAGGCCTCAGGAGAGAAAGCTTGTTTCCCATACAGTACTGAGTGATTGCTCTGGGAACATGTCCATTATCGCTCCTCATCCCACCTTACTATCTGCTCCTTGTAGTTACAGGCCAGGCTTTTTCAAGGGGTTCATTATTGATAGGTGCACAAATAAGACAACATTTAGAAATGACATAGCTTTTAAGTGGCAAGAAAAAAAAAATGAGCAGTGGCAGTTTATCAACTGTCAGTGCTGCAGAAAAGAATCATATCCGTAATAGTGGAAAAGTACAACTTTCTAGATTGCTGTTGAGGGATGCAGAGTTCAGCTGCCTGATAACTCCCATAATCACACTATAATTGGGAGTCACTCTTTTCAAATCTATGATTCACAGCCTTTTACAGCTAAGGTTACACACATAGGTTGCAGGATATTATATAAGGTACTTATATATTTTATTTATAGGATGCTTAAACCCTAAGTGCAGTCAAAATAAAATTTAAAAAAATATATAAAAGTATTTAAAAGGAAAATATCAGCACAAGAGCCATTACTTACAGTCAATAGGATATGTCCCTTCTGCTGATGCCTCTTCTGTTAGCTGAAATCCTCCTCTATTGATGACATCCCCTCCCCACATACATGGTTGTATGGTTCTGAGGTGGGCGAGATATTAAAATGTATAGGGGGAATTCATGAAAGGTGTCATAGAAACCCTTTAGAATTCTGTCAGGATACAGCACCGAAAGTGTCTGCTCTTGCACCCAATTTATGTACCTGTCACAGACAGGTACATTTATCTGTCCATGTCTGCTCTGGGGAAGGAGTGCCTGGTGAATCTTTCAGTGAGACAACTGTTGATGCATTCCAAGTTTGACATAGCAGTGGATATGTGAAGTGAGAGCTGCTCTGTTGGGACCAGCAGCTGCAGCAGAAAGGAGCCCGGTGGAATGTATGCACAGTGGGCTTTTTTTTTTTAAAGATATTTTTATTGATTTTTTGTTTCAATACAAACCAGTTGTACAAAAAGCACAACGATAAACTGTCACCAAATAAATCACAATTAAACATTGGTATACCTTGTCAAGTATATTGTCTACATATGAGGGGGGGGGAGAAAAGGAACCAAACAGTTGGCTGATGGTAATTCGATCTGAGATTGATTACACAGTTATATATAATTAGGTATTAACAAGTAAGAGTTATAGTAGTTCACACATGTATGGTGTTCATTCTGGCACGACATGAGAATGGCATAGACCAAGCACACACTATATAGAGAGGGTCATGGGGCTAGCCAGCCACCTGTCCCATATTTTATGGAACATTTTTTTTCGTTTCCTAAGTTCAAAGGTGAGTTTATATAATGGTATGACATCATTAATTAATTTAAGCCATAGGGATTTCAAAGGTGTTTGTATACCTTTCCAGGATAGTAGTATAGACTTTCTAACATAGAAATAAAGGATACGTAATAGTCTCTTAGCCTGTTTGGGTATCTGTAGATCACCAAAGACCCCCAGTAAACCATTTTTCGGGTGGATAATATTGGGGAGTCCCAGGGCAGAGGAAATGAAAGAACCCACTTCTTTCCAAAAGTCCTGAACCACCGGACAGGTCCAGAAGCAATGTAGGAAATCAGCATCTTCTCCACAGCCCCTGAAACATTCAGCATTGGGTTTCAATCCCATCTTACACAGCCTAGCCGGAGTAAGATGAGATTGGTGAAAAATCTTAATCTGTATAACCCTGTCTCTAGAGGAGATAACAGTGTTTTTGTATGTGTCAGTAAATTCAGTCCAGTCTTCCTCCGTAAGTGAAATGTCCATGTCTGCCCATTTATTTTGCGCTTTGCTGAATCTGGGGTTAAAATCTGCCATTAGGGCAGCATAGTAAGCAGAGACAAGTTTAGTAGGATCGGGGTTTCTTAGCAGTATTTCCAATGGAGGCAGGTCTATGGGGTCGTTTAGGGAGCCAAACTGAGCACGGATAGCATGTCTAAGCTGGTAATAGTGGAATAGGTAGGAGTTTGGTAAATTAAAGTCGAGTCTTAGCTGTTGAAAAGTTTTAAATCCCTGGTCGTTGTATAGATGGCATAAATACTTCACCCCCTTAGAGTACCAATGTTCAGCGTCGGGTAAAGAGTTAAGTTCCTGTAGAGTGGGGTTAAACCACAGGGGGTTGTTCAGGGACGCCGACCAAGCATGTCGAGAGATTTTTTTAACTATGTGTTGAAAGATTGAAAGTGTAGTTGCCAGCATGGAGGTACCTGGTCTATTTGGAACTTTGCCTCTATAAATGATGTTATGAAGAGTTTCCATAGAAGTCGCGATGGCACCCTCAGTGGTGGTACATGCATTTGCCAGAGCTGGATGTAACCAGTCATGTATATGCACCAGTTGAGACGCCAAATAATAAAGAAAGAAATTTGGAAATGCCAAGCCGGCCATGCAAGACGGCAGCCTTAGTGTCTCAAGTGCCACTCTGGGGGATCCCCCCCTCCACAGGAACTTCACACATATTGTATCAATACGTTTAAAAATAGATTTAGGAATTACACATGGGGAATTAGCCATAACATATAGCAGTTTTGGGAGATACACCATTTTGAGGAGGTTTGCTCTACCCATAAGGTCAAGGGGCAGTTCCATCCATTGTTTAGTTTGCTCCTGTAAGCGATTCAATATGGGATCTAAGTTATTCATGATATATGTGGATAGGGGCGATTGTACTAGGACTCCAAGGTATCGAAAGGAGGACACCACCTGTAGTCTAGAATCCGGATGAATCTGGGGGATCGCTGCTGTATCCAGTGGGAAGAGACTTGATTTGTCCCAATTCACCCGGAAACCGGAGAAATCTCCGAATATGTTAATTTCAGCCAGCAAAGACTGGAGTGACCCGCCAGTATCCGCTAGGTATACTAATGTGTCGTCTGCATAGAGTGAAATTCGCTCTTCTATAGTGGCAATAGGAAGTCCTTTAATAGATGGAGATGAGCGAATACGTGCCGCTAGGGGCTCCATGGCTAGGGCGAACAGGAGTGGGGACAGCGGGCACCCCTGTCTTGTACCTCTCGTAATGGGAAATGTCTCTGTAACCGATGAGTTAACTCGAACCTTAGCCTGGGGGGAGGTATAAAGGAGTCTTATCCATGCCACCACACGTGGGCCAAAACCATACAACTGCAACACCCGAAAAAGATACGGCCATTCCACACTGTCGAATGCCTTGCAAGTGTCTAAAGACACTATGGCCCGCGTTGGGGGGCAGTCATGTGGATACTGCAAATTGTGAAACAATCTACGAATATTCATTCTAGTGGATCTTCCCGGTATAAAGCCCCCCTGGTCACTGTTAACCAGAGTAGTGATTACATTATTTAAGCGATTTGCAAGCACCTTAGCCAGTATCTTGACGTCCACATTGATAAGGGATATTGGTCGGTACGATTCACATTTAAGTGGATCCTTCCTAGGTTTCAGCAGAAGTATGATCAAGGCCTCACGCATAGTGGGGGGTAGGATCCCAGCATCCAAAGCTTTATTATATGTACGTAATAAATGTGGGCATAGTAATTCTCTAAACTGTTTATACCATTCAGTGGGGTAACCATCTAACCCGGGAGTCTTATGGGCCGGCATTTGTGAGATGGCTGCAGCAATCTCTTCCACTGAAATGGGCGCCTCCAACTCATCCCTCCCCTCAGAGGACAAGGAGGGGAGGGATATGTCAGCGAGGTATGCATCTAGCTGGGTTTCAGAGTACCCAGCCCTAGATGTATAAAGGTCTTTGTAAAATTTAAGAAATGCCTCCACAATATCTCCAGGAACATCACTAATTTGGCCCTGTATGGTTTGGATACGTGGGATGGATACCGGAGGTCGGTCCGGTCGAGTGAGAAATGCCAGGAGACGCCCAGCTTTGTTGCCGTGTTCAAACGCTTTCTGAGTAGTATGTAATAATCTTTTTTGTGTAAGGTCTAGTAAACGAATCTCGTATTCTCTACGCCTCTGTAGCCATACCTTTCTCTTATCGGGGGACGGGTCAGTGGCGTAGCTAGACTCTGCCTGTACCATAGCCGTCTCCAGCTCTGCAGTAAGCTGTTGGTTGTTTTTCCTCAAAACCCCAGTGATGGACATAAAGGTACCCCTCAGTGTGGCCTTAAAGGCTTCCCATTCTGTAGAGGGGTCTGTCGTTCCCACATTGTCTCTCCAGTAATCCACAATACCCCTCCTGCAAGTCACCTGCACCATCTCATCCTCCAGCCAATAAGAGTTTAGTCTCCAAATGGTCTGACTTGGGCCTGGAAGGATGCCCAGGCACACAGAGAGAGGGGCGTGATCTGAAACCCCTCTGGGCAGATATGTAACCGCAGAGACAAGGGGGAGTGTTTCTTTAGGGGCAAAGGCCATATCGATCCTAGACATGGTGTGAAAAGAGTCTGAATGACATGAAAATTGTTTATCGTCAGGGTGTTTCCACCGCCAAAGTTCTGTAAGGTCATGAATCTGTACCCAGTCTAGAAGGGAGGGAAAGGATCTACCTCCACCTCCCAGACGGTCCATGGCTGGATCCAGTACTGCATTAAAATCTCCTATGTAGAGTAAAGGTCCTGGGGGCCTATTCAGCAAATAGAGTGACAGTTTGGATAACATTTCAACCGAGAATGGGGGAGGAATGTAAACGTTTACCAGAGTGAGTGTCACAGTATAAATTTGTAGGGAGAGGATAACAAATCTCCCATTTGGGTCAGTCTTAATTTGTATAATTTCAGCTGGAAGGGATTTGGCTAGTAGAATAGAAACCCCCCTGGAGTAATTTGTATGGGTGGCATGGTAACATTGAGCCAGCCATGGACGCTTGAGGGCCCTCACCCTATCATCAGTCATGTGAGTCTCCTGGAGACAAATGATGTGGGGACTATGTTTTTTAAGGACTGAAAAGACCAGAGATCTTTTTTGAGGTGCATTCATGCCTCTAGTGTTCCATGACACTATTTTCAGTGACCTGGGCATTTTAAAGCAGATTCTATACCATAATCACATAGATATGTAAATACTTTCGTCCTCAATACCTCACATGCCGTGCCAGACCACCCCCACTCAATCACATCTATATTGCATTGTAAATAACTTTTGCAGAAATATACACTATTAATCAGCAAGGTAGAGAATACCACACAGCTACTCTGAGCAGCAATAAAAATAGAAAAAAAGAGGAAAAAACAGAAAAAGGAAAAAAATTGAAAAAAAATGAACCCAAACAGAACATTCCCTAAAAACCCGTGCCCCCCACCCCGCTCGGCCTTCCCCAACTTAGCGAGCCTTGGATCCCTGAACCTGGTGAAATCCCTCCTACCCTTTAAGTAAAAAAAAGGGAACATGCTCGAGGGATAAACTTTCCCGTGGCCACGCCACTGACTGGTGAGGGGGGGTACTGTGGAGACCGGTGTGGCTCCCAACCGAAAAGAAAAAAAAAAGAGTTAATTGTGTGTGTCCCAGTTCAGGATATTCATCACTGCAGAAAAAAAAAACAGTAAGCCGTTCAAGGGAGAAAATAAAAAGGATCATTTGTAGAGAGAAAAATCAAATGTTATCTTGGGACTTATAGTGCAGGTGTTGAAGGTAGACAATCATCCCATATTTGTTAGGCACTTTGTAGATAAGGGATCATGGTGCTGCTACAGGACGGGGAGCATCAGGGAATTAATGGACCTGCTGTCTGTTATTTCTTCTTCTGTCAGTGGGTCCGTAGCGGTCATTCAGCCAGGCCATGGCTTCTTTAGGACTGGTGAAGAATTGAGCTTTACCATCATGGATAATACGGAGCTTGGCAGGAAAAAGCATGGCGTATTTCAGACCTTCTTCACGTAGCCGATTCTTCACTGCTGAGAAGGAGATACGTTGGCGTTGAATGTCAGCCGAAAAGTCGGGATAAATTGAAATGGTATTGCCGTTGTATTTAAGTGGACCCTTTTCTCTTGCAATGCGCAGGATAGCCACCTTGTCTTGGAAGTTAAGAATGCGTGCTATTAGGGAACGTGGAGGTGCCCCTTCAGGGGGAGGACGTGGAGGGGTACGGTGTGCTCTTTCAATCACATAGGAGAACGAGGGTGCGTCAGTGCCAAAAATGTCCCTTAACCATGTGTAAAGGAATTTTTCAGGGTGTGTGCCTTCTGCACGCTCAGGGAATCCTACAAAGCGAAGGTTGTTTCGTCTGGAACGATTTTCCAAATCATCAACTTTAGCGCGGAGGGCCGCCATTTCCCCAGTATGATCGCGCACTTTAACAGAAAGGGGATGTACATTATCTTCTATAGAACTAATGCGCTCTTCCATGTCTCCAGCCCTGTCACGAAGGTTTTGGACATCTTGTTTCAGGAGAGAAAAGTCCATCCTTATAGAGGCTATCTGGGACGTAAGTGAGGCTTTGCAATCTTGTATTGCTAGCATAATGGAGGCTAGTGTTGGTTCAGCAGAGGGAGAAGCTTCCTCTGGGTCATTATCAGAAAAATGTTGGGAGTCCTGTGCTGAGTAGGGGCTAGGGAGTTGCTGGGGGGCTATTTGTGACTGAAATATAGCTGGAGTGGAAGCACTCACCCCACTTGCAGAGCTCCGATCAGCAGGAGGGCCTGTCTGCAGCGTGTCTGACTGAGGAGTCTGTGTCCCGGCGCCATCTTGCCTCCGAAAGCCCGCCAGCCGGTCCGACGTAGATGTGGCCCAGGCCGGACCGTATTTCACCATATTTGCCAGCCTGTCGGGTGCCCACAGCTGTGGGGAGCAATTAGAGACCCTCGGTGAAAGGATAGGACACAGGATGCCTGTAGGATGGCAGTTAGAAGCCGGAGCGGTGTGTCTATGCGTCCGCTCGCTCCACCATCAAGCCACGCCCCCCATGCACAGTGGGCTTAGAGCAGAGTCATCAGAATCATATACCAGCTGTCATAGACTCTCATCAAAAATTCCCGACTATGCCCAGCCTTTCTGCCCAGCTCCTCTATGCATAGAAGCCGTGCTACCGTTTCTATGACTGCAATGTGATTTATGAATGGAGGAGGTGGACCTATTAATCATCAGCCCATCCTCCATTCATAGGTCATTTTGCATTCATAAAGTTGTAATATGGCTTCTATGAATGGTGTTGCTGGAAAGAAAAGACAGGCATAGTCATGCGCTTTTGATGAGTGCCTGTGACAGCTTCCTTAGTCCTAATAACCCCTGTCGCACCAGACGATTACAGCATCAGGGGTGGGAGGGGGTTTTAATGGAGGGGTCTTCTAAAGATAGATAAGTAATTAGACCAGGGCAAGTTACTGTATATTGAAAAGGAATTAGCGTGCACGAGTGCAGGTTCATTAAGGTCCTACTTATTAATCACACTTTATCTTTTTAAGGCCTGATGAAGGATCCATGCTTACTAACTTAAAAAAAAAAAAAAGTTCCTAGCAGCTACTTTTGAGTATTTTTTCTGCCTTTAGAAGCAAATATATGTCCTATATGTCCATGCACACTATTTTAGTCTAGAAACGTTTTTGAAGCTTCAACTTCTAGGACCAGAAGGAGTCGATTTGCCGGGAGAAAAAAACCCTGGATGCTCCTAAACTCTGCTAAATGCTGATAACCATTGCTAAGAGCCATTTTCCAGATTTTTTTCTGCTGCCAGCCTCCTTAACAACCAGTGAATAGCTGGTTGTTAAGGGGCAGGATGGCAAGCCGGCCACCATGTCCTTACCAACGGATGACTCATCAGCTGTCAGCAAGTATAAACAAAAGAATTGCCAGCAGTTACTTGATAAAAAAAACAGTGTGGGGGTCCCTCCCCCAATCCATACCAGGCCCTTCAGGTCTGGTATGCATTATAAGGAGAACCCAACGCCAAACATGCTTCTGCTTTTTGAATGGCGAAAGACGTCTCACTTCCTGGGCAACTCCAAGCCAACTATCTGGAAGCACTTAGGCAGTTAAGGACAAAAGGCACAGTGGAGAGAAGAAAGCAGCACAAATGGAAAGTCCACTTTGTTTTTAATGGGTAAAATAATATCAGCAAATAGCCAATACATTTGGAGACTTCATTGATTACCCTTCGGCTCCATGCACACTAGCAGCTTAAAACCTGCTAAAAAAGCACTGGTGGTTTTTGCAGTTGTTTAGGAGCATTTGCAATAGTGTTTAGGAGTGCTAGCATTTCAGTAAGGAGCAGGCAGCTGCCAGCATCCTTAAAGGGGTTGTAAAGGTACATGTTTTTTCACCTTAATGCATTCTATGCATTAAGGTGAAAAAACATCAGACGATTTACTTACCTGAGCCCTTGAAAGTCCCGCATAGTGAATGCACTGAGACTGACACTGCGCACCAGGGGGCGGGCCGAGTGATACAGTATAGCTATAGCCGTATAGCTATAGCTATAGCCGCCGACTGTATTACTGCATCACAGGAGTGCACCCACAAGCTAACCCCTTTGGGAGAGCGCTTCCCGGAATGGGGGTTAGCTGATGCGGGGAGGAGCCGAGACAGCTGCCGAGGGACCCCAGAAGATGAGGATCGGGGCCACTCTATGCAAAACGAGTTGCACAGTCGAGGTAAGTATGACATGTTTGTTATTTTTTTTTTAAAAAAGGAACCTTTACAACCCCTTTAACAACCAGTGAATAGCTGGATGTTAAGGAGCAGGCCGGCAAGCCGTGTCTATACCAACAGATGACTCATCAGCTGTCAGAGGGGTTCCCCACTGACAGGTGAATCTAAACAAAAGAAAAAAACAGAGGTCCCCCCAATATATGCCAGGCCCGTATGCCGCATACACATGATCGGAATTTCCGAAAAAACTTGGATGGTTTTTCCGACAGATTTCCGCTCAAGCTTGCCTTGCATACACACAGTCACACCAAATTCCGACCATCAAGAATGAGGTGACGTACAACACGTACGATGGGACTAGAAAACAGAAGTTCAATCCCCAGTGCACCACCCTTTGGGCTCCTTCTGCTAATCTCGTGTTAGTAGAAGTTTGGTGAGAGACCATTTGAGCTTTTTCAGCTTTCGTGCTTTACAGTTCGTTACTGCTCTTCAGTTTGTGCTTGTGGGTTTATATCTGTTTTTCAGTGCGTGTATTCAGTTCATATCTGTTTTTCAGTGCATTCTTGTCTGCTCGTTTCTGATTTTCAGCTCACTCTTCACAGGCCTTTCTGTTCTTCAGTGCGTTCTGTTAGTTCATTCTGACCAGCTGACCGTTTTGAAGCCATGTTGCGGGTACGTGCTCGTCATAGAGTTCGTGCTGTGCAGGGGCTTGGTGTTGGGGTTCTTGCTTTGACCTCAGCCCAATCCATGAACAGGGTGGGGAAGAGTTCATGGACCAAGAATTGGTTGCTCCAGCATTACCAATTCTCTCATATGCCTTTGCTGTGTGAGATCCAGGAGAATAACCCTGATGATTTCAGGAATGTTTTTCGGATGAGGGACCCCCTTTTTCACTGTCTCTTGGCTTTGCTGTCCCCTTATATTATGAAGCAGGACACCTGCATGCGGAAAGCCATCACTACAGAGCAGAGGCTAGTCACCTCGTTGCGTACTTGGTGAAGGGGAGAAGTCTACAGGACCTCATGTTCTCTACAGGCATCTCCCCCCAGGCTCTGGGGATCATTATCCCAGAGACCTGTTCTTCCATCATACAGGTCCTGCAGAAGGACTATATTAGGGCCAAGTTTTCTCCTTTAATATCACATTCTATGCATTTTATGTATACTAATTAGGGATCAGCTTCGAGTTCGACTCGTACTCATGTTCGACTCGAACATCGGCTGTTCGCCAATTCGCCAAACAGTGAACAATTTGGGGTGTTCGCGGCAAATTCGAAAGCCGCGGAACACCCTTTAAAAGTCTATGGGAGAAATCAAAAGTGCTAATTTTAAAGGCTTATATGCGTGGTATTGTCAGAAAAAGTGTTTGGGGATTTGGGTCCTGCCCTAGGGGACATGGATCAATGCAAATAAAGTTTTAAAAACTGACGTTTTTCGGGAGCAGTGATTTCAATAATGCTTAAAGTGAAACAATAAAAGTGTAATATTCCTTTAAATTTCGTACCTGGGGGGGGCCCATAGTATGCCTGTAAAGGGGCGCATGTTTACCGTGTTTAGAACAGTCTGACAGCAAAATGACATTTTAAAGGAAAAAAGTCATTTAAAACTACTCGCGGCTATTAATGAATTGTCGGTCCGACAATACACATAAAAGTTCATTGATAAAAACGGCATGGGATTTCCTCACAGGGGAACCCCGAACCAAAATTTTTTAAAAAATGGCGTGGGGGTCCCCCTAAATTCCATACCAGGCCCTTCAGGTCTGGTATGGATATTAAGGGGAACCCCGCGCAAAATTAAAAAAAAAAAATGGTGTGGGGGTCCCCATCAAAATCCATACCAGACCCTTCAAGTCTGGTATGGATTTTAAGGGAAACCCGTGGCAAAATTTTTTTTAAAAATGGCGTGGGATCTCCCCAAAAATCCACACCAGACCCTTATCCGAGCACGCAACCTGGCAGGCTGCAGGAAAAGAGGGGGGGATGAGAGAGCGCCCCCCCTCCTGAACCGTACCAAGCCACATGCCCTCAACATTGGGAGGATGCTTTGGGGTCCCCCCCAAAGCACCTTGTCCCCATGTTGATGAGGACAAGGACCTCATCCCAACAACCCTTGCCCGGTGGTTGTGGGGGTCTGCGGGCAGGGGGCTTATTGGAATCTGGAAGCCCCCTTTAACAAGGGGACCCCCAGATCCCGGCCCCCCCTGTGTGAAATGGTAAGGGGGTACAAAAATACCCCTACCATTTCACAAAAAAAGTGTCAAAAATGTTAAAAATGACAAGAGACAGTTTTTGACAATTCCTTTATTTAGCCTGGTTTCACACATGTGCAGTGTGAATTGAAGCTGCGGTTTCACTACGCAGAGAAAAATCAGTTGTTCAGCGGTTCGTCAGCATTTTAGGTGCGGATCAGCTGCGAATTCGGAAGTAACCAGTGAGTGTCTAATTATAGATGCAAATTTAGAGCAGGCCAATCACTTGTTATCTATTTGTGAGGCTGCTTATAAAAAGCTTGATTTTTCTGAACACTTCCTGGTTGTCCAGGAGTCTGTATTGTGTGGGTTATTTTTGTTAGCAAAATGTGTGCTGCTCTGCCTATGATAATGCCAACAGTTGTTGCTGTAACAGCAGCAATCTTGCTGGAAGTAGAGAAGAGGAGAAGGAGGAGGAGAAGAAGATACTGGGTGCATCCCATACTAGCAAATAGGGATGAGAGAGGCCAGTTCATGATCCTGTATGAAGACCTCCGTGGGCATGAAGAAAAATTTTTTAATTACACGCACATGTCAATAACTAGGTGAGTAATTTATTTGCCAAACAATAATTTAAAAATCATATTTCCATAGTAGGGGAGGTTTGAAAAGGACACTGGTCCATCAAGTCTAACCTATGTGTGTGACTTTATGTCAGTGTTATAATTTAAAAAAGCGTGGTGTTCCCGCCCCCACCCCCCAAATCCATACCAGAATATTATCAGAACATGCAGCCTAAAAGGCCATGAAAAGGGGGGGGTGAGCATCCGTTTCCTGGACCAAACCAGGCCATATGCCCTTAACATGTGTAGTGTGTTTTGTGCCCCCCCACCCCCCAAAAACACCTTGCCCCCAAGTTGATGAGGACAAGGTGCTTTGTGTGGGGGGATCCCACAACATTTTGTTGTCCAGTTTGTGACCAGACAATTGTTATTGTTAAATTCAGCTGCCAGTGGCTAAACATTTGTCCAAATGAGGACACAACTGCAAATGACTTTATATCTTATTTGTTATGCCACTTCTTTAACATACATTTTTATTTCGATAAAGGATACAGGCCTTCTTACAAATAAGAATGTTGTTAAACACTTACCTTATTATTTAGAAAAGTGTATGTAAAAATTGGTTTCATACACTAATCTAATAAAAGACTCATTTTTGAATTAGTTATGACAAATTACTTGGATTAATCTCCCCTCGCTTGGAGCGTCAGAACACGTGCTACAGACCAAGTATCCAGCCTGCTGAAAGATTACTGATCACATTAAGGTACTTTTCACCACTGATGTCCTTTGTCATGTGAATGTAGTAGAATGCAATATTTTTTATTTTGAACTTTTCAAACATGTGTCATTCTAAATATATAACCCGACAAAAGTTGGTGAAATAATTATTTATTCAAGTATACTTTAAAAAATTATAAAATTGGCACATGCAGCCAACATAAATTAACATTCAACAAAAAAAAAATATACATGTCTCTCAAGTAGGCCTCCTGAACATATTTTTAAAAACATGTGTCCTCTTGGTCCTCAACCTTGGACAGACCTCAGAAATCACAGATTCTGATATGTTTTTTTAAAAGGGGCCTCAGTGGAGTAGTGACTGGCGGAAGCCTGGTCATCACGGGCAGTGCTGGGATCTGGCCTAGCCTCACCATGTTGACTTGTCACATACATACCAGGATTTGGGGGGGGGCCTGATTGAAGGAATTGGGATAGGGAATGTTACTGTGTCTAACTTCATATATGGAGGTTGGCTTTTCAAAGCTAGAAGGATAGGATGGGGGATTATAGGGGTAAGGTTGGTGTTGTTCCTGGTAGTGGATGTATCTGGGGTTGTTCAGCGGAGGTCTTGGTGGTGGCACATATGGCACTTGAAATGAAGCTTCCTCACATGGTTCTGAGAAGGAGTGCAGCACTTGTTGGATAGTGCTTCGCATTTCAAAGTAGCACTCAGGTTTGACTTTCTTTATTAGAGGGACAAAACTGAGCGCCAGTATAGTATCCGGACATAAAAAAGCATCCAACTTTTCAGACATGTTTTTCAACATCTCAAGTAGGCGCTCACTTATGTCAGGTTGCGATAGAGGTGGTCACCTCCGTGGCACTTTGGCTGGCAGAACAATGTGTGCAGGAGCAGAGGAGGTCCCAGGGATAGCCTCTGCCACTGCAGACTGCTCATCTGGGTTGGTTTCCCACAGATTCGAGGAGCTTTGGATTTGTGACAAATCCTCTGTGCCTTCTTCCAAACTAATCTGGGCTTGGGCCTCCGGTTGTGCCTCCAGTTGGTCATCCATCACATCTTGTTCCTCCCAACTAGCTTCTGTCCTGTTAAGCAAAAAAAGAGTGTAACTTAACTAAACATAATCATAGTTAAGAGGTTTGCAGGTACATAGATGATATAGATGAAAACTTACTCCCTCATCTCCACAATGGGTTGCAGAAAATCTAAGTCCTTGGCAAACATATAGGGTACCCTAGGCGCTGCCCCCGAGCCACTCCTTGCTTCTTTGAGATGGCGTATATATTTGCGGTAAGCATCACGCATGCTGCGCCACCTTGTCTGTAAGTAATGCACTGAAAAACAAATAAATAAAATTAATTTTATTTATGTCTGCTTTTAGGTACCTAGCAACAGGAAATTCGTTTGGAAGTTTGCACTTTGAATTTAAGGTTGGGAAATCAACTATTAGTGGCATTGTTAATCAAACCTGCCTAGTCATATGGGAAGCACTGAAGGATTTGGTTATGAAGAAGCCAAACAAACACGAATGGTTGCAGGTAGCGGAGCTATTCTGGCAGCGTTGCAGTGGCAGACGCAAATTATAAATTTCTTTATATTGATGTGGGTTCTTATGGCAGCAGCTCGGATTCTAGTGTATTTTCACATTCCTCATTTGGCCTCATGCTGCGTGAGAATACACTAGACTTGCCCAGTCATTCTCCCCTGCCCGGAACAACAGATCCTTCCCTCCCACATGTATTTGTAGGAGATGAAGCATTTGCACTTGCAGAGCACATGCTCAGGCCTTTTTCTAGTCGCTCTTTGACAACAGAAAAAAGAGTGTTCAATTATAGGCTCACTAGGGCACGATGAGTAGTTGAATGTGCATTTGGGATACTATGCAATAAGTGGAGATTCATGCATACATCAATAAATCTCAGTATTGACCATGCTATCAGTGCTGTTAAAGCAGCCTGTGCACTGCACAACTATGTGCGTGAACGTGACGGATATCTATTTGAGGATTCCCTGAGCTATAACATGGAGGCGGCACAGTGGAATGTTACTAGGGGCACCACTAGTGGCACACATATTCGTGGTGAATTCCAAAACTTCTTTATGTCGCCAGTTGGGGAGGTGCCTTGGCAGATGAATTCTATCTAATCTGAAAAAGTGTGTAATGTTTTGCATTATATTATCAGGGCCTTGACAAAGTTAAAAGTGTGCTGTAACAAATAATGCTTTTTTTCATTATTTTGGTTTAGTTAAATAAAAATAATGTTGTTCACATTTGCATTGTATATTCTTTTGCTAGCCTAAGCGAATATTAGCTTATTAATTAATTTAGGAACCCTTCCGTCGCTGTCTGACGCCGTTATGTGCACAGTGTTGAGGGCATGTGGCCTGGTATGGATTTGTGGGCAAACACACGCTGTTGTTTTTTATAATATTAGAATAAAAATGGCCAACATAACTAAACAATAGGACAGCATCTACAGGTAGTGAAAGGGAATAAAAAACTTACATTTGGCAGCCTGAACTTGGGATGAGCACATGCTCCACTCTGGCAAGATGATTCTGGCAATTTCCAGCCATGCATGTTTTTTAACAACGTTGTCCTTATATTTAGGATGCCGGGTGTCATAAATCATCGGTTTATCCCTCACAAGTCTGATCAGCTCCTCACAATCCACGGATTCCTTCGCCTTTGATGAAACTTTTCTACCCCTTTTTGCCATGCTTGCTCCAGTCACCACACACCAAAACAGACAGGGGAGGAACTGGAAGAGGGGGAGGTGTAGGAGGAGGGGAGAGCATTTCTATTCACACCGCAACACAGCTGTGAATCAGATGCGTGCCCATAGAAGATAACGGGCTTGTAATTCGCACCGCAATGACCAGAAAACGCACAAGTTTTTTGTGCAATGCGCAGTGCGAATGCATCGCACATATGTGAACCAGCCTCATTCAAATGCACCTAGTTTAAAATGTCCTGCGAATTGGATGTGTTGTAAGCCGCATCTAATTCGCATAGGTGTGAACCCGGGCTTAAACTTTTCTTCTTTCCATCTTCTTTCTTCTATCTTCCTTCGGTTTCTTCCTCCATCTTCTTCTTCCTCTGGTTCTTCCTCCGCTCCTCTGCTTCTTTCTCCTGTGTTCTCGTCCGGCATCTTCCTCCGCGGCGTCATCTTCCCTTCTTCGTTCTCAGCCCGCTCCACATCCATGATGGGAGGCTCCTGCTTTGTGACGCTTCTTGTCTTCTGACACTTCTTAAATAATGGAGGGCGGGGCCACCCGGTGACCCCGCCACCCTCTGACACACGGGGACTTGACGGGAACTTTCCTATGGGTTTCCCCGTGACGTCAGAGGGGGCGGGGTCACTCGGTTACATAACGGGTGACCCCCGCCCCCTCTGACGTCATGGGGAAACCCATAGGGAAGTTCCAGTCAAGTCCCCATGCATCAGAGGGGGGTGATGTCCCCCTGAAAAAGCCAAATTTCAAAGATGCACACAAATTGGGAGTAAAACTGGGGATTTCCCTCCTGATCCCATGCCTAATGTCAACATGTGCAATCTTCCATCATGGGGGATCAGTGGACGTGTTTTGGGGGTGCAACCATTTCCTCTCACCTATTTGAGCTACGAGGAAGGGGTTGCACCCACAAAATGTGTACATTGATATCCCCTGATGGCAGATAGCACATGTTGACATACTGTGTGCATCTTCAAAATTTGGCTTATAAATTGCGTAAAAAAATAGAAAAAAATTGGTCCCCAAAACTAGAAAATGGTGTCATTTTGTTGTTCTTTAGATTCTTCCTTGTACATCAATCATGTTCTTCAGTTTTTGTTCTATGTCATTTGTTTTTTGCTTAATGAGGCCCTGACTACAAAACATTATGTCCTGGATTAGCCTTTCTGCATTGTCAGTCATTAAAATTAGTAGATTGTTCTGCCACAACATGCGCAAAACCTAAAAGAAAAAATACACACTTATGCCCCGTACACACGGTGGAATTTTCCGACGGAAAATGTGTGATAGGACCTTGTTTTCGGAAATTCCGACCATGTGTAGGCTCCATCACGCATTTTCCATCGGATTTTCCAACACACAAAGTTTGAGAGCAGGATATAAAATTTTCCGACAACAAAATCCGTTGTCGGAAATTCCGATTGTGTGTACACAAATCCGACGGACAAAGTGCCACGCATGCTCAGAATAAATAAAGAGATGAAAGCTATTGGCCACTGCCCCGTTTATAGTCCCGTCGTACGTGTTTTACGTCACCGCGTTCAGAACGATCGGATTTTCCGACAACTTTGTGTGACCGTGTGTATGCAAGGCAAGTTTGAGCCAACATCCGTCGGAAAAAATCCTAGGATTTTGTTGTCGGAATGTCCGAACAAAGTCCGACCGTGTGTACGGGGCATAAGTATTATAAAAATGCAGGCATACATCTATTACCTGAATCTGTGGTGTCAGACACTCACCTGTTGTGGTGACACTCTCAACCACCTCTCCTTCCTCCACATCCTCAGGTTGTGGTGTCCTCTGTTCCCCTTCTTCAGAAGCTGGGGGTTTCCTGGTCCCCTCAGACTACTGGAGTCTTTTCTCACCTATGAGAATGAAACAAAAGGTATACTTAGCACACAGATATTTGAGGCCAGAAATAGGAATATGAAACTTTGGAAGTGGGGTACAATTGTCTGTTCTGGCAGAGTTCCAAGCTGAAGACATGATTTTTTCACTTACCAAAGCTGGAATACTTACCTTTTTTGGACAAGTTTCACACATGGAGACACCCCAAGTATCCACTGGAGTACTTGTGTGGGACACTCTAAAAAGTTTGTTCTTGTGTCCCACACTAGTGCTCCTGAGTCCAGATGTGTAAACAGCTGCTAAGAGGCCTCTCCTTACATTTCACTGAATCAAGTTTGCAATTCTTTCTAGTTTCAAACACATCTAGACAACAATGTCCGAAACTTCTTTTAATACAAATTAGCAGGACCAAATGTAGTTAACCATGTATCTGCCCAAAACATCGTATTTAGTTGGCAAACGAACAATGTTTCCTACGACCGATTACTGTGCCCATGAACATGAAAGTAACCATTTTAAACTGTACAATAGTAAAGAAAAGCACATGGAGAGGCATGCAAGTAATAATAATAATCGGAACACACAACAACTTTCTTGATCCTTCTGTACTGATCCTGTTCCCTCAATTTCAGGTCTGACCAGCATTTCCTCAATTGCTCCTTGGATCGTCGTACCCCAAAATTCCTGTGCAGACTCTTCACAACTTTAGTCATGATCTTGGCCTTTCTCACATTTGGGTTTAGGTACGGTCCATACTTCCCGTCATAGTTGGCCCTCTTCAAGATGTCCACCATCTCCACCATCTCTACAAAGGCCATATTTGAGGCCTTAAATCTCCTGCGGGATCGGGACGTTTTGGGCTCCGGGCTTTCCTCCTCCTCGTTACTGCTATTATCACGTACCTGCTGTGTCTCCGCCATGTTCCTCACCCACTGCAAAGAGAAGGGGCGGGGAATATTCAAGAAAGAACGTCAGGGCCGGGCGACGCGGGCAGAATTTCACGTATGCGCAGTGTGTATAAAGCTAACATGCGTGTGTCGTACGTATGATCTGTGAGTAGAGGAAGCGCCAAACGTTATAACGAAGGTAACATTTTAACTTTGGACATCAGTGGCTTATACTGATTTGAGACTGAGGCCCATATTGGGATAAGATTAGGATAGTTTAGCTTGATATTAGTGTTTTTTGTCTTGTGTTTTGTCTTGCAGCAAATATGAAACAATTCAAAGACCCGGAATTCATGGGCCAGTTCATAGACAAATACATGGATTTGAGAAATTTGCGGGAGGTTAAAAAACCCTTATATCGAAATAAACCAGCTAGGAAGGCATCGCTGGAGAAACTGCTGCAATTTGTGAAGACGCAGGTCCCCAACGCAGACATCGAGTTTGTGGATAAGAAAATCGGTAGCTTGAGAAGCACATATAGGAAGGAGCTTAATAAGGTCCAGGCTTCCATGAGATCAGGAGCAGCAGCAAAGGATGTGTATGTACCCAGTCTGTGGTACTACAACAGGATGCAGTTTCTGGAAGACCAGATTGAAGCCAGGGAATCACTTTCTACACTTCCATCCACCCTTCCCTCAACACCAGCTGAGTCTTCTGAGGACCAACCTGGCCCTTCCACCCTGGAAGAAGTTGAAGAGCCCAGCTGGAGCCAGGTATAGTATTTTTTAACATATTTATTGTCCCGAAAATTATTGGTGTTAACTAGATCTTATTACTGATAACAAATGAATGATTGAACAAAAAGTGTTTGACATATCATAGACAGTAGGGGCCAAAAATGATTGGGACAAGAATGAAAAATGCTGGGCTCAGAATGAAAGTCTTTTCTATTTATTAACATTCAATTTGCAACAGTCATGATCTGAAAATTGTGTGCGATTGATGAACCAAAAACTACAACTATGTCCCTTACTCATACACAGGAAGACTTCAGCCAGGACGAGGCTCTGGAATGTGGCAGCCAGGAAGAGGCGGGGGTAAGTGTCAGCCGGGAGGAGGCGGGGGTAAGTGTCAGCCAGGAGGAGGCGGGGGTAAGTGTCAGCCAGGAGGTGGCCAGGCCCAATAGCCTCACCCAATCCCAGGTGCCTCCCCTCCACCTCACATCAAAAAGGGCCAGGAAGGGGAGTAATGTGGAGGAGGCAGAACTGGGCCTCATTAAGGAGGCTAATGCAGCCCTGAAAACACCCCCCGACACCGAAGAGGCATATGGCTGCTATGAAGCTGCAAAATTGCAGCAAATGGAGGAGGGCCAACGCTTCATGTGTGAGAATCTTATTTTTCAGTCCCTTCAGAAGGGGTTGAGGGGCCAAATTAGTGAGAACATGCACTTATGTACTAGATAATAGAGTAGGTAATAGAGAAATAGTACCGCGCCAATCCTAAAAGAATTATTTAATCGAAAGCAGCCAACACTACAATCTGACAAATTGTGCAAAAGTATAAGGAATTAAGTGTATCGCTAATACGTAAAATTAATATACAATAAGTGAAAAGGCGATCAAAAACA
Organism: Aquarana catesbeiana; assembly: GCF_042186555.1. Taxonomy (NCBI): domain Eukaryota; kingdom Metazoa; phylum Chordata; class Amphibia; order Anura; family Ranidae; genus Aquarana; species Aquarana catesbeiana. Next base: position 110,574,948 of record NC_133327.1, read on the forward strand.
CCCCAAAACAACAAAATACGTGATTAAAACGTGACAAGTCCGCACTATGCGATTGAGTAGAGAACCTAAATCGCACTTGATGGGTGAGGGATGTGACCTCCTACACCACTGTGAAAGTGGACATGGTCTGCAGAGCTGGGATGTTTCTCCTAGGGTGGAATCCAGATATCCGTCCAGATCTAGGGTGGAATCCAGATATCCTTCAAGATCGTTGGTTCGATCGTCCGACAAAATCACAATGTATGGTATTTCTTGATTTAACAATGCACTGCAGAAAGGCCTGGTCTGTGTATCAGCCTTGAGGCACAGACATACACAGACCAGGCCTTTCTGCAGTGCATTGTTAAATCAAGAAATACCATACATTGTGATTTTGTCGGACGATCGAACCAAGGATCTGGAAGGATATCTGGATTCCACCCTAGATCTGGACAGATATCTGGATTCCACCCTAGCAGAAACATCCCAGCTCTGCAGACCGTGTCCACACTGTCACTCATTGTATGACAGTTTAAGCCGTTTTGACTCACCGCTCATGGCTTGTGAGTCCACCAGTGCTGATAAGAGTACCTTATTTTTTACATTGTTTGCAATCACCAATGGGAAGAATATTACTTGGATCATCTCCTCACCTTTTTGAGCAGTTTGAAAAACTCATGATAAATTCTGGGACTGTCACTATCTACATTTTATGAACTTCCTTTTTGGCGCCAGCAACATCGTTTTTCCTTTTAATGTTGAATTGTTGCTGTTGATACTAATAACACCTATTTATTGTGTGCACATATTTTTGTTTTCAGGTGAATAATTGTTTTGCCACACTAACAGTTACAGTTTCTTATATTTGCCTTTTTGATATGTCTCTTTATCTATATATAATGTCACAGTTTGCCAATACAGTGTTCATATACATATTTGGCTTATTGTGACATGGTTATTCACCACTATTGCTGCACTCTCACAGTGGTGTAGGAGGTCACATCCCTCACCCGCATAGTGCGGACTAGTCACGTTTTAATCACTTATTTTGTTGTTTTGGGGCGTAATTTTTTGAACGTCTTTTCACTTATTGTATATTAATTTTACGTATTAGCGCTACACTTTATTCCTTATAATTATGCACTTATGTACGCTCGGCCATCCTCCTTCTCCTCCTCCTCCTGCCACAAGTCCACCTTCAGAGCCACAGCCTCCAAGGAAGGCTGCAGGGAAGGCTGCAGGGAAGCGTGAAGGGAAGGCTGCAGGAAAGACAAGAAAGTGATGGCCTGGGTTCAGTCTGGTCTGACAGAAGACACAGGCTGTTGTAGTACCACAGCCTGGGGACATATATGTCATCTGCTGCTGTTCATGATCTCTGGGAGTCCTAGACCAAATTGTGCCCCCTATTATATGGACTTCTCAGGCTATCAATTTTTAGTTACAAAGAGTTGATGTGTGCCTTGGGGTACAAAGGCTTCGCAAATTCAAGCAGTTTCTCCAGCGTTGCCTTTCTCTTTATTTTGTTATGAGCCAGAATAAAAGTAGATTTTTTTATATGAAAATACTTGCCATGTGTTTTTCTTCAAAAAGGACAGTTTGTGAGTAGGCAGGTACATTTAAAAAATACAATGTCAAATTAACAAGGGACAACAACCAACCTCCTTGAGCTTTAAAAATACAAGATTATCATGTTGTTGTGGAAACTTGACACACAAAACAATCAAAAAAACAGGAGATCCTGATTGAAAAAATTCGACCAAAAAAATAATTCTAAACATTATTATGGAGATCTGGCTTTAAAAACAAAAAAGATTATTCAGGAGATCATGAGAAATAATAAAGAAATACGTTTGTGAGAACTCTGTGTGAATATCAGCAGCAAAACAAATTCATTCTTCTAGCATTATAAAGAACAAAAGAATGCACTGCATTAAAAGATCCAAAAATTGACAGCGTGATGAATGTACTATCTCTATTAAGAACGCTTGTTTTACCAGAACGAGCGCTTCCGTCTCGTACTTGATTCTGAGCATGCGTGATTTTTGCGCGTCCGAATTGCATACAGACGATCGCATTTTTGGATTGGAACTTTCCCCGACCGAAAAATAGAGAACATGCTCTCAATCTTTTGCTGGCTGGAATTCCGCCAAAAAAAGACTGATGGAACATACACACGGTCGCATTTTCCAACAAAAAGCTCTCATCTGAGTTTTGCTAGCGGCATTTCCATCGTGTGTACGCGGCATTAGGGTAAAGAATTCATAGTGCTTGGCAGTTGTGTGCATGTGTCATTTTCAGTGCTTTTTTTTATTTTTATTTTTTTTTTAATATAAAGGAACATTGATTACAATCACTAAGGTTGGCAACAGGTGTATTTGAGATTTGCCTAGCTGTCTGGGAATGTGGGTATTGTAAAGGCCAAGCCAGATTCAGAAGTCTTACACGTGAATTCATGGACATTTGTATACCTCCTTTTTTCCGTTGCTACATTTGCATCCGTTAACATCACCTTCTGTTGCAATTATTGAAGGGGGAGGGGGAATACAGGAGTTGATGACTTCTAGTTCTACCTCTGATTTATATTCCATATCTTTGCTACTTTTTAGGTCTTTTTTATAAGTCATATCATTTTGACAGCAATATTCATTCCAGTATTTCGTATTCCTTTCTGAAATGTGAACCATTGTGACCTTGTGTTTAATAAGACATTTGTGTCCATCCTACTTCAATACATACCTCAGTGTCTAACCATATCAAAGTGTGAAACATTTAATCGAAGGTACATTTAGGAAATTATAAGCGCCAATTAAAATGAAACATCAGATGTAACATTCTATGGGATGAAAGCGGACTTCACTTCAGGAAGAAAAAGACAGGCTTAAATGAAAATCGTACCTAGAATGAAATTGGGTAAAGTTCTTGCATGGAAAACATACTGAAGATTAATAGACATTATTTAAATTATAATTGGATGAGTACTTGTGTTTGTGCACATCCTTCTGTGATAGATGTACAGTACATGGATGATAGGCAAAGAAACAAGGATTAGAAATTAGGGAGGAAGATATTAAAAAGCCGGCAGATAGAATGTTTAATTCAGAAAGGACAGAATTGTAATTTCGGAGTGACAAAAAATGAAGTATTATGGGTATAAGGGAAAACAGGAAAGACATCTAATGAAAGGCAGAGGTTTGTGCTTTCATGGTAATAAAGTGTACTTCCATATTTTACTAAGTTTTCAATAATAAATATTGTATATTAAAAATAGCTTGTTTTTTTTTTTTTTTTTTTTTACTTTTGCTTCTGGGTCAGATTTTTTTCACTCTCAATTCTCCTATCTGCCAAGAATCATAAAGGAAAACACTCCTTTCTATTTTTCGAAAAGAAATTATTAAAGTAACCCTGTCATTTCCTCAAATAAATATAATAAAAACACCTTACAAAAGAAGAGGAATACTCGCCTTTTTTCAGGGCTGTGAATTCTTGCAGAGCTCAGAATGTCGCTGATTTCTTACATTACATGTGTGTTGAATAGCATGTCCCCTGCTGCCTGCAGTGGTTCCTACCAAAGACCCTTATGTCACTATTGTGTTCTGCAGTGATGTAGAGGCCAATGGAATGAACTACAGGGGCTAGCGGGGAACATGCTATCTGACTCTCTTGTAGTATCAGGTAACAGTAGTGCATAGAGGTCTTCAAGAGAACAAAGATTTCCTCACCACCTGCCTGAAATGTGGGTGTTCATTTTTATTTGCCAGGTACTTTCAAGTTTATTTAGTCAAGAAAATGCCGGGGCTTGCCATAACTGCTGCTTGCCAATAACTTGTGGTATCTTGTGGTTGCCTGCTTTTCAGGTATTGCTTTAAAGGGAAACTATGATTTGAGGTCAAGTCTGGCTGTTCTGAATGCTATCCATCTGCTCTTTGTGGTGGTCTTGTGCCCAGCTTGGTCTATCCATCCTATGTGAGTTTCTCAGAAACTGGAAGGTAGCCCATTTAAGTCAAATTATCACATGAGAACCCAATTGCCACTGAACTGGTACCCCTAATTTTAAAACTTGAAGGATTGAGTATATTTCAATGGAAGCTATAAAACCCTTTAAAAGCTGGAGTGTTCTTTAACTGCAAGTCCCACATCACTATGAAATGGAAGCTAAAAGGAGATAAGAAAAGCAGATGCATTAAACAATTCATTAGGCTGAATGTATCCAAGAAGAGCTGCATACAGGAACGTTAGAGCAATCTTAACATCATTAACTAATTGCCTATCACAGCAGGAAGAACACTTGTGACTAAAAACAAACACAGTAAGGGAAACAATTGACAGTGTAAGAAGGAGCAGGGGTCCTGAGATGTTATGACATACAGCAGAATCAGAGCTCTTCTCCACACTCATGATGTTTAATGGGAAGCAAGTCCCAGAATTGGTGTTATTATGTACCCATTTCTGCTTTCATATTTTATAAAATAGACTGTAGGGGCAGTCACTGCTCATTAAAAGATCTAATATCTATGAAATTCTAGAAAGTGGGGTGATGCCATGACCACAAATCCACACACAAAAATGTGTAACATTTTGATGGGTATTTGTTACCTTCATGGTACTGAAATGGGCACATATGGATGTCTGATAATTATATACATGTCTGTGACTTAGGTGCCTTCTTTGGCAAACATGATTCCTTCCTATGCATCTAAACACAGGGCCAATCCTGGGTGAGTGCACAGGGTGCACAGCGCCCAGGAGCTGCGAGCTGAGGCAGAGGGGAGGAGGAGCCAAAGCTAAAGTGGCACTCACTTACATTCAGCAGTAGCAGCTCTGATTTACTCACACAGTGCTTTAGTATTTGTTTCGGCTGGTCGAGACCCTCTTGTTGCACCTCTGGCCTCTACTGCCCGCACTGGTTGCTAGGATTGCCTGCCACCATCTAGCAAACAGTGATGTCACGAGGAGAAGAGCGGGGCCCCAGCATTCAGAGCGGAGGAGAATTTAACTTCTTCATCCTCCGCGCTTAATTAGCTTTGGCTCCACCCACCTCATCCCTCCATCTTCTCCAACATGGCTGCATGCACCTTACAGAGCCTGAGGGAAGGGAGATTAGAGCACGTCTGAAGAGTCGACCTGCATCTGCCTGAGGTGAGGCAGATGAATTAAAACATGTGTGTGTGTGTGTCATTAGGGAGCACGAGCTGGCAGTAGATGACACCCGCAGAGGGATGGGAGGAAGAGGTCACAAGGATGGGTCTCAGGGATTCATGCTGGGACTTGTAGTCTACCACTTTTGGGGGTGTGATCCCCAAAATTGAAGGACTACAGGTCCCAGCATGAACCCCTCAGTGCTGAGGATGTATTAAACTCCCCCCAACTAGTGAAGGACTACAGGTCCCACTGTCCCAGCATAAACCCCCTTTAGAGCTTAAGAGGTGTCCCCCGGCCCCCCAAATAGTGAAAGACTACAGGTCACCGCATGAACTTGTAAGATATAAGGGGTCACATCCTTAGATCTCAGGGGTTCATGCTGGGACTTGTAGTTCTTCACTTTTGGGGGGCTCACATTCTTAAATCTCAGGGTCTCATGTTGGGACTTGTCCTCTACTAGTTGGGGGTGGGGTGTATCACGTACTCAGCCCTGTGGGGTTTATGCTGGGACTTGTAGTCTGTCACTTTTGGATGATGTGACCCTCCCAAAAGTGAAGGACTGCAAGTCCCAGCATAAACCCCTCAGGGCTGAGGATGTGTCACCCACCCCCACCCCCAACTAGTGGAGGACAACAAGTCTCAAAAAGTGTATATATTAATTGGTTTGCACAAAAGTTGTAGCATCTAATCTACAAACTATGGGATATCTTTATTTTTATTTTTTTACTAGTAGTGCCGGCGATCAGCGCCTTATAGCGGTACTCGTTGCCATAGAAACATGTGTAAAGGGGAGAAATTAGTACGATGACCATGCCCATGTGGGGCACCAGAAATATTTCTGCACCCAGATGTCTGTGACTCTAGGATTGGCCCTGTCTACACATATGATAGAAATAGATAAATACACTAGGGAGATTTACTAAAGCTGGGGCACTCTGGTACAGAATCTGGTACAGCTGTGCATTGTAGCCAATCAGCTTCTAACTTCAGCTTGTTCAATTAAGCTTTGACAATTAAACATGGAAGCTGATTTCTATGCAGAGATGCACCAGATTTTGCACCAAGCTGTTTTAGTAAATAACCCCCATTATGTGCTCTTCAAGTGCAGTTGCTCCAGACCTTAGTAAATTAGGTAAACCTTCACTTTACAATGAATACCCAATCACTTGCAAGGAAAATAAAAAAAAACAGCATTTTTGCTTGTACATGATTGGAAAATCATCCAATCATGTGCAAGCAAAAATGTTGTTTATTTTATTTTCCTTGCAGGTGATAGGGTATTCTTTGTAAACTGAAGCTTTTCCTCATTTATTAAGCTCTGGAGCAGCTGCACTTGCAGAGTGCAACTGCACTTGGAAAGTGCATAGTCTATTGGTCTTTAGTAAATTACCCCAATGAAAATAAATGTGAGAATAGATGGGTTCAGGGATCACGATTATGGTGCACATGTACATCTACAAACCTATGAACAGCCTCATCATATCAAATTATCTGTGCTTGTAAATCAGGCCCCTTTCATTTGCCATGACTAGTTTTAAATCACCCGGATTGATAATAACCAATAAAATGGATTGTAAGCTTACTGGAGAATCATTTCAAGCAATATTCAGAATAATTCCAGAGCATGAATGGTACAATGTACATTTTCCTTGTATTTTGGTTAACTTGTAATTGGACCTGGTCCTCCTATGGTCACACTGGAGGTACCCATAGATATATGTTAGACAGTGCCCAGTCTGTAGGCAGGTTGCCTATGGTGTTAATGTTAGTTAAATTAGCGTGGCTGCCCAGATTGGGGAGAGTAAGGATTTATGTTCCACTGCTAACATTTTACAGGCTTTTGGGGTCCAGCCTCCTGTCCTGTGATATATAAAAGGCAGACATACAGATCTCAAGGGTTGGATAGGGTCAGCAATGAAAGATCGGGACTGTGCTAAGACCTGCAGTTCTTCTATGAAGTTTTTGGAATTTGCCTAGGCATGAACCTTGTCCCATTGAGACATGCCAGCTAAAAACTTGACCCGTAAGGACTTTAACTGCAGAGGTACCCTGGGGCAGCCACTATTAGCATTAGATAGGGAAAGGACGTTCCGCTATGTTACGTTTATCATGCCGCTCTTTTGGTAAAAGTTTAAAGTTTTTATTAACAAGCCTTGTCTGAAGTTTTTTAAGGGGTGCATATGGGATCCTGGCTCATCCACACAAGGGTCTGAGTCTGCAACAGCCTGTGACAAGACACACATGTTCTACTCGCATTTCACCAAAAAGAGGTTAACTGCAACCAAGCAAGCATGAGGTCTGTGCTATGTGCTTGGCGGGACCCTATTCTGCTACTGGGAGTGAGGTGGCAGAGTATGCCAACTGGTGGAGTGGGCATAGGCTTTGCGTGTCCTTCTTAATGCATCACATACAGCTGTACAAGTGTGTAGTATATGGGACCACGTCCTCGGAAGACATTCCACATAACACTGCACACAAGTAGCTTGCCTTTGAGTGGGAGGTCTTAATATGTGATTCTTCAGATGACCGCAGTCTTGTCGAATCCCAACCATAATAAGTGTGCCTTCCGGCAAGGTGAAAACCTAATGTTACAACACATGACGTTTCTGGTCGCCTGGTGTAGCCCAGAAGAACCCACCCCAGGGTATGCCTTTTGTGTGCCCCAACACTTGGCGCCCAATGACGTAATGGGGATCACAACAAGGAGAAGTCACCTGTTCATCACAAGATGTGCAACCTACCCTTACATTTGGATCAGCCATTTAGGTGTTGCAGCAGTGCCCCTTAGCATAGGTATTTCTGACAGCGCAGGTGTTTCTTCATTATCTACCCTTACAATTCTAGCTGATTATTTCAGGATTTTGAATACCAAAATATCACCTCTGGCATTTTTGTGGCTGTAAAGAACTCGTTATTGACCAGGCTGGGTACTTTCAGATGATCTCTACAGATGTGTAAAGAGGATGAGGCCCCAAGGTCAAGCCAGGGCGTGGTCAACAGATCTGATCTTGATCTTAAAATTTGGTCTTGATCATAAAAACAGGTTAAGTATCATCAACGTATTTCATGGCTCTTTAGTGGCCACTTCATCAGGAAAATGTGTACTTCATAAAAAGGGGGGGGAATTTGGGACTTTGAATGAAGCCATGGCTGGGTATGGTCATGTGCCTCCATCCCTATCATTAAGAGGAAAAGGAGCAAAAATTCAGCAAGAAGAGCAGCAAAAATGCAACAAAAAGGGTGGGACTTTGTATGAAGCTCATGGTAACAAAATGAATAGAATGGTGGATAGTAAAGTATTTAATAATACATAGATACATGTTTACATACATTCAATTTCATATACATAGAAATGCACACTTCCATAGTGACAATTTCTGAAACAGTAATATCTGGTAATAACATATTTATAAACATTAATCACATGTTAAGATTAAGGAATCAACCAACATTCATAATTGGATATACACATATTGCAAGATAGCACCTGCACGGTCTTTGGTCTTTCTGATCCCTGTCACAATAAAAATTGTATATATGAGCACATATCTTAATGGGCGTGTAATTGAAGTACGCGACATCTGGAAGGCCGACGCGTTTCATGGCTTTAAGCCACTCTTCAGAAGACGTGATGTATCTGCAATAGGAGAATAATTTAACAAAGTAAACTAGCTTGTATCAATAAAGGGGAGCATAGATAGAAAACACCCCCCCTATTTTAAACAAGATCATTTACAGGTATATGTGCACTTAATGGCATAATGTCAGGGACCAGGCGGATCCGGGCACACCGAGTACTTCTGGTGTAAACATGGGAAAATATGTACACTGGATAAAATACATAAACATTTGAAAAAAAAAAGTCAATGTGAATCCAATGCGTGGAAATTATACACAATAAAAATATATAATTTAAAATGTCATTTAAAAAGTGGTAAAACTTTAGTTATAGTTATTGTAGGTAAAATGTACCACTTTTTTAATTACATGTATTTTTTATTGTATATAGTTTTCACCCATTAGATTCACATTGAAAATGTTTTTCTTTTTCATATTTTTATGTATTTCATCTACTAAAGAGCCACAACATGTGTTGATGGTTTTTTAACCTAATTTTTGATTAATAAATATCAGCCTTCTTGAAGAGTCCACTTTTATATTTATGGATGCCTCTTCTTACCACACTCTGGTTCCATTTAGGGTCTCATTCTCTTTACCGTTTTTCACGAGATCTGATCACAGTCTAGCATACTGCAAGAATCTCTGGAAAACCAGGCAAGCATTGAGTGCAAACGCCCACATTCTGCGTGGAGACAGTAATTTTCCCCATGTGTGCTAAAATAGGTTTCTTGAGCCTAGGATGGGTATTCAGCAATATTATGAACAGGAGTACACACTTACTACACCCTTTTCCTATACTATTCATACACATACAACTGCATACTTCTCTTGGGAGAATTTCTCTTGTGGTTTTTTTATCCCTCTTTTTTGCTCTGTCTTTGCTCATCCAGGGCAACATAGACTTATTAACAGTTGTATGCCTTTTTATACCCTTCCTTCTCCATTTACATAAACACGCTTACCCAGGGAAACCAAGTAGTTAGTGATCCTACATTATAATATTGGGGTCCAGAGTTCATTTCTACAAGATCCACTTTCTGCATTGAGTTTGTATATGCTCACTTTTCTTTTGTGAGTTTACAGCAATTGTTCTGGAACTTTTTCTTCCAAAAAATGGAAGGTTGGTTAGCTTCTTCTGAACAGGAAGGTGAAGGACTGTACTAGAAAGGTTGACATATAGTTTTTTTTTTTGTTTTGTTTTTTTCTGGAGCAGAATGAGATATCAATGATTTATGTACTCTAAGATACTGCACTTTGTCTGAGCTGCAAAAATGGTTTAAAAAATCTCAAGGTTGTAAAAAAATCTTTTGACAGTCAGATCATGTCCACACTTGACAAACATGACTGCCATTTAATATCTATGGCCAGCTTAGAGATGCAATGTGTCTACTACAATGGAAAACAGTGGTCATATTATTGTTGATGTTCTAACCATAGAAAACTGACAGCAAGATGGAATAATGTTGTTCATATTAACACTTTTAAATGTTCTGTTCATCTAGTATTATTCAGACATATAGACAAATAACCATAATTCTACAGAGTTGCTATGAATCTCCTGTGCCCTTGTGTGATTGGTTAAGGGCTTTATGGCTTATAACTGATAATCTTACTATCTTACTATTACTATCCCAAAGACTTGTGATAGTCACTTATGACTGCATAGTGCTTTGATTATTACTCATGGAAATAAATTGATAACTTATCTGTTGTACGTCACAAACCCTTGACTGATTTTATGTTGGGAGGGCTTATTCCTGGCTGAACTGGAATACAATCAAGAATCATCTATGTAGAAATTTAACCACTTTAGCCCTGGACCATTTATCTGCCCAAAGAACAGAACTTTTTTTGCGATTCAGCGCTGCATCGCTATTAACTGACAATAGCCCGGTCGTGCGACGCTGTACCCAAACAAAATTGAAATCCTTTTTTTCCAACAAATAGAGATTTCTTTTGGTGGTATTTGATTGCCTCTGCGGTTTTTATTTTTTGAGCTATAAACAAAAAAAGCAACAATTTTGAAAAAAACACAGTATTTTTTACTTTTTGCTATAATAAATATCCCCCAAAAATATATAAAAAAAAATTTTTTTCCTTAGTTTAGGCCGATGTGTATTCTTCTAAATATTTTTGGTAAAAAAAATGCAATAAGCGTATATTGGTTGGTTTGCACAAAATTTATAGCATCTACAAAATAGGGGATAGTTTTATGGCATTTTTATTTTTATTTTTTTATTAGTAATTGTGGTGATCTGCAATCTTTATTGTGACTGCGACATTATGGTGGACACATCGGACATTTTTGACACATTTTTGGGACCATTGTCATTTATACAGCGATCAGTGCAATTTAAAAAAATTGATTACTGTGTAAATGACACTTGCAGTGAAGGGGTTAACCACTAGGGGGCAGTGAAGAGGTTAAGTGTGTCCTAGGGAGTGATTCAAACTGTGAGGGGGCTGGGCTTGAACACACAGGACAGTGATCACTGATCTCAATCACAGAGAGCAGTAGATCACTGTCCTGTCACTAGGCAGAATGGGGAATGCTTTGTTTACATAATAATCTCCCCGTTCTTACTCTCCGTGACACGATCGCGGGCACCCGGCAGACATCGAGTCTGCAGGACCCGCGATCATGGTCACGGAGATCGCGGCACGCATGCGCTCGAGACACCGCTTCTTAAAGGGGACATACCTGTATGCCCTTTTGCCTGCCAGTGCCATTCTGCCGACGTACATCGGCGTGCGCTGGTCGGCAATCGGTCAAAGTCAGAGAATTAGTAGATGACTAAATGAGGACATTATATTCATATAATAAAATAATGATCATGTAACATGATTAAAATATATCTACAGCCAAAACATATTTTTTTTTAGCTTTGTATTGAGTGGGGAAGGGCTGAAATCCATGTCATATTTATATTAACCACTTCCCGCCCTCCCTATAGCGGATTGACGTCCGGGAAGTGGTTCTGTTATCCTGACTGGCGCATCGCGGCGATCGGTGGAGCGGTGTGTCAGTCTGACACACCGCTACACTGATCTTGGTAAAAAGCCTCCGGCGGAGGCTCTTTACCACGTGATCAGCTGTGTCCAATCACGGCTGATCACGCTGTCAATAGGAAGAGCCATGGATCGGCTTTTCCTCACTCGCGTCTGACAGACGCAAGTAGAGGAGAGCCGATCGGCGGCTCTCCTGGCAGGGGGGGTCTGCGCTGATTGTTTATCAGCGCAGCCCCCCCTCAGATCACCCCACTGGACTACCAGGGATGCCACTAGGACCACCAGGGAAGGGGCAACGTGGATGGCCAGGTATGTACCCCATGGCCATCCACATGTGCCCAATCTGTGCCAATCAGTGCCCACAAATGATCTGCCCAGCAATGCCCAGATCTGCCCAGCAATGCTTTATCAGTGCCACCTGTCATTGCCCATCTGTGCCACCTGTCATTGCCCATCGGTGCCACCTGTCAGTGCCCATCTGTGCCCATCTGTGCCCACCTATCAGTGCCCATCAGTGCCACACATCAGTGCCCATCAGTGCCACACATCAGTGCCCATCAGTGCCACACATCAGTGCCACACATAAGTACCAATCAGTGCCACCCATATATACCAATCAATGCCACCTACGAGTGCCCATCAGTGCTGCCTATGTGTGCCCATCGGTGCCACCTATGAGTGCCCATCAGTGCCGCATACCAGTGCCACCTATCAGTGCCCATCAGTGCCACCTATCAGTGCCCATCAGTGCCACCTATCAGTGCCCATCATCAGTGCCCGTTAGTGCCACCTCATCAGTGCCACCTCATTGGTGCCACTTCATCGGTGCCCATCAGTGCCGCCGTATCAGTGCCCATCAGTGCAGCCATATCAGTGCCCATTATTGAAGGAGAAAGCGTACTTATTTACAAAAAAATTTAACAGAAACAAAGAAAAACTTGTTTTTTTTCAAAATTTTCGGTCTTTTTTTATTTGTTGCGCAAAAAATAAAAACCGCAGAGGTGATCAAATACCACCAAAAGAAAGCTCTATTTGTGGGAACAAAATGATAAAAAATTTGTTTGGGTACAGTGTAGCATGATCGCGCAATTGTCATTCAAATTGCAACAGCGCTGAAAGGTGAAAATTGGGCTTGGCGGGAAGGTGTCTAAGTGCCTGGTATTGAAGTGGTTAATGTCTGTATCCCCAGTTGGGAGATTCACCCTCTCTCTTTTTTGGATGGGAGTCCAAAATGTTACAGATGTCACTAAAACAGGAATAGAGGAGAAATGTTCCAATAGGAATGTGTTCTTATGACAACTTTTTTTGTTAAATTAGACAGCATTCTTTCTTACTCCCTGTCGTGTCTTTGGCACAGGAAGTGAAGAAATATATTTCCAGTGGGACACAAACAGAAAAAATGCAGGATTTTTAACCACACTCTACTTTATCTGACAAGAAAAAAAAATGACTTTAGATACACAAACAACGGAAGACACTCACATGAGTGTAGACAAATAGGCTGCACACCCCATAAAGTGCATAAAAAACTACGAGAACCCCCTATCGGGGCTTTAAAGCAGCCAATGAGATGCAATATGAGTAATCAAAAGGTTGAATTTTATTGGTACAAAAAATATATTGATAAAATACTGTGAAATAAATAAATAGATTCTGGCTATTAAAGTCAGGACATGAACTGGATACAGCTTAAAAATCACAACAGGCAGTGCCCGTGATTGGGAACAATGTACAATACAATGTATTACAAGACAACAAAAGTTTCTTTGAGTGTTAAATCCTTGGAATTTGAACGAACAGTGCCCATAATTAGGAACAATGTACAATACAGTATATGTGGAACAACAAGAATTGTATGTATAAAAATCCTGACGCGTTTCGACCCTCGCTGGGTCTTCTTCAGAGGATGGTTGTTCACTATCTCAGGGTTCCCAACAGTTCAAAGTGTTTAAAATAGTATAGTTCCTCCTATGTCCTTCATCTCCCCCGTGTCGGGCCAACTCCCCAGAGCGCGGGTAATAGACCAACTGTGCCTTGCGAGGGATCACGCTTACATGCCCCCATGGTTCGCTTGATTGGTACCATCGATACTTTACCTGGGTGTAGTTCGGGCTGTCCGCTGTCCCTTTCTTTCCCCCCCTGTGTGTGGGGGGCATGTAAGCGTGATCCCTCGCAAGGCACAGTTGGTCTATTACCCACGCTCTGGGGAGTTGGCCCAACACGGGGAGACGAAGGACATAGGAGGAACTATACTATTTTAAACGCTTTGAACTGTTGGGAACCCTGGGATAGTGAACAACCATCCTCTGAAGAAGACCCAGCAAGGGTCGAAACGCGTCAGGATTTTTATACATACAATTCTTGTTGTTCCACATATACTGTATTGTACATTGTTCCTAATTACGGGCACTGTTCATTCAAATTCCAAGGATTTAACACTCAAAGAAACTTTTGTTGTCTTATAATACATTGTATTGTACATTGTTCCCAATCACGGGCACTGTCTGTTGCAATTTTTAAGCTGTATCCAGTTCATGTCCTGACTTTAATAGCCAGAATCTATTTATTTATTTCACAGTATTTTATCAATATATTTTTTGTACCAATAAAATTCAACCTTTTGATTACTCATATTGCATCTCATTGGCTGCTTTAAAGCCCCGATAGGGGGTTCTCGTAGTTTTTTATGGACTTTAGATACACTGAAAGAACCCTGAGCTGGGGAAGGGGTTAAATGCTTGTTTTTTCTAAGTCAAGCTAATATTATAACACCTGCGCAATGATAATTAGCAACAAGCTCAGGGCAGCTGCACTCTCTCAATGCAAATGCATTGATTTTTTAAGAGACAAATGGTGTAAAGTGTGTTTCATACCAGACGGGTTTTGTCTCTCTCAATTAGACATTATCAGATGGCCATCATCGCATCCTGATGATGTATAATTGAGAGAGACAACACCCGTATGAGCAAGGGCGAGCAATTCTCTCACATCTCCAAGTCCATACATGGATAGCATGAGCTTCCTCCATCAGAGTGGCAGCCAGCGGCAGTTATAATAATTACAGGCAGATGATCCCTGGGTGCTGGGGAGGCACTTAACAATGTGAGAAGCTTTTTAATATGTGTTGATGTGTTTTAATAAAGATGTTTTTGCGCAATGATATCCCTCTCTGCTTTATACACATGTTGAGCTCCAACTGGTCTGTATAAAAAGAAACAGCATTAAGGACACCTAGCCACACACAGCAGAGCTGTGGAAAGCTTTCTTTTGATCCCTTTTGGCTTAAGCCATAAGAGGTCAACTACATCTGGTGAGTTTGGACCCATTGGGATTGGTGCACAGCACACATGGAATGAATTGAAGTGGAATAGCACTACACTGTCACTTTAGGAGCACTGGCATCAATTAGTAGAGGAGGTAATTGATCTATTTATCAATTATTGTTTTTCAATGAAAATTTTGCACTTGCCTATCACAATGGACTTTCTTGTTTGAATGTTTAATGAATATTACTTTCATGGAGTCACAAATTGCACTTTAATCCAGTCACTGGCACTTTTTGGCATATTTTATTTGAATTATATCTGTATCAAACATTTTAAATTTTTTTATTTATTTAATACCTTTATTACTTATTTAGGTTCTTTACACACTTTATACCATTTGTCTCTTGTTTTTTCTAAGGTATGATTCCCAAAGCAGGTAGCGCTCTCCCCCCCTGCATGATGCTCATTGGATGTAGGTGGGTCCTTAGTGCCCTTATGAAAAATGGGAAAAGGTCCCCCGAGCGGGGTTTTTAGGCAGCTAACTATAGATGTGAGCAAGGCAGTAAATAAAATATTAAAATGCTTTATTGAAGGGTAATGAATGAATGTAACAACATATAAATATAAATTAGGAGCTCCAGTGGGAAAATACCCATACCAAATACATACAATAGCAAACATAGGTTATCCACAGCATATGATAAGGCTATTGCATAACAATCCTGACACGTTTCGACCCATGAATTTTGGGGTCTCTTCAGAGGATGAGTTTGCTACAGAAAAAAGAAAAATTTTATAACAGTATGTCCAGCTTATTTAAAAGAATTACAGCATAGGCAAGTTTGTTTAGCAACATGTTTAGTAACACTTTGCACATAATTACCACTGAGTTTGGATGTACCCCTCGATCAGAGCCTCCCCACATAGCAGCCCAACCATCCAGTGTGCCCGCACGCAGCAGCACCCCGGAAGAAGGGGGAACAGGAATCCACTTGATATGGCTTGCAAGGAGTCACACGTATAATTGCCCCCCCACCAACACGCCACTGGGGAGTGGGGCCGGAACCTACGAAAATTGTCAGAGCGTTAGCACATGAATATACCCATATAGGTTAATGGTTAGATTTAACTGTTGGGCGGTCAGAAAGTGTTGTAATAATCTATTACAGCTTGAATTGATCATATGAAGGATAATAAAATGAGTAAAGTGACTATATTGGTATAACTAATATAAAATATGTCAGGGATGACCTTGTCTTTAAATGCTGACAATGGCAGTGATAGGAAGAGAAGTGAGGGATGTGCACAGTGAATAATGACATGTAAAATATATGTGAAAAAAGGAATGTGCATGAAAATGATGCGAGTGAGTGTTTTAAACAGCAAAAAAAAAAAAAATAATGAATAAATAAAAACCAACACAAAACAAATGAGTGTATGTGTGATGTGTGAATTTAAGGAAAAAGTGCATGATATTGCCAAGTATCTAAGTCTATGTGAAAAAAGGAATGTGCATAAAAATAATGCGAGTGAGTGTTTAAACAGCAGAAAAAAAAAAAAATAATGAATAAATAAAAACCAACACAAAACAAATGAGTGTATGTGTGATGTGTGAATTTAAGGAAAAAGTGCATGATATTGCCAAGTATCTAAGTCTACGGCATCCAGAGCTGGTGTGCACATAAATCAAAATTAAATATAAGTAAAATATTATTCTATGGGGTCTGACAAAGCATTGATAATCAGATGTATCATAAGTTCTTACTCACTCCTACTGTTGAGGAAAAAGAGTCTGGCCGTCCAAGGAGGAAGTGGAGGGATCACACCCAAATCCACCCTCATAAAATAGTGTCCTTAATTAGTACTGAAATTGACAACAGGTATCGTTTCTTCCGCCCCTTAACCCCGGAGTGTAGAGGGAGGCTGTGGCCGCCATTGGCAGGCCTCGTGTGGCTCCCTCGGCGTCCATCAAGGCGAAGCCCCGACATCTGTCGTCACCTTCACCGTAAAATACGTGACATCATGAGGCCGCACGCACACGCGACCCGCACGTGTGCGCACACCGCACGCAACGTCCAAAGGTGATGGGGGATGCCACCGGCAGGGTAATCACGCCCATGGGCGGCCGATCCGAGAATCCGGCCATCCAAGGGGAGAGACAAGGGGAGTGCAGGTAACTGAGCTCCCCACCCTGCCGGGAAGACACATCAGGGAACATGATCCCCGACCCAGGGAGCACGCGACAATGCAGGCATCACAGGGGCCCCGATGGCGCAAGCTGCAAGCGGGGAGGCGCCGATCGAGAGGCACACAAACGAGCTCACATATACGATTTATGAAAAACAACAAATAACAAAAGTTTTCTACATAATTGCTTATTGATAATACAAAGTAAACAATGGAAACTGTGCACTGACAATTCTAACAATATTCCTAAAAATATGTAAAAACCACAACAACCCAGAAATGGCAACATAATTTCAACGTTTAAATAGATTTGTTTGAAAGGAAATAACTCTCAAATACACAAAAATAACTCCCAGATACACAAAATAGTAAATGTATAGCAACCCAAATAAGGAAATTTGCATCGGATCCAGTGGATCCCTCATTGCTCACGGTTGCGATGCGATTTTACTCTATTCGCAACCACGAACAAGGCTATGGATTATAGACTCAATTAAGTATAATAATACAGACTCACAATACAAGAGCGTAACTGATTTAGTGAGCTCAAGGGAAGAAATATAATTCCGATTTAGTCCTCTTATTGAGAGTCTACTTAAAATCCTAATATGCGATTTAACATGCGATTTAACACATTTTTGGAAAATATATGGATATGATCTAATGTGGTATCTAGGATTAACACAGAGGGATATATACAGGAGAACAGACAGTGCACAGCTCATGTCTAACTCCCATGTGTCAAATGGGGGAAGGGGTGTTTAACCACCCAAATTTGTATAGCAAAGAGGGAAGACACATTAAGGAGTCAATGCTGCTCACCCCAATATGGACAAGAAAAATGGGAAAAGGTCCCCCGAGCGGGGTTTTTTTTTTGGCAGCTAACTATAGATGTGAGCAAGGCAGTAAATAAAATATTAAAATGCTTTATTGAAGGGTAATGAATGAATGTAACAACATATAAATATAAGTTAGGAGCTCCAGTGGGAAAATAAAAAGAAACAGCATTAAGGACACCTAGCCACACACAGCAGAGCTGTGGAAAGCTTTCTTTTGATCCCTTTTGGCTTAAGCCATAAGAGGTCAACTACATCTGGTGAGTTTGGACCCATTGGGATTGGTGCACAGCACACATGGAATGAATTGAAGTGGAATAGCACTACACTGTCACTTTAGGAGCACTGGCATCAATTAGTAGAGGATGTAATTGATCTATTTATCAATTATTTTTTTTCAATGAAAATTTTGCACTTGCCTATCACAATGGACTTTCTTGTTTGAATGTTTAATGAATATTACTTTCATGGAGTCACAAATTGCACTTTAATCCAGTCACTGGCACTTTTTGGCATATTTTATTTGAATTATATCTGTATCAAACATTTTTAATTTTTTTATTTATTTAATACCTTTATTACTTATTTAGGTTCTTTACACACTTTATACCATTTGTCTCTTGTTTTTTCTAAGGTATGATTCCCAAATCAGGTAGTGCTCTCCCCCCCTGCATGATGCTCATTGGATGTAGGTGGGTCCTTAGTGCCCTTATGTACCATGCAGGACTATGGAAGAAGTTGGAGAGCTGTGACTGGAAGGGCAGTAAATTGGGGGAAACTTCAGGAGACTGGTCTTATGAAGAGAAGGAAGCCTGTGTGAGAGTGAGGAATAACCTAAGTATTTTGCCTAATTATTATCCCGCTAAACAAAATTAGCATTTCTTAATGTGCAAAAGGGGCCCAATACAAAGGTTCCTTTGTCTCTGACCTTGAGTTCAGCTTTAAAACCCCATCTTAAGCTTCCTTAGGCACCCCCCTTTTGTTTTCTTCCTCCCTGCACCCCTCATATGCATACCCTAATTCCAAGGGAATTTCAGACCTGCAGAAGGATTGTTAGTGTAAACTGTCTTGAGTCTCTTAATATCTTCATTGGATTAATTGCCCAGCCACCTGATAAGGAGATCTAGTTTTGTTGTAGCTGTTTGCAGCCTCTGTAATTTTCAGGTTTGTCATCAAACTGAGGGAGGCCTGACTTAATGAGCGCGCTGTGGACGAGCATATCTCAGACTGAGTTTTCAAACTTTTAATGTACAGCTGCAGGTGTAACATAGTTAGTTAGGATGGGTGGTGCACTAACACTAAAGCCTAGTACACATGGGCTGAATGTTGGGCAGCATTGGCAGGTTCAATAGAAACTCGCCGACATTTGGCCCGTGTGTACTGGAGTTGAGTCGGCTTCTGTCAAAGGGGTATGACCGCAAAAAGTTTGCCGAATGGCTCCCAATCAGCGCTCCTAGCTAATGGCTGAGAGCGCTGACCAGAGTGTTCTGGTGGGGGGGCGTCTCCCTGTCAGAACACAATAAAACAGCAGGGGAGATCACTGTACTAATGTAGCGCTGGTAGATTTGCGATCTACCATATGTTAGGTAAATTTAGTAACTTGTTTGTTAAATAGGTTAGGTTTGCCTCTGTTCCAGCTTGGCTGACGTTGTGTGTGTTTCTGTGCTGACCGGTGGGTGTCGCTGTTATCACTGGTCAGTGTTGGAAAGGCAATGTGTCGAAGCATATGGATGCTCTTCTGTCCCGGAGACAACTCGGTGGAGGTGGTCCTCCGAGTTGCATTCTGGGCGAGGGTATTTATGGGACAGACGCCATATTGTGGGGTTCGTTTTTACAGCCACCTGCTGGCCCTCCTGGCCGACAGGTATGCGTTAGAGAGCAATCTCGTGGTCTTCCGTTCCGGAGGCCCACGTCGCTGCGGCACAGGGGTGGGCCAGGAAGATTGTCTGGGGCCTACCACAGCAGCCGAGGAATGGTCCTGAGCTGTCTATCCAAAGGGAGGAAGCTGGACAACCGAAAAGATCCCAGGGGAGGACCCGTCATGGAAGGATCACGCAGCGTGCTGGTCTGGAAAGGGGCCTGGTGACTCAGTTGGAGGACGTATCCTAAAAGTAACTATACAGCATAGTGTTGCCGGGTTGGCTTAAAGATTCAAGCACTGTGACTGACGTTCATTGCAGAAAACCAATGCATCCTGTGGAAGAGGATCGTACTGGTTTATCCCAAACAAGTCTGTGGCAGAGACTTTTGTTCGTGCTACGTACTGACTGCTAGGCAAGTGAGAGAGGCCTATCCAGGCGGGCAAAGAGTGTGTCCCATGAGGGGAGTGCATTCTATTATAATATCCAAATTCTACCGGGACATTTGTCAAGAACCCTACAAGAAGATATTTGAGTTTCTTCTGCAGTTTCCCTTCTGCCTCTTTCCTGCTACTTTCTTAGTAAATCGTTTAATAAAGCATTGAAAACGTACTCAAGTGTTGGTGCGTGTATCGTCCAGAGGTAAACTCAACGGAACCCTAGACCCGGTGGCGGTAAAACAGAGGGAAGGAGAGTGAAGGTAACAATCCCGCTTAAACCAGCAGCTCTGCCGAGAGTTATTGCTACACTAATATAGATTAATATAGTATTAAAACAGTGGCTATTCCGGAGCTGTCAGGTTTTTTCCCTGAACGAAAAAAAAAACTAATGGTGTGTACTAGGTTTAAGGGCTTTGAAAGGTATAGTAGTTCAAAGGTATTCAACCCTGACATTGGCTTAAAGTTTATTGACATGTTGGATTGCATATGTGGAGCAGTGTGATTGATAGGAGGCAGCTGACTAGTCCCAGAGAACGTCTAATTGCCCCTTATCTGTGTACAGGTGTTCACAGCTTTCTAAGGCATTAGGGCCTGGTATACCAGGATGTAAGTAGGTAGATTGTCTTGAGAGGCAGTGGGTGCATTGTATAGAGCTTGGCTGAGTGATGTGGCTACTATTACTGACAACTGAAGTTATGAAGAGGCACGTAAGGAATATAATGCACAGGATGCAACTAAGTGTCTGAGTAAGTCTCGGCAGTAGTTTGTTCTTAAAGTGATACTAAAGTCTCCATGTTCTACTTACCTGCTCAGTGCAGTGGTTTTGCACAGAGCAGCCCAGATCATCTTCTTCTTGGGTCCCTCTTCTGTGGTCCTGGCCCCTCCCTCCTGTTGAGTGCCCCCACAACAAACAGCTTGCTATGGGGTCACCCGAGCCAAGCTGCAGTTCCCTGTGTCCATTCTGACATGGAGCCGTGGCCCAGTCCCATCTCTTTTCTCTCCTCATTGGCTCACTGACTTTGATTGACAGCAGCAGGAGCAAATGGCGCCATGCTACTGTCTCATCCAATGAGGGGAGTCCCAGATATCTGAGTCTCTTGTACAACATTGCTGGATCAAATGGGGCTCAGTATTAGAGGGCTGAGGGGGGCTGCTGCACACAGAAGATTTTTTATCTCAATGCATAAAATGCATTAAGATAAAAAACATTCTGCCTTTACAACCACTTTAAACCTTCACCCTTGCCACAGCTGTGGCATGTTTACACTACTTCTTTCCTGCTTGCGTGCAAGCAGCTTCTAGTTCCAGCTCTGATTTTTTTGCATGAAGCATTTGCAACATCTGCTTTGAACTCTGCTTTCTTGTGTGCAACTTCTGCTTTCATCTATGCAGCTTCTATTTCCATCTCTGATTTCTTGCCTGTAGCTTCTGCTTACAACTCAACTTTCTTCTGGGTAAAGACTGCCTGAATTTTAGCAGTTTCTATGTCTGCATGGGCTTTCATAACTTGCTGGCTGAGAGTGGTATTGTAGATCTTGATTGTGAAGACTTGGGGAATTTTTTTGGAGTCTGTAGTAGATGCAGAATGATGAGATCTGGAAGTTGTGCGATTTCCACCTCAAGCTTTCTTTTTCTATATTAAGCTTGATGCATTATTATTAGAGCCAAAAAAAGACACACGCCATTACTCAGCTAAGCAGTATAAAAACCAAGAAAAACAAACTTACAAAAACAAATATGTTCTAATCAAGACAACAAAACAACATGAAAAAGCAAATTTCATCATCCGAATGTACAATCCTTCAAAGTTCAGATTGTTTAAAAGGTTAATCATCTCACCCGAGGTGGTGATCGTTTCTCCCTCTTATGTAGGAGGGAGACGTACTGGACTTTTACATTTTTTTAAATTGGACATCTGCATCCCCAAAGGCTTAAATTTTTAGTGGGACATCACACATTATTATGAATAG
This sequence comes from Aquarana catesbeiana, assembly GCF_042186555.1. NCBI lineage: Eukaryota > Metazoa > Chordata > Amphibia > Anura > Ranidae > Aquarana > Aquarana catesbeiana. The sequence goes on from NC_133327.1 coordinate 110,597,254, forward strand.
TTTCTAATATTTTTTTTCTCTTTTCCTTCCCTTCCCCTTCCCTTTTCATTTTTATTTTTATTATTATCATTCATGCACTCCAAAATGTATTATTATCAACCATCATCAACTATCAACCTAGCCATCAAACTCATTCACCAGTCAGCTCATATTATCTGCATCATTAGAATATATTCACACTTGAGTGCGTTGCCATCATTTAATCTTAGAGATTATTTAAAATCTGTATTTTTCTTTATTTTTTTCTTAAAAAAACGTTTTTCATTATTTTTAAAAAAAAAATCATTTTCGTTCTAGTTGTTTTTAACAAAAATATACAATAAAGATTTAGAACTACCTTAATGAGTTTTTTTTTTGCATTACAGGCTATTTACTAGATTCATGTGTTTATCAAATTTTTTGACAGCTGTTTCATTTTTTAGTCTGGTCATTGTGGACCCTTGTTTTGCTCCACTTGCATATGAAGCTTTACAGTTCACAAGTTTTCATGACCAGTTCTGAACACACCTGATACATATTTCCTAAATTGTGCTGCAGCCAGGGATGCTTTAAATTTCCCCCTTGTCCTTGGAGTCTCCATCTCCATCATTAAGCTTCAAGAGGCAGAGCGAAATGCATTTGGAACAGGGCCTGCTTGGGGCCCAGGTTGAGGTTGCTACACATCACATCATAGCGGGTCTGTTTCAATGTGCGGCTTATGGGACATGCTTCTCATCTTACAAAAACTAAAAAAACTAAATGTGTTCTTGTTGAGGTAACCAAACAAAAACAACACAGTATAGAGATGTATAAGTTACAGTTCATATATCCATAAACAATACAGCATTCTTGCAAAAAGGTCCTAGTAATAAAAGATAGGGACCCAGTAGGATTTGAGTTACTAAAACTAGAGATTGGAAAATCTGGTGCAACTCTGCATAGTAGTCAATCAGCTTCTAATTTCAGGTTGCTCAGTTAAGCTTTGACAATAAAACCTGGCAGCTGGTTGATTTCTGTGCAGAGCTGCACCAGATTTTGCATGCTCTGGTTTTAGTAAATAAACCCCAACAGAATGATTGTATTTTTTCTATTGTCTAGTTTTTATCCCTAACAAAAGGGGAGTGCTGAACCCTTAAATTTAAAACACAATCTCTGCTTCCTCTCGTGGGTAGCAATGAATTGTTACAAAATGTCCACTAGTTTCCACTAGTTTCAGTGCCTCATAAGCTGGTTGAGAGAGTGCAGACATGCAAACAGTCTTAGATTATATGCTATTAATGTTAACCAGCAATTTCTTAGTCAACCCAATAGTCCTGTTAAAGCTTCCAAGTTAATTTAGTTGAGTAATTTGCTTTGACTAAAGGATTTTTCAACCTCAGTCTTTCTGCTAAACTTCTAAAATAATGACATAGATTGCATGACATGGGTTAAAATGGCCATAGCAGCCTTTTTAATTACAAAACAAAACAACAAAATAAATAGCATAAACATAAACCAATTTTGGCAATGCAACCAGGAGGGTCCTTTAGGTGTCCCTAAAGCCACAAATTATAACTAGAATGTCCCATGTCCTCAGCCATTTCCCCAACCCTCACAGTGTTTTACCTTAACCACTTAAGGACCGGAAGATTTGCCCTCTTAATGACCAGGCCATTTTTTGCGATACAGCACTGCGTCACTTTAACTGACAATTGCGCGGTCGTGTGACGCTGTACCCAAACAAAATTGATGTCTTTTTTTACCACAAATAAAGCTTTCTTTTGGTGGTATATGATCACTGCTGCATTTTTTATGTTTTGTGCTATAAACAAAAAAACACTGAAATTTTGAAAAAAAAACAATATTTTTTACTTTTTGCTATAATAAATATCCAAAAAAATGTAAAAAAAAATGTTTTCATCAGTTTAGGCCAATATGTATTCTTCTACATATTTTTGGTAAAAAAAATTGCAATAAGCGTATATTTATTGGTTTGCACAAAAGCTATAGAGTCTACAAAATAGGGAATAGATTTATGGCATTTTTATTATTGTTTTTTTTACCAGTAATGGTGATGAACAGCGATTTTTAGCGGGACTGTGACATTGCGGCGGACAGATCGGACACTTTTGACACTTTTTTGGGACCATTGACATTTATTTAGCGATCAGTGCTAAAAAAATGCACTGATTACTGTATAAATGTCACTGGCAGGGAAGGGGTTAACACCAGGGGACTATCAAGGGGTTAAATGTGTTCCCTGGGAGGTGTTTCTAACTGTGGGAGGAGGGGACTGACTGGAAGTACAGAGAGATCGCTGTTCCTAATCACTAGGAACAGATGATCACATTGTACTCTCCTGACAGAATGGGAATCTGTTTTTTTACATTGACAGGTTTCTGATCTGACTCTCTGTGGAGCAATCATGGGTGGCCACACGCCATCGGCTCCCCCGCCACACCATGGGCACAAGCGTGCGTCCACTGTAGCTGTTAAAGGGACCGCTGTATAGCTATGGCGATTCGCGGGAATTAGCCAAGCTGCCGCCATATAATGATGGCGGCTGGTCGGCAAGTAGTTAATGCATTCTATGCACTAAGGTGAAAAACCTTTTGTGCCACAGTGCCCCCCCTCCATTTTTTACCTGAGCCTGATCGTTCCAGTGATGGGGACAAGCACAGCAGCTCCAGCCGCTGTCTCAGGTCCTCATTAGATAGATTGTTAGCAGCAGGAGCCACATTGGCTCCCGCTTCTTTCACTCAAATCCAGTGACATGGGCCGCGAGTCCTGCTGTCTGTGTCAATGGGCACAGCAGCAGGACTCGGGAGCGCACCCACATGAGTGGCCATATGGAATGTGGCTCTTTGTGGGGGCATTCAAGAGGAGGATTGGGGGCCGCTCTGTGCAAAACCCTTGCACAAAGGAGGTAAGTATAACATGTTTGTTATTTAGAAAAAAAAAACAAAAAACTTTACATCCCTACAATTTACAATTTACACGTTACCAAATGATAACATTTTTATCAGGGGACCTAGCTCCTGGGAGAACCACCAGTAATAAATCAATTGGAAGCACCTTAACCTAGATGGGCCCCTAGTTGTGTAATGATTCAAGGATTCACTTATTCCCCCAAACTGCTGTAACATTTTTTCTTTTTTATATAATACCTCCTAACAGCGCGCTTGACTTATAATGAGCCACAAACCATGAGCAGATGGGTGTGGAAATTTTCTCTTTGCCTTTCTGAAATAAATATACCCAGCAACCTTTGCAATTACAACTCTTGTGCTTCCTCTTTGCCCACCTGACCTTCAACCACCGATGTTATAAGACCTACACTAAATTGAGATAGGAACCACACCATACATAAGTGCCTTGATGGGCCAATGTAGTAGGAAATTTAAGATTGTAGTCTTTTATTGGTTTTCTTATTATAGTACAAAATAGTAAAACTATAACAGATATGAAAACAATTAACATACTGTTAATAACAAAAGGTATGACATACCCAAGGTAATAAAATAAAATAAATGGATAACACATCAATATGACCGATGATGAAGTATACCCCATAAAAAAGGGGCATTATGTAAATGGAATAAATATCTTGTTCAGACAAGATTGTAGGTGAATTATCATACAGAATTGTGGTAGAACATTTATTTGAAAATATATGCAACAAACATATATGTTTTTGACTTAAAATATTGAAAATGTTTAACCATTTTGCTGCCAACTTGCTTGCTTGTTCAGCCTGTAGCCTTAGGAAGTATTGGATCCACCTGAATATTGTGACAGACAGGCAACTAGTAGCCCCCATAGCATTGGTCTTTGCAGTTTGTACTATAATTTGGTGGGTGTTGTGTTTCCCTGTTTTCAGAGGATATAAAAGCAGTTCTTTAATTTGTTTCTATTATGCAGCAAAACCATAATTTCCTTCTTTTTGGCACTAATGCCTTGCTTATCATAGATTTTGTGCTTGGAGCTAGTTCTTTACAAATGTATCTTTGACTTATGTCAAATGAAGAAAGTGTGGACTTGGCTACTTGCCTGTTAATAGCAGAGAGGTTTTTAAAGGCCAGATCCTTAAATAGCAAGAACCACTATAATATATTTAATATACTCAGAACTACAGGATGTTGCTGAGGAAAGAAAAAGTGCTATCCCTATTAAATAGTTGTTTTTCATAGAAAAAATAAGGGATATTGATAAGGTCCAAGGTGTTTGTGCTGCATCAGTCAGTGGGAGTGGTTTCAAGTATAAGTGTAATTTAGGGGGGCATGACTAAAGAGTTCCTGAGTTTCTAAGACAATAGATACTGTACTCACTGCAGTTTTAGGGATGTCTTTATTCAACCTTACAAACTATGTAACTATATTGTATTTAAAAGATACATCCCTATATACATTTCTTTACAGCTGTAACTTATAGATAAACAGAAAATGTACCAAGAATGTACCAAGAATACGCCTAGCTCAAGGTGAACATATGCGTTTTACTTTAAGAGAGATTTTTTCACTTTCCACACAACATTGCAATACACACAGGGAAAAAAATCTACCTATTTTGGAATAATTGTTAGTTAAAGATTAAGATTAAATTGGGTTGAAGATGGCATAAATTAACACAATGTTCACTTTTTCACGGGTTTGTGTTCCCTAATTTTGAATGACATTACGTTCACTTTTATGAGCTTTTGCCACTTGCGCAGTAAATGCAAATATCATCCAAAATCTTTGTTGCAACCTGAAAATTAGTCTAGGAAGATGGTATTTTTATTTTTATTAGATTTATTTTTAGGATAGCCTTCATCCCTTATGCAGCTCTGCAGCAACAGATCACTTCTTAGGCCTGGTTCACACTAGTGCAATGTGTGATGTGACTTGGGTTGTACAAAAATCGCATGAGAATGGAAATAGCATTGTTTTCAATAGTGGCCATTCATATCAATGCAACAAAATGGCAATGCTCATTTGGGGAAAGGTCCTGTGCAACTTTAGTGCAAATGTGTGGCCCAAAGACTTATTAGGAAATGCATAAAAACGCATTTATATGTATTTTTAATATGGACTTAGTAGTATAGTAGTAGAAGTACTAGTAGTAGCAGCTTTAAAAAATGGACATCAGTAAAATTGCAAACAACCCGCACAGCACCTGCACTGCACAATTGTACCTCAAATCGCATTCAAAACTCATGACACTAGAGTGAACAAAACCTTAGTGATTGGAGGCTGCAATTAGCCAGCATTAGATTATGATAGCAATAATCTACTGCTACAGAGAGAGGCTGGATAGAGTTGCAATGTCACTGATGATGTCATGACACTGCTGAAGTATATGCAATGGGGTTTATTTACTAAAACTGGAGAGTGCAAAATCTGGTGAAGCTGTGCATGGCAGCCAATCAGCTTCTAACTTCAGCTTGTACATACTAGTATAATTAAGCTTTGACATAGAAACCTGGAAGCTGATTGGTTTCTATGCAGAGCTGCACCAGATTTTGCACTCTCCAATTTTTGTAAATAAGCCCCAACGTGTTTACTTTCAATATGTCTTTATTGAAGATATAACAAATATATACAGCTACAAGGTGTTGAAGTGGCTTTTACAACAAATACGCATTCAATATCAGGTTAAGCCAGATAACAGTAAAAAGTTAAAGCAAAAAAAAAAAACAAAATGTATTACTTAATACAATGGATTTAGAATTCTCTTCTTCTACATCAGAGGTCTCCAGACTGTCCTTCAGACTTTAAGGGGGGCCGGAGTGGCCAGTGGAAGTAGAAAACGCCCAAGCATCAATGGGAGTAAGAAAAATTACATAGTGCCTGTAGTCAGTAGAGGAAGGAATAGTGCCCCATTATTGGTATTAGTGGAAGTAATAGTGCCTAATTGTTTTTATCAGTGGAAGGAATAGTGCCCCATTGCTGGGGTCAGTAGGAGAAATAGTGCCCCATTGCTGGTATCAGTGGAAGGAATGGTGCCCCCTTGTAGGTGTCAGTGGGAGGAATAGTGCCCTGAGGGCCGGATACCGGCAAGTAAAAGGGCTGCATTTAGCCCACGGGCCGCAGTTTGGAGACCACTGTTCTTCATCATGCTTCTATGGAGTAAACTGTAGAAGGATTGGAACCCCAGAAGCGAATCTAGCTCTTGGGCTTAACGTTGGGTTTCAGATGTTACTGACAGCTCCTGGTTCTACTGCAAGCGCTAGTGGAGCCTGCAGGAGCCACTGAATATGGGTGTCATTTTAAAATGGCACTAGGACAAATAATTGCTGTCCCTGTGCCCTTTAAAAATGGCATCTGAGACTCAAATGGTTAATACAAACTTGTACTGGGGAAATATGGAGGCTGTTACTGTTGACTTCTTCTTCTTAGAAAAGCTTGTCACTTGTCTGTCATTCTAAATCAGTGGTTTTAATGCATACAAACGTGTGTAAATAGCACACATGATGACTGTGAAGCACATTACTTATCGCCACTTGAGAGGAATAGTTCTAGTGTCATCATACATGGTTAATTCTAAACTGATGAGTATAAAGGTTTTTAAAGTGTTGCCTATTGATAATTCAGGGTACCATAATCTTTCCCTGTTTCATTGGTACACAAAAGAGGAAACACTATTGTTTTTGCAAGCTTGACATCTTGACATAGGAACAAAATGATAATGTTATTCCATGTTGTACTGTATGTTTCTATGTATGCTCAGCTGTCCACTTTCAATCTTTGCAGATAGCATACCAGCTAAGTTTGGGCAAACACAATTATTCAACTGAACTTAGTTCATTGTTATCTGTTAATTGGAGACATCTATATGAGTGTAGCACTCGAGGATGAAGTTGGCCAGTCCTGGAATAATGGAACAGACAAGGATGGCATAATACAATTTGGCGTATCTTCCTTGCTATGAGATGAATTGTATATTCAGAATTTCTTGCTATTCTTTCTTATCTATTCTTCCCGATGTACAGAACTTCAGCTATCTGCTATGTAAAAATAATACAGCTTCTGCTTTGAATATAAATGTTTTATTTGCTTAAAAAGATGATAACCACTGCTGCGTACAACAACTAAAACTTGAGACTTATGCAAAATCTAAGCAAAGCGGATGATACTTTTGCTCTCAATAATTTTTGAGAGAAAAAAATCACAAATTATACACACATTTTTCCAACAGTATAGTTTTAATGAGTATGTACTCTTCTATGCCACGCAGACTTTGAGCTTGGAGATGTATTCCTTTATTATTTTCTACTTCTCTGCTTTTATTATTCTCTTTTCCCAAATACATTTTATGAAAAGTGTTTTTGCCCTTGGCTAGTCAGTCAGTGGGCCATCTTTGAGGTGCTTCTTAAGGGTTATGTCAACCATGAAACATGAAGAGGCAGCAGTGTGTCAAAGTTAGCACTTTCCTTTCAGCACTGGGGATCATCACCATGAATAATATCTGCACTCTCTACCATCTGGGTGGGCAGAGGTAAAGTTATCATATATTAAGACACTGCAGCCTGCAATCGCTGTCTGTACAATTTGTGTTGAGCTAAAAGTGATGTACTATTTTGGGTGACCGTGGCTACAGCATTATATATATATTTTCTTCACATTGCTCAAGTAGTATTGTGTATATTTATCTGCCCAATATCTGTATGTCTGCTCTGTTTTTCTGAGTTTCTATCCCCATTCAAAAGCATAATGAAAAGTTAATTGGTTTTCCTTAAAATGGTGCCAGTAGCGGTAGAGGTTTGGCTCCAGTTGGTAAATGGATTGTTTATGAAGGGCTTCCAACTAACTGCTTAGTGAGTGACATACATTCACAGATTTAGTGCTTACTACATTGTAAGCCCCTCATGATCCAAGGTATATAGACCTAGTCACCAACTGGACCCAAATCAATATATTTATAGAGTTCAGAAGAATTGGATACCTAAAAACCTCTTAACCATATTGGTAGTGCCCTCATTTGTTTTTGCACAATTGTAAACAGCTTGAATTTTTTTTTTGGTGTTCCACATTCAATGATACACACATTTTTCTGCAGAGGAAGACTGGGCTTACAGGTAGGAGATCATTTGCCCACCAGGTTAGTAAAAATTGTATTTGCTAAGTGGCGGCAGTAAGATACTCCCTGGTCCAGAAGCCAATGACATCTGCTGTGCATAATATGAAACAAGCACTTCAAACAAGGTGCATTCATAGGGAAGGTGACCTTAGAACCACAAAGGTCCTATTAATAATTGCAATAAAAAACAATCACTGATATTACAAGATAAAGATATACAAGTGAATTCAATAAAGCACTACCAACAGTTTTCTGACATTATGGCCCTTTAAAATGGGCCATGCCAGATTCAAAAATCCCTACCATCTGTGTGGGCAACTTTACTAACACATACCACACTTAGTGGCTCTATTTATGCACTAAATAAAATAAAAATAATGATAATGGAGGTAATTAAGACCTACTGTAACTTGACGTACAGAGACAGACAGAGTGCCTATCCTAGCACGCAGTGTAGCAGAGCAGAATATTTGCCACAACCAACCTCTCCCTGTCATTGGCTTTTAAGGACGTTGTTGGCTGAACAGCCAACAACTTTCTAGCAACCAGTGATGCTCCAGTGGACAGAACCTGATGAGAAGGCTAAGACACTAATTCCCCATCAGGCCCACTTTCCTCTTGTATTTGACAGCAGGCAGATTCTACAACCAATAGCAGGCTATCTATTGGCTATGGATCCACCCACTGCCTGCTGTCAATCACAGGTGGAGCAGAGCTGATGAGGCACTAGTGCCTGTGAATCTCCATCAGGCTCCATTGCCCCAGGTACAAAACTCCTCATCGCTGCACTGTCTCACAGGTGCAGTGGAGGGGAGGAAGCACAGTTGCACTGAGGGCAAAGTGTCTGTACTGAGAGGGCTCTCTTGTGACTTTAATTTATAACTGTGGATTTTTTCATATCCTTTATATACATATACATTATTTATTGAAATATTTATTTTACATTTTGTCTATATTGCTTTTTCATATGTGGAACTTTTAGTATGCACTTTTAATTGTTGTTCACTTAACTTATGGGTACTGCAATTACTTACACATGTTTACTAGAGATTTCTACATCATTCTCATTGCTAGCAGCCATTGTTTAAGGTTGTAAATAAACCAGCACAAACATTTTTGGTTATTTACAAACAATGATGAGTGATGAGCTAAAAAAAATGGAATTTTATTGAAATTTGATATGGGGGTGACGTCTATGAAGACGAAACGCGTCGGGTAGGACCCCACTGTCACCACTTTTCTACAGCGCTGTTTTTATACGGATCTACATGTGAGTGTATATCAAAGTTTAATAAAATTCAATTTTTTTATACGGATTCACACTATGTGGCCATTCCTTCCTTTTCTCCACTTGTTACCATCATCATTTGGTTTCTAACACTGCTCCGAGGGATACAACAACGTGTTGTTTGCTCCATATATTTCGACCCTCTTGGTTCCGGCATCATTTTGAGGGACACGGCAACATGTGGGTTATTCCATTAACATCGCCCCTCCGGGCCACCTTCAGCCACTCACCACCTAAGCCTATCCGACCCTACCCTAATGCCCCGTTGGGTCCATCCATTCTGGTAAGCCTCTTCATTTTTGGTGGTGTTGTGTATGTCTCTACTCCAGATGTTTTACATTCCTGCTTGAAGTGTTTAGTTCCTGAAGACTCCCCATTTAATTCATACGGATGACTCTTCTCTATCAATTGCATTTGGAACTGTTGCTTTAATGTTTTTTACATTGGACGCCTTCATATTTTTATAGCGCTACACTTATTGTGTTTTTCTTTCTGTAACATCTTGTTGGTTGTGTTAGCTGCTTGTTTCTCCCTTGGCAGCGCAGAATTATTTTGTATATATTTCCTTTCGAACTGAGAATATACACACATCTTCTAAATTAGGAAAAAAATAATAATACAGCATTTTGGGTCAGTAATTAGTGCTTGTCAGGGCTTTTTTTCAGTGGGAACGTGGGGGAACGCAGTTCCGGAACCTCCTGGACTGACTGTATGTAATGGCAAGGGGTACTGGGGTGTGCTGCAGGGTATTGATGCTCACTGCTAGGGGATCTATTCTAGCTGGAGGGGATCTATTTTTGCAGGGGGGTCTATTGTTGCTGAGGAGGTCTATTGTTGCTGGTGGGGGACCTATTGTTGCTAGGGGTGGGTTTAATGTTGCTGGGGGTCAGTTGTTGCTGAAGGAGATCTACTGCTGGGGGAGGGGTCTATTATTAGCTGCCAGAGAGTTTATTAATGCTGGCTGTGCGGAGATCTGTTGATGCTGCCGGGAGTCTATTGTTGCTGGGGGGGAATTTTGTTGTGGGTGGTACATTGTTGTTAGGGGGATCTATTGTTGCTGGCTGAAGGGGATCTATTTTACTGCTTTTCTTGATATCATTACCAAATTCCATTCAAATTGCTTAGCATCACAAAATGATACTTGATTCTGTATTGTCTAAAAGGGGTGGTACTGGGAGGTGGGTAGGGGATAGAACCAAGGGACGGTGCTCGGAAGTGGGTATGGGCGGGGAAAAAGGGGTGACTCGGAAAAGGGGAGTTCCTGCACCTATTGTCTGAGAAAAAAAGCCTTGGTGCTTGTTAATAATATTTAATGTAATGAATATGACTTTAATATTCCTTTAAACAAGCATTTATGCTGGCAACTCAAAATTTTGAATCTATCCTCACTTTCATACCTAGTAACATTGGTGATCAGTGCTTTTTGTGAACAGTAAATTTCCTTTAGAGGGACAGAGACAGAGACAGAGATAAAAACTTGACCGTAGTTCTAACCCCTCACCATTCTGTGAATCTCAATCAATCTAAATCTAAAAAAAGTTCTGCCGACTGGCCCAATTGAACACATAATGTATGGGCAGAGTGGCAGGTGTCGGGGGATTCTTTTTATTGGTTCAAGTAATAATACATATTTCCACCTTTAGTGCATGTCACTGTTTTTCCTTTTGTTACTGCTGGGCATAATACAGCTATCTGCTCCCTGGTCGGACCATGATTAAAGTGTGTTATAATAAACCATGTTCTTTACTCAGCACCCTCCTTTCACCATGCTCACCAATCACTGTGTCCCTCTTCATGTAGAACACTTTCTTTGAGTGGGAAACTGCCCCTACCATGAAAGGGCCATTTGCTAAGATAAGCAACCACAGGGGAACCTCTCTGATACAGTGTACTCTACATATTCAGTGTTCATGACTGAATGCTGCACAATATGTTGAAGCAATAAAAATGAGTAAAATGACACATTGTTATATAACATAGCTTCCTGAGTGTGTATATCAGCACTAGGAGGAACATTTAAAGAAGGACAGTTTTGGGCATCCCCACTTTTCTTCAATTTCAAAACAGTATAAGGAAATGCTTAATCCATCAGTTAAATACCAGAAACCGAAAACACACAATCAGAAATAGATATAAAATGAGCATCCCTACTCAGTTCCAAAATGGCTCTACCATTACCACTGTGAAGAGCCCTCCACACTACATAAATGAAACTTATGATCCCAAGCTCATTACAAGGTGACTGAAGACACATGAAAGGATAACCACATTACACAGAGAAATCACAAGATCACAATCTCATTATTGAGTAACTGAAAACATGAAATGATAACTGATCATCATGCCGGTGGCTCAGCATCCAAGTCCGATGCTCCTGTGAATGTAACAAAGTAAAACTTAATTATTATGAAACTTGTTACAAAAAACACATCAAAATTTTGTTAAGACCAATAGGTTGTAAAGCTAACAACTGCTGTTTCTACTACATTTCCATTCTATTGAGTGAAAGAACCTAATTGCACCCTTAGTTTAGGCATCATATTGATCACCATAAAGCTATCGATTGTCCTTTCCAAGTGAAATGGTGTAAAACAAGGAGATTGGGTGTGTCTGGCATATAGAGCAGTCATTGATTTCCTGGGTCTTTTCTCCAATATAAATTAGAATGTAGGGACATGTTAGAATGTATATCACAAAAGCTGATAAACAAGTTAAGTGGTCCAAAACATGGGCCATCTCATTGGTAGCGAGATATCTAAAAACATCACCTTCCCACAACAGGGGAGATTAGATACTGTATATCTCAAACATGGACAGGAGCCACATCTCTTAGAACCCAAAAAGGTCATCTTGATTTAGGTCTCCTCCTTATGAAATTCAGCTTTTTCAGCTAGTCAGGTAAAGCCAATATAATGAATATATAGAATGAGAATGACAAAATCATTACTTTCATGTAAACTTGCACAACAAAAGTTTATACATTCTGAAAATACATGAAATATGGGATATATACAAATGAGATCTCAGTAGGGTTGTATGTAACATTATATGATAAAGGCTCATAGCAAAATTAATGCTGACTGTTCTTCAGTCTCTATTTTTTGAGGATATCACACTACTGAGACCTCAGAAAACCAATTTATTATACCAATAGCTTTAATGCAATGTAGGTGATTAAATATATGTTAATAGTAATAACAGACAAAATTATTTGCTAAAAGGTATAGATGAGTCTTATGTAGGGAGGGGAACCTTACCCTTTGCTTGATCTCTTTTGGCTAGAGTTACACCCTAACACTGTAAGACATGTTTGATGCAAAAAGCAATAATGGTAACCAGTCAGAAATCATATCAGAAATATATTTTATTTTTGTAAAGTTAAAGCCAATTGGTTACTTGTATTTTTGCATATTATCATTGCATTTTGTGCTGCCTTAATTGAGTTATAATGGATTGCCAGTGTTATTTTAAAAGGTTCTTCACCCTGTTTATAAAAAAATAAATAAAAGTTAGCTGCTACAAAAAAATTATCTGCTAGCTTTTAATAAAAGTACACTTACCTGCCCAGGGATACAGGATTGTCCTCATTCAGGCCGGTTTTTCACCAGTCTTCGGGTTTCCGGTGCAACCATGTTTACTGTGAAAAGCTGGCTGTGATTTATTGTGGCCTCACAGCTGGCTTCCCACTGCGCATACGCTGTGCTTTGTGAATGGTCTCACAGTTTTCTGGGACTTATTACATGTCTCAGAGGGTTATGGACAGGGAAAGGGGGAGAATTTTTGGTGGAATCGCTGTTGTGATTTGTCTGGAAGTGGAAGTGGGAGTCAAAACCAGATACCCACTCAGGGTTCCCACAAAAGTGCCAAAAGAAGAAGAGGAGGGGGAGAAAGGCATCAATCTTAACTTTCCCTTTAGGGTGAAGTTCCTCTTTAAGGCTCAATGCTTGCCTCTGTATTAATAAACACGCCATTTTATAATAATGCTGTCAACATTGCATAATGCATGTGCAACTACAGCTTACAAAACACAGTCTAAGATTTCTGTTCAAACATGGATTAAGGATAATGAGTAATGTTGGTGCCACAGTCTATTTCAAGAGCTGGAGGATTTAGTACATGAGTATGAGCAAAGGGGAGCTGCTGCAGGCAAAGCTCAGACGTGCTGCTCAGGGACGAGGAAAGAGGCTGAAAACCATTAGGAATAAATCTGTACAATTGTGCTTTGCTATATGAGGATAGAAAGAATTACGGCACTCCAGGGAAATGAAAAACATTCAACAAAGAATGTACATTTCATGCAAAACATATGTTTTCTTCAAGAAATTATGTCCATATGTAAAAACAGAAAAGTTTATCAAGCGGTGAGTGGTGATGAGACAGCTAGTTTAAAACTGTCTCTCAAAAAACATGATATAAAGAGAAGAATTAACTGAATATTCTAAATGTGAGTCTCTGGGGTGACGAATAGGACTGTGCAGAATCAGAAGGAAAACAAGGATGCAAAGCAGCTATACCTTATAACACAGTAATGTTACCCAGTGCGGATGTTACTGACACCCAAGTCTGAAATGGTAGGTCTAATCCTCACTGGTGGGTCTCACCCTCAATGTAGGTGGGTTAGGAATTTTGTACAAAACTGTCTTGTGACAGGATATGCTCTGATGTCAGCTAATATTGGTAGATACTACAATGAGCATGGTGAAACATATTACGGGCTTGCATGTGTTTTATTGGACACTGGATAGTTGACATTGGATAGTAGGGTGTAGGTAGGTGGGATATTTTTTATTTTTTAACAGTATTGGTTATATTCAGCTACTGTAGATAATATAAAGACAGAAGTAGAGCAGCGCCACCTAAGTGCATCATTATTAAGACATTTTATTCCATTAAAGACAATTAGTAACGGGGGGCGGAGCCGGCAGCCAGAGCTCATGGACGTGTGAGAGGAGAGCTCTGATACACCGGGTGATCTCAGCGGCTCACAGCGCACCAAAAACAGCGACCAAGCACAGAAATTAAGAGAGGAGAGAGAGGGGAACACAGCGGGCACAATGTTTAAACGCAAGGAGAGAGAGGCACCCCGAAAATTGACGGAATTCTTCCGCCTCGCTGAGGGCCGAAAAATCCAAGATGGCGCCGGCGCCGGGAGCCGATCTGCCAGCTCTACAGCACAGACAAACAACAATCCGACGCCATCCTCGGGTGAGTCACACATAAATGATAACCCCTTATCATCCTCCCCATTCTGCAGCCCTGTTAAACAAAAAAGGAGGATTGGGGAAGGAGGGGGAAATGAGGATGAGGCAGAAGCAGCAGGGAATGAAATGGATGAATCATCCACACAGGCAGAGCAGCTAGATGCATTCCCCACCTCAGGTCAACCCATCATTGATACCACAATGAAAGAGATGCTGCAGACACTAAGGGGAGCTCTTCAATCTGATATGGCTATGTTTATGAATAACACAAAAAGGGAAATCTCAGCTATCAGCAACAGAGTGGAATATGTAGAGAATAAAATGGAGGAGTTCACCCTGGCACACAATGAACTGGTAGATGCCCACTTTGAGGTAGAAGATGAAATCAGGGCTATGCGCCTCAAAATGGCGGATATGGAAGATCGGGCCAGAAGGAACAATGTCAAATTCAGGGGGATCCCTGAGACGGTCAAACCCGCAGAGATTACTACCTACCTGCAAAAGCTTATGATGACTGTCCTCCCTTCTCTTAGCCCAGCAGACATCACTATCGACAGGGCACACAGACTGCCAAAACCATCCTTCCTGCCTGAACAATTACCTAGAGATGTGATTGCAAGAATTCACTTCTACCACATAAAGGACCAACTCATGCGATTTGCAAGACAGCATCCCTCTCTTCCTGATCCTTACGCTGGTATCGCACTTTACGCAGACCTGTCACAAGCCACCCTGTCAGCCAGACACAACTTAGTACCTATCACTAAGATCTTGCGCAACAATAAGATCCTCTACAAATGGGGGTTCCCTGCAAAACTTCTGGTTGAAATGAACAATGAATCCCATGCGATAACATCAACCGAAAAAGGCCTGGACCTCCTCCGAAAATGGCGCCTACTTCCAGCAGATGCAATACCTGAGGACCCTAAACCACAATTTCCCAGACGCAACAACCAACGTACAACTAAGAAATATCAGCAACATTCTGCCTAAAGCTATATTACTAGAAGATATTTCCTTTCAATGAGTACTCTCCTCTCATGACTACCATCTGGCTAATTTTGGTACTATGCAACCCTCTAGGAAGTTGCCCTTTACAAACTACCACCCGATGTTCGGCTGATTAAGGGTTTACCTTTTTAAACCCCCTACATTAGTTACGAGATGATTCCCGTGACCTACTACCCGCAATACCTGCGGCCTACGCTTCATTACTTGCCAAAAGTTCAAGTTTGTTCAGTTATACTGTTCCCTCACAAGGCTATGAGGACATTGCTTTCTCAAATCCCATGCATCTTGACCATGCTCAACAGCTCCACTCCAATCCCTGGAATTACCACTAGATGGCACTGCTGCGCAACTTTCCACAAGAATGAATCTTAAACTGATGTCATACAATGTGAGAGGTTTGAATAGTCCCTACAAGAGAAGAGCTCTTTGGAAGTCCGCATTGGAAGAGAAGTGTGACATTCTATGCGTACAAGAAACTCATTTCAACAATGACAATTCCCCGAAATGTACACATCCCAAATTTCCGCACGTATATATGGCCAAGAATACGACAAAAAAGAACGGAGTGATGATTGCTTTCAAGGACACACTAACCTTCTCTCTTTTGCAGGAACATGTTGATCCCCAAGGTCGATTTCTGATTGTAATCGCAGAACTGAACCATGTCACGTATACGATAGTCAACTTGTATGCACCTAATGTTAGAACTCTCAGGTTTGTTCGCAAAGTGATAGGTAAGGCAAAAAAGGTGCAAAAAGGCAACTTAATAATATGTGGTGATTTTAACTTGATTATGAGCTCAGAGTTAGACGTGTCCTCGATGGCTTCTAAGAAGCGTCCCTCTCTAGACTCGCTGTGCCACGAAGAGAGGCTCTATGACCCCTGGCGTTGCCTTAGAACCACCGAGAGAGACTACACATTTTATTCAGCTGTACACAAGAGCTACTCTAGAATAGATTTCTTCCTCACCGATCTGTATACTCTGCAAAATGTAGTAAGGGCTGACATCCACAGTATCACATGGTCTGACCACGCCCCAGTGACTATTGAGATTGTGGATGTCAATAAACACTCCCACAAACCACTGTGGCGTAACAACACATTTCTTCTATCACACCCCGAAATTAGGGACGAAATTGCAGCAAAAATTAAAGAATTTTTTCATTTCAATACTAATGAAGATTGCTCGCCTATGACTATCTGGTGTGCGCACAAAGCATTCGCTAGAGGCGCCCTCATTCAGGTAGCCTCTAGGGAAAAGAAAAAGAAACAGCAGCGCATGACAAAATTACTTGAGAAGATAGCAGATTTAGAAGCGCAACACAAAAATCCTGCTACCTCCTCAAGGGAAATTCTCAAAAATCTCAATGAATGTCGAGAAACAGTAAGACAGGAAATTAGAGCGGACTATGATACCTTTTTTAAAAAACTCAAACTCTCCTACTACTCCCAAAACAACAAAGCAGGTAAAATCCTAGCCTCCCAGCTCAAAAAGAAACAGGCAAGATCTAATCTCAAAAATATCAGACATCACAAAACAAAAATAATATACCAAAATCCCAAAGATATCGCCAACGCCTTTAAAGATTATTATGAATCCTTATACAATCTCAAAAATGACCCAAACACTTACCAGCCCTCGGACACAGAGATTGAACAATTCTTGCAGAATGTTCATCTTCCCTCGATTGACAAAACTACTCTACAAAAAATTAATGCCCCCATCACACTCACTGAGGTTGAATCCACTATCCGATCTCTACCCATGCACAAATCGCCAGGAGCAGACGGATTCTCCACAGAATATTACAAGGCTTTCTCCGCCATCCTTGCCCCTGAACTGGTAAAAATTTTCAATATAGCAGCCTCTGACAGCGCCTTCCCAAAAGAAATGCTCCAAGCTATCATTATTACTATCCCTAAACCTGGTAAAGATATTTCAGACCCACAAAACTTCAGGCCTATTTCCCTATTAAATTCCGACTTAAAGATATACGCAAAAATATTAGCAAACAGACTTATGGAAATAACCCCCTCCCTTATAGGACTCGACCAGGTAGGCTTTGTGAAGGGCAGACAGGCACCAGATGGAACAAGAAGGATGCTTGACCTCCTGCACATATCAGAACTAAGCAGGCAGCCCAGCATCTTTTTAGCATTAGACGCAGAAAAAGCCTTTGACAGGGTCCATTGGGGATACCTGTCCAGGACATTACTCAAATTTGGCCTATCAGGACTAATACACTCAGCAATTATGTCTCTGTACTCAGATCCATCTGCAAGAGTCTTCACCTCTAGTTTGCATAGAACCACTAGCAGAGTCTATCAGAGCAAATGACAAAATAGAAGGCATTAAAGTCGGCTCTGTCAACCATAAAATAGGTCTGTTTGCTGACGACATAATTCTTTCCCTATCAAAACCAGCAACTTCTTTACCCATTGTCAAAACACTATTACATTCATTTGGAAAAATCTCTTTCTACAAAGTTAATACAACCAAAAGCTATGCACTTTCTCTCCATATACCAAACAATACCAAAACAAGATTAAAAAGTATTTTTCCCTGCAACTGGGACCCTCCTTCCATCACTTATCTTGGGGTGCAGCTAACTTCCTCTTCCTCCAAAATATACTCACAAAACTTCCCTCCATTACTAATCAAAATAGAAGAGGAACTACTTCAAATTAACAAACTACATCTATCCTGGTTGGGGAGAATAGCTGCATACCAAATGCAAATATTACCAAAACTACTATACTATTTTAGATCACTACCCATACCAATTCCCCAGAAATTTTTTACACAACTGGAGAAGTGCCTGAAAACGTACATATGGGGAGGAAAAAAACCCAGAATAGCACTGGCCCACCTATATAAACCTAAACATCTAGGGGGGGTAGGACTACCGAATGCACAGACATACTATAAAGCTGCACTACTGGATCAAATGAAATACTGGTTCTCCTGCCAAACTGACAACCGCTGGTCAGATATTGAACGCACAGTAACACCAGGCCATGACCTCCCAGCGTTGGCAACAGCAGCATGTATACACTACAAACCAGAAACCCCACCTTACTTAACTATACAAGCAACAATAGATGCCTGGTCCTCCTTAGTGCATAACCACCTTACAGACACCCCAATTAAAAAACTAAATATCCCACTAGCATCTTATGAACACCTAATCCCAAACTTCTCAGTCCAAACATGGAAAGCCTCAGGATACAACTTCGCCACACCTGCTCCACAACATCAAAATGCGATAGATAAATATAGAACATATCAAATACAGCACTACAAAAGCAAAAACCCTCCACGACAAATAACTATACCACAGGTTCTGTGGGACTTCCTCTTAAGCAAACCCTCCAAAACTAGAAAGGGAATATCGCTCTTTTACAAATTTACCACCCCCCTTTACTTGCAATCTAAGTCCCCCAATATGCTAAAATGGGAATTTGAATTGCAAAAAGAATTCTCTTTGTCCCAATGGCATGAAGCGATAAAATACAATCATAAATCTTCAGCATGTGTAGATCACTGGGACAATGCACAAAAACTCTTACATAGATGGTACATAACTCCGTATAGACTAAACAAAATGGATCCCAGTAACACACCTCTTTGTTGGAGAAACTGTCAAGCTATTGGCAATATCCTCCATATATTTTGGAACTGTGCAATTATCAAACCTTTCTGGTTAAAGATACAGAAACTAATTACAATTATCACCAGCTCTAACTGTGACATTAGCCCTGCTCTTGCTCTTCTGAGTCTAGGTATCGAAAATTATCCTCCCTTGATGAGAAAAGTTGTAACACATATTTTATTTGCAACACGTATAGCAATAGCTAAAGGGTGGCGAACGTCAACACCTCCTGAGTTTGCAGAAATAGTTTCCAGAGTGAACGCACAATTCACTATGGAAAAAATGTTAGCATATAAAGAAAGGAGAGCCCCAGGCTTCCACAAACACTGGGAGGCTTGGAGTTCCTCTAAATATGCCTCCTCACATGGATGACAGTTACAGTTACCCCAGCTTCTCCACTACTGAAATATAACCATCTAATGTCTAGTGGTATAACACACTGTTGAGTATGGTCAAACAAGAATTGGTATTATAGTTAGCACACACTGCAGCAACAAAACACAACTTACCTCTTATTAGGAAAATGAGAAAGTATAACAAATGTATTTTAGTCAATCTAAGTTACTTAGTATATAGGTTAACAACAAGCTAACAAAGAACTTATATAATATGTTGGAGTGGACCCTCAGTAAGGTCCTTTCATGGCTAACTTTGAAATTTTATGCAAAAAGTCTGTTACAGTATGTACCCACTAGGGGTGACAGACTCGAGAACTGCACAATGACACAATGTAAACATTTCTTAGTACCTTTACCAGTTAAGCTGTTTTACAGTACTAAAGTAATAAGTTCATGAATGTCAAACAAATTGCACATGTGTGAAATGTATAATCTACTTGCATTCTGAAGTTTGTATATTCTGCAAATACACCAATAAAAATCTATTGTTTAAAAAAAAAAAAGACAATTAGTAACTCACAAGATGTTTGAGATGCCAGCACATGTGGGATTAATAATGTGGTTCATCCACTCGTGGGGAAGACGATCTTCTCACTGGTGAAGAGGCAGCTGATGAGTCAAGGGATTCCAGACACTCAGGGCGGCTCACAGACAGCAGTGTCTGGTTGTAGAGAGAGCGGGGAAAAGCGCGAGTTCGGAGCATGCGTGCTCCTTTATCAGGCTATGAGTGTGGCCATTTTGAAGGAGGTATATAGAGTGTGCTGTGGCCAGGACTAATCAGGCATTACCTTCGCAACCTTTCAAGGTGGTAATTAGTGGATCATGGGACACTGGAGTGTAAGATTAACTAGTTAGATACCATCAACATAATCTAATAGCAATTCTGATAAAAACGATTGTGTACTGGATGGTTGCGAATAAAACAAGGTTTTACATTTATGATTAGAAACAATGAACCAATCAGTGAGTATCGAGACAATGATTATGGGCAATATATGTGTACATAAAGGGGATAAAAATAAACTAGAAGGATACAAACAATAATGATGAACTGGAAATAAAAATAAAAATATGTAAAAATAAATAAAAATAAAGATAAAAATAGGTTTAAATGTGGAATATAGTTACATTGAATGGAATGTGGACAGAAAGAGGCATAAGGGAGAGAGGGGAAAGAGGAGGAAATTAGGAAGGTGAAAGGTGGAGGGGGTAGGGGCGGGGAATCGAGCGGATAGGAAAAAAAAGATGGGAAACTACAGTGCCTTGCAAAAGTATTCACCCCCTTGGATTTTTACCTATTTTTTTACAGTACAGCCTTTAGTTCAATGTTTTTTTAATCTGAATTATATGTGATGGATCAGAACACAATAGTTTAAGTTGGTAAAGTAAAATTAGAAAAATATATACATAAAGAAATAAAAAACTGATAATTGGCATGTGCATATGTATTCACGCCCTTTGTTAGGAAGCCCATAAAAAAGCTCTGGTGCACCCAATTACCTTCAGAAGTCACATAATTAGTGAAATGATGTCAACCTGTGTGCAATCTAAGTGTCACATGATCTGTCATTACATATACACACCTTTTTGAAAGGAACCAGAGGCTGCAACACCTAAGCAAGAGGCACCACTAACCAAACACTGCCACGAAGACCAAGGAACTCTCCAAACAAGTAAGGGACACTTTCGTTGAGCAGTACAAGTCAGGGTTAGGTTATAAAAAAAATCCAAATCTTTGATGATCCCTAGGAGCACTATCAAATCTATCATAACCAAATGGAAAGAACATGGCACAACAGCCAAACCTGCCAAGAGACAGCCATACACCAAAACTCATGGACCGGGAAAGGAGGCCATTAATCAGAGAGGCAGCACAGAGACCTAAGGTAACCCTGGAGGAGCTGCAGAGTTCCACAGCAAAGACTAGAGTATCTGTACATAGGATGACAATAAGCCGTACGCTCCATAGAGTTGGGCTTTATGGCAGAGTGGCCAAAAGAAAGCCATTACTTTCAGCAAAAAACAAAATGACACGTTTTAAGTTTGCAAAAAGGCATGTAGGAGACTCCCAAAATGTATGGAGGAAGGTGCTCTGGTCTGATGAGACTAAAATTGAACTTTTTGGCAATCAAAGAACACGCTATGTCTGGCACAAACCCAACACATCACATCACCCAAAGAACACCATCCCCACAGTGAAACATCTTGGTCACAGCATCATACTGTGGGTTGTTTTTCAGCAGTCGGGACTGGGAAACTGGTCAGAGTTGAGGGAAAGATGGATGGTGCTAAATACAGGGATATTCTTGAGCAAAACCTGTACCACTCTGTGTGTGATTTGAGGCTAGGACGGAGGTTCACCTTCCAGCAGGATAATGACCCCAAACACACTGCTAAAGCAACATTTGAGTGGTTTAAGGGGAAACCTGTAAATGTGTTGGAATGGCCTAGTCAAAGCCCAGACCTGAATAGAAAATCTGTGGTCAGACTTAAAAATTGCTGGTCACATGTGCAAACCATCCAACTTGAGAGAGCTGGAGCAGTTTTGCAAGAAGGAATGGGCAAAAATCCCAGTGGTAAGATGTGGCAAGCTCATAGAGACTTATCCAAAGTGACTTGGAGCTGTGATAGCCGCAAAAGGCAGTGCTACAAAGTATTGACTTTAGGGGGATGAATAGTTATGCACATTGACTTTTTCTGTTATTTTGGTCTATTTGTTGTTTGCTTCACGATAAAAAAAATAACATCATTAAAGTTGTGGGCATGTTCTGTAAATGAAATGATGCAAATCCTCAAACAATCCATGTTAATTCCAGGTTGTGAGGCAACAAAACACGAAGGCCAAGGGGGCTGAATACTTTTGCAAGGCACTGTAGTTTGAATCCAATGGCAACTTACTACCTACAGACTCATGGCATAGCCATGGGAGCTAACTTTGCCCCAAGCTATGCCAATCTGACCATGGGTCTGTGGTAGAATCTCTACATCTGGCATAACAATCCCTTTTCCTCACACTTGACATTTAATGGACGATATATCGATTATATCATAATCATTTGGTATGGTCCTAAATCTCTAATCCCACAATTCATAGTCCACTGTAATACCGATGATATGGGTTTATCATTCACTTCAGTCTATGATGATACATTTTTAGTTTTCTTTGACCTGACACTCAGTCATGATCAAGAGATCATACATTCCCAAAATCACACCAAACCAGCCGCAGGAAACTCTTATCTGTATTACCACAGTTGTCCCCACGCTCGTTGGATCAAGAACATCCGCAAAAGCCAATACTGCCGCCTCAAAGATAACTGTACTAGAGATGAAGATTACGCTTCCCATGGTCAACATCTAAAACAAAAATTCCTACAGAAAGGTTACCGGTTACCCACCCACCCTTATAGATGAAGCCTTCATGTTTTACACACAACAAAACAATACCACAGATAGACAAAATAATAAAAACACCTCATCCATGCAACCATTGAGATTCACAACCAATTTTCACACTAAATTTAGAAATATGGAACACATATTCCAAAAGCATTGGTCCATTCTATAAGAGGACCCACACCTTAAATCCACAATCTCAGCCTGACCCCTCATCTCTTTCAAAACGAGCCAGGAACCTAAAAACCAAAATTACACCTAGCAGATTAAAACCAACTTCTTCCTCCACCAGTGCCTCCCTGAGGTTTTTCAACATTCAAGGCATGTATCAATGTCAGAAGTCTCAGTGCCTGACTTGCTCACACCCAAAGACAAAAAGAATTCCAGTCCAAGGGCCAAAAATATCCCATATCCGATTTTTATACTTGCTCATTAAAGTTTATGGTGTATTGCCTATCTTGTCCGTGTGGCCTACAATATGCAGGCCGCTCAATCCATACACTCCGTAAAAGGTTTGGGAAACACAGGCGCCTAGTGGACATCGGGTCAGACCAACATACTGTCCCCAAAAATTTTCTCATTCCCCACAAACACTCCTGAAAGTTTGGGTAATCAAAGCAATACCCAATAATTTATACAAAACAACAAAGTGTAGCGCTAAATGTGATATGTCAAAGACAGCATAGACCTTAGGTAACAATGACACTGAGAATTAAACACATGAAATGAATAAATTAAACATGTATATATATAAATAGATCAGTTGAAGTCCATTGTCAAAATCATGCAATGAAAAAAATATATATGATGAATAGTCCCAGTATATATAATTGATGATGTATAGTTCATCAGTGAAAACCTCTGGTGTGAGGAATTGTTCCAAGAGCTGGGCTATGTGATTGTAGAAAGACACCACCACCGTGTGAAAAGGAGGCTTACCGAATCGTTTGGACACGTCAGAGCACACGCTCTGCGTGCCAAACAGGCTTGTAGTAGGTGAATGGACTCTGGATCAGTTTCCTAGGATGGGGATTCACAGTTCTCAGCAGGATGGAAGCATAAGGCCCATAGCCTCTTGTACGGACTGATTCTCAGAATTCCACAGATACATAAAAGATACCAAGGGAGGAAGCAGAAGGGGACCACATAGCATAATTCCATAAAACAAAAATTAATTTATTGAAGTAAAAACACTCACATGATGGAGAATGAAACAGCGCTTATATAAAATCAATAGGCAGGGGTGGAGACCTTCCCGACAGGTTTCGTCCCCAAGCACATCGTCTGGGGTGTCCATCCACTGCTGCTCTCCACAAATTTATAAAAAATATATGACCCCCAGCATGAGAGACAAACCTGGACTATTCATCATATATAATATTTTTTCCTTGCACGATTTTCACAATGGGCTTCAACTGATCTATTTATATACCGTATTTATCGGCGTATAACACGCACTTTTTTTCCCTTAAAATCAGGGGAAAATCATGGGTGCGTATTATATGCCAATCCCCACTGTCTGTGTGTCAAAAAAAGAGCGAGCTCCGTCGAAAAAGAGCGAGCATCGTGAAGAAAAACCGAGCGCCGCCGGAAAAAAATGAGCGCCGCTGAAAAAGACCGAACCTAGTGCTCGGCTCCACTCGCAGTCCCGCCATCCCGCCTCCCTGCTGTCTCTGAGAGGATGAGGAGCAAGTGCTGGCCGAAAAGGACTGAGCCGAGTGCTCGGCTCCACTCGCAGTCCCGCCCAACTCCTTGGATGGACATAACACTCCATCCAATGGCAGGACTGGGCAGGACTGCGAGCCGAGCCAAGCCGAGTACACAGTATACTCGGCTCGGTCTTTTTCGGAAGCGCTCTCTTCTCATCCTCAGCAGGGTGGCGGGGCGGCGTGACGAGCCGAGTACACAGGCTCTGTCTATCTCTGCGGCAGATTTAAATGGCGCACACGGCATTGGGCAAGGCTGCATTGGGCAAGACTGCACTGGGCAAAGCTGCATTGGGCAAGACAGCACTGGGCAAGGCTGCATTGGGCAAGACTGCACTGGGCAAGGCTGCATTGGGCAAGGCTGCATTGGGCAAGGTTGCACTGGGCAAGGCTGTATATGACAATGGGCAAGGCTGCACTGGGCAGGGCTGCATATGACAATGGGCAAGGCTGAAAATGGCACTTAGCAAGGCTGCAAACGGCACTGGGCAAGCTGCAAATGGACACTGATCATTCTGCAATGATGGACAAGGCTACAGATGAATACTGATGAGGCTGCATTGATGGGCATTTAAATGTAAGTTGTTTTTCCTTAAACTTCCCTCCTAAAAGTTTTTTTCATTAAAATTCCCTCCTAAACTTGGGGTGTGTGTTATATGCCAGCGCGTGTTATACGCCAATATATACATGTTTAATTTATTCATTTCATGTGTTTAATTCTCAGTGTCATTGTTACCTAAGGTCTTTACTGTCTTTGACATATCACATTTAGCGCTACACTTTGTTGTTTTGTATGTATATTTACCATTTATCCAATTTGGTGTGTTAGCTGCTAACTTTGCGAGCAGCGCAGAATTATTTATCTACACCAATACCCAATAATTTCCCAGCAGCCGAACGCTTAAGGCGCATTTGCGCAAGAGAATCCTACTGAATGTATCGATTAGATACCCTTGCACCGGGTGGGCTGAATGAGGAACTAGTAGAAATTAACCATTTACTTTAATTATTGGTCTAGATTAACACCATTTAACTTCTAATCCAATACCCCATTATTTCTTGTATACATGTGTACTCCTATTTATATATACACAACATTTCTCCCTGGTATAAACATGCACCGCCATATATTATATATATTATGTTTGCCCTATTATAATCCTTCATTCGTTTTGGCTAACAACCCTCATCATCAATCATTTTTAGGCATAAGGACCCTTACGGTCTTATTCCTCCTCTTGATATCCTCCAATAGTAAGTACCCAATGTACCTTACCCCCATTGTCAAATTGGTCATCCTTAATTCTTTCACTTATTTTCCCTATTGAGTTCATTCGCAACCATCCAGTACACAATCATTTTTATCAGAATTGCTATTAGATTAACTTGATGGTATCTAACTAGTTAATCTGACACTCCAGTGCCCCGTGATCCACTAATTACCACCTTGAAAGGTTGCCAGGGTAATGCCTGATTAGTCCTGGCCATAAGCCTCGGTTCACACTGGGACGACTTGTCAGACGACCTAGGTCGCCTGACAAGTAGCGTCCCATTCAGTACAATGGAACCATTCTAATCAGAGCGACGCAAGTAATAGGTTCCTGTACGACTTTGGGGGCGACTTGGGGCGACTTGCATAGACTTCTATACAGAAGTCGTTTTGCAAGTCGCCCCGGCAGTCGTGTGCAGGTCGCCTCGGTGAGGCGACCTGCAAGTCGTGCCGCCTCTGGTGTGAACCGAGGCTAACAGACTATATATACCTCCTCCAAAATGGCCACAGTTATAGACTGATGAAGGAGCACGCATGCTCCTAACGCGCGCTCCTCCACGCTTTCTCTCCAACCGGAAGTGATGTATACCGCTGTCTGTGAGCCATCCTGAGTGTCTGGAAGCACTGGGAACCACCGGTGTCCCTGGACTCATCAGCTGCCTCTTCACCAGTGAGAAGATTGTCTTCCTCACGAGCGGATGAACCATATTATTAATCCCACATGCGCTGATATCTCATACATCTTATGAGTTACCAATTGTCTTTTATGGAATAAAATGTCTTAATAATGCTGCACTTAGATGGCTTTGCTCTCCTTCTGTCTTTGCCTTCCACAGAGTTACTTCTAGCCTGTTACTATCTGGCAGTCATCCACAGTCAGCTTATCAAAGAACACTTAAACTGTTCTTGTGCAACAAATGTACCCCTCCACAGGAACTCGATGTGAAAGAGAGTTCTAATTACCCACTCCCTCTTTATTCAGCTGATCGAGCGTGCATGTACTTACTGTAGATAATATATACTATTGAAAGGGTAACCAGTAATCATAATAATAGTAAAAAAATCAGTGAATTGTTTATCATTTCTTTTCCAAGAAAAGTGAATTGTTTATATTGACTGTGCCCACCATTTACTGTACCTAGCCTTCTTCTGAAGGCTATTGGGGTGTACAGGGCAATGACCAAAAACACAGGGATCCCTCATCTCGAAGCATCATTTACTGACGCTAAAGCGAATTAAGTTATTCACAATTTTTGTAGTCCCAGGACTGACTGTGGGAATGGAGGAATCATATGCAATGTAAAGCTTATCAATAGCCAAAACTAGATAAAACAAATAAACAAGTAATTTTTTTTCTATGAAAGTGAGAAAAAATGTCTCCAAAGTGAAGTAAAATCACCTCTTAGTTTTGACAGGAGCAAGTGTCCCCAATGAAAGATCTCTCCTCTATTCCAGTTCTTGTGCCATCCTAAAATGTTGGATTTACTCTATTTTTCCAATAGGGAGTAAGATTCTCCTCACAAGGGGATACAGACAGGGTGACCAGGGTTCTAACTCTATCCAAAATTATTAAAATATTTATATATTTTATTCTCTCCCAATTAGCACAGGGAAGCGGTCTTAGCTCCATCTTTAAAAACATAGTTATCCTTCTTTGTTTTAAACTGTATAAAAAAATAAAATGAATCCAAGTAGTCTCCTCTGTCTTTCTTTTATCTCTTCACAAAAAGCCATGTCCTAGGTTAAAGCTAAACCTTGGGAAATGTAATAAGCACAGACACATACCTAGCTTACTTATAAAAGGGACGGAAGAGCAATTTTTCCCCACCAAAATCTGTAGTTACCAGATACATAGCAGCATGATTCTGAAATGAATTACACTAGTCTTTGGGGTGTTACTGGTTCCTAGTGATGTAGGAAATGCAGTATCAATCAGCGCTAGCATGTTAACAAAAGTCCCTACTACCAGGAGATGGATAGGTGACCTGCTAGCTAACACTAGCTGCAGTGATCGGTTTCCATTGTAGGAAGAGGCAGTGAAGTACAACTTTCTCTTCTATCAAGGTAAGCCACTTTCTCCTATATGCTGCATTTCAGCAGTGAAACACTCATTATTGCTGATGCAGCTGATCACTTTCTTTTGTTACTTTGGTTTAAATTTAGAGAGTGATGATATTAAGCAGAACCCACAACACTGGGAATCTTGTGTAATTCTCATGCTGCAATGCATAATTACTTTAATTACTCAGTACCAGCACATACGTTTACAAATGTATATGATCTTCAGAGACTGAGGTTATACATGCGCTGTTAACTCTTGTGGAATGTTATTAGAATTTCAATGCCTGGCAAGTAATGCAACCCTCCTCAAATGTCCCACTCTGACATCTGACAAAAATAACTACTTTGCTTCAATTTTAAAATATATCAGTATGCACACCCAGTGACATCATCACTTGATTTATTCATTAAGGCTGCTTTCACACTACAGCACAGCTGCTTTCACATAGTAGCACTTGTAAAATGCACTATGCTTTTTTAAAAAATACATAGTGCATTTTAAATGCATTGCATTGCAGGGCATATGTGTGAATAGCTGGTTTTAAAGGATGCCGTTGGGTGCCCGCTCCTTAACAACTGGCTATTCATTGGTGGTTGATAAGGAGCTGGAACCTGCCAGCATCCTTAACAACCAGTGATAATACCTTCCCCAGTGGCCAGCATGCTCCAGCTCCTCTTGTTCAGGAGTGATGTTACCCCCGTAGGGGGAAGGAGCTGGAAAGACAGCGGGTGGGTCAGCCTGGAACACCAGCTATAAGGCTCCATTCACACTAGCGTATTTTTTGATGCATTTTGCATTTTGCAGAAATGCATGGGAATTTTTTAACATGGGTTCCTATGGAACATGTTCACATCAATGCCTTTTTGTACCTCTACGTTTTTGGAAAGGGTCAGGGACTTTTTTTCATGCAAAATGCAGCGTTTTGCATGTAATAGAATTCAATGGACCAGCATCAAAAACGCAAGTGCAGTGTTTTTGCAGCATTTTTACAGCGTTTTTGCAGCATTTTTGATGCGTTTTGCGTTTTTGGCAAAACGCAGCAAAAACGCTGCAAAAACACTGTAAAAACGCTGCAAAAACGCTGCTCAAAAACGTGGCAAGCATCACAAAAAAAACTCCAGAAATGCTCAAAAGCAACATGCATAGATGTGAATCGAGCCTAAGAGTGTGCGGGGAGGAGACCAGAGCTGGACCAGAGGAGCTGAATGGCTAATAACTTTTGCAGAACCCAACAGGGGTTATAGGGGAGTGCGGGGGGGCATTGTTTAGAAGACCCCAAAGCTAGTCACCCGAAGATGTCAGAGACCAAGCAGAGTATAGTTCTGCTTTGTCGGCTATTCACTGTTTTTCAAGGACACCAGCGGGTGCCTGCTCCTGAACAACCAGCATCTATGTGCCATGTGACCCCATGATAAAATGTATCTAAAATACACCCTGGGTGCATTTCTGGTGCATTTTCTAATTGATCTAAGTGGAAGGTGCATCTTTTGTGCACTTTTGGCTGGCATACAAATTGTATTTTTCTTTCATTTACAGATAGTGGGTGTTACCAAATTGCATTATCATGCATGTAATGTCCTATACTGCTGTCAGCGCAATGACAAAGGGTCTTTCTTTAGTCCAGAGACACTGCAGGGAGGCTGGTAAATTATGGACTTCATCCAGCTTGGAATTTGCCTAACATTCATAGCCTGAATAACAAAATTGAGAGGTGGTAGTGCTGCACAACAGAAAGCCATTATTTTTCTGTCACCATAGTTACATAGTTACATAGAAGGTGAGGTTGAAAAAAGACACAAGTCCATCAAGTCCAACCTATGTGTGTGATTATTTGTCAGTATTAGATTGTATATCCCTGTATGTTGCGGTTGTTCAGGTGCTTATCTAATAGTTTCTTGAAACTATCGATGCTCCCCACTGAGACCACCGACCTGTGGAAGGGAATTCCACATCCTTGCCGCTCTTACAGTAAAGAACCCTCTACGTAGGAGGAGAACCAGCAATGCTAAGTAAAG